>NC_140294.1:1567967-1962967 GCF_964030765.1 Micromesistius poutassou
CAAGCACATGCTCACGCACACACACTTGCACACACTTGCACACACACACACACACACACACACACACACACAAATACGCACGCACAGAGACACACATGCACACACACACACACACACACACACACACACACACACACACACACGCACGCACACGCACACATACGCACACATGCACACACACACACACACACACACACACAAGCACATGCTCACGCACACACACTTGTACACACACACACACACATACACACACGCACGCACAGAGACACACATGCACACACACACACACACACACACACACAGACACACAGACACACACACGCACACATGTACACACGCAAACACCACCACACGTTTACATTGCATACGTGTGTCCCTGGACATGTGTCCCTGGTTATATGTTCCCGGTTATATGTTCCTGGACATGTGTTCCTGGTTGTATGTTCCTGGACATGTGTTCCTGGTTGTATGTTCCTGGACATGTGTTCCCTGTTCAGTTTAAATCTTCTACACCTTCCCCTTATCCAGCATGCATTCACACGCGCCGATGCCATGTGGTGACCAGTTTTGGGCCGTTCCTTCCGGGAGTCTGTAGGATGTAAAGAGGAGGACAATAGAGGATGCTGGATTGTGGCGAAAGGAGTCGTCCACCCAGACTTGAATTCTTGGCAGCGCGCGGCCTGCAGAGTGCAGCATATAACACAGACTTTACTTCTGTGACGTCATACCTATGCACCTTTCTGGGCCGTTTTGAAGCCAAAAGGTTTGGGCCGGTGGATTCACTCACGTTCAATACAATGCGCGTGTTCCTCCGTGTCTGGTCGGGCCGGGGGGGGTGACATCATAGAGCAGCCCCCCACCTCCCCCTCCCTGGACCCTTCCATGTCGGGTCACTTCGAGGTGTCACGTGATGACACCTGTGCTATTATCTACACTTATCCAAGTGTGCTTCTTGTACTTACACACTTTTGCGAAAATATGGTTGTGGGGACATTTTGCATATAGCGTGCCGGTTTAGTATTCAGTTGTCGATGAATGAAAAAAAGATGCGTTGTGGATCAAATGCCGAGCCATTATGCTCCCCTGCTAGTCTATGTGCGGATGGAGCGGGAGTCGACCACACGTTGGCCGACGGGAAAAGAGGGGATAAACTTCAGCTCTCATGTCCCAGTGTGGAAATGAGTGTGATTAGAGGGACGGGACCTAACTAATTTACGGTTCACGTGGATCACACGCTCCTGCTTCTCAGAGCTTGGAAGTATGTTTGTTTGTGTACCTGTGCCTATGTTTACACCGAGCCAGCTCAGCGTCAATGAAGAGATGGGATGTGTTGTAAACTAAGGAGAGGAGAGGGTGTGCCGTGTGAAAAAAAGCTGTCCCATACTGAGATACTTTCTTAAGGCTTTACAGGTGAAACGTGTGTGGAGGGCGGACGCGACGAGAAACCATCGTTTTTATCGGAAACGTTTGACTTAAGGGTTTGCCTTTTTTTTTTCTTTTTTTTACGACGCAGCCAGGAAGTTACCGATACGAACGATATATCCGATGCGATGCCCGTGTTTGCAGTGTGATACGGAAGTGCCTTCATTCATTGTAAAGATCTTCATTTTATTTTTCTTACGCAGGGCCTTGCTATGGTGGTCTTCATGAATAAGTGCTTGGTTCAGTCAGCTTCTAGACTAGTGGAAAAATAGGAAATTAGGCTTTAGGCTTTACGATAGATCATGAATTGAAGCCCCTTAAAAGATTGCTTAAGCTGATTAGCGATTTGTGTGTCGATCTAACAAAGCACATCGGAATTTTGTCGTCCTTCCGGTCAATTAAAAATTGTGTTCCTGCACAGAAAAACATATATATTTAACTTAGAGAACAGCACTTTGTTAGGAAAAAGGATTATCAACGGTAGCCTAACAATAATTTCTGTACTGGTGTAATGCAATGCTGTTATTGCTGAGGTTAAAGACTATTTATTAATCTTAACTTGTTCTTGGAATCCAAAATGCTTTCAACACATG
Source organism: Micromesistius poutassou (assembly GCF_964030765.1). Taxonomy (NCBI): domain Eukaryota; kingdom Metazoa; phylum Chordata; class Actinopteri; order Gadiformes; family Gadidae; genus Micromesistius; species Micromesistius poutassou. The sequence goes on from NC_140294.1 coordinate 1,569,983, forward strand.
GCTAGTAATAAGCATATAGATGTTTTCACTCTTGATATTTGAGCATTTAATTATTTCACACCTTTTGTTTAATATGCAAATGAATAGGCATTCAGATGTCATACATTAAAACACCCATATCTATTTGTAATATTAATATTTGTTATCGTTAAAATTTGGCATGATGTTCTGCTAATGCCAACTTCTACTGACTTGTAGAAGATTTAAGTTACCAAGCAATGCCAAAAGGATTTCATTATTATATGCTGTTTTATTATATTATTTTAAAGATTGCTGACCAGCAAATAGTGACTGTTCGAGTATCTAAAGCATAGCTTATATAAAATATAGGTAAATAGCTAACTTCAACAACAAATCACTTTGGTGAGAATTTTTTTAACATTAGTTGTGATAAGTTATGTGATATGTAAAGGTCTGTGGTTAGAGATACTAAAAACGTACCTTAGTGCAACTTATTTAGCATCCTCTTGAAATCACAGTTGTTGGTTAGACCGTAGTTTATTTTGTAGGGCTCTACTAACAAATCTGAAAGGTTATTGAAATACGTTTTTGATTATTGTTTTTTATTCATCATTTTTTGGGATAAAAAAATTGTTTTGTATCTAGAGATTAACATTTGCACAGTTCGGAAACGTCTAGAAGTACAAAGCAAACCAAAATTATACTCTGTCCGAGATAGAGAGAAATATATGCCTGACCTTTTTCATGTAAAAAACTGAAAATTGGAATATCAATATATCAGAATGAATAGCAAAGGTGACATTTTCTGTCCTAATTTTGGCAACTGGGACCTTGTGCTTTAAAAGTGTGACGCCATGATTATGTGTTGCATACCCCCCACACCCCCTTATTCCACAAATGAATAATTTGCACCAAACAAATGAAAAGACACAATGCTGTGTTGTGGGTCTCATAGAGACAAGACACACAGTGATTAGGAGGCCCATGCCTTTTTTATGCATTTTTTCCCTGTGTTAAGAAAGTGCCTTGGGTCAAAGCCTTTTATATGAGGACATGTTGATGTAAGTGGTCCTTTACCTCAGATGTTTACAAAGGTGTAACCAAATAAACTGTTTTTTGTACCACATCTGTGCTGTGGAGTCTTGCTTTCGGTCGGCCGAGGCATGGCGGAAACATGTGATCGTACTATACGCCTCATCTGAATGATTCACCTATTTCTCTCCAAAAATGATGGAGACATTTTTCTTTGAAATATGAGTGTTTTTTATCTTAGTATTGAACAGTTTGATCAAGGGATTTATATTCGGGATTCATTACGGAGTAGCCTATTCTCTCATAGCCAAACATTACTAAATATAATTGCAGTCGTTTTTTCGTTTTTTTTGCGTCAATGTATTATTTGACCTACAATGACCAAATCTTTCAATGTCCACGTTACTATCTCTTCTGCTCCCTAAGTGGCACCCGTTTGGTTATTGACTGCCTGTTGGTGCACACACGTGGGCATGCGTGTGCACGGGCCCATAGAGCTGTGCTGAGACCAGCAGTTCCTTTATGAACGCTGAAAGTTCCAGGGATTGAGCCTTAACAAAACATGAACCAGGGTCACCACACAAACACACACACGCACGCACACACATACACACACACACACACACACACACACGCATGCACACATACACACGCACACACACACACACACACACACACACACACACACACACACACACACACACACACACACAAGCGTGCGCACACACAAAACCCCCCCACACACGCATACAGTCACTATTGGATGCAGTTGATATAGCTGCATTGTTGTATTATCAGGAACAAAAAAACAACTCAACTCAAGTACAATGTTGGCTGATACCAGTGGCAAACAAAACAAGAATTGTTTTAATTAAATTATCATTATCCCTAAAGGATTAAAGATTGACATTTAGGACCCCTAATACAAAACCATTAATAATCAAACATTTAGAAATGATGTTAACAACATATGGTGTATGAGCAACTAAAGTTCTACTGACTAACTATGATTTATTCCATTTGGTAAACACATTCTTTGGCTGTGTCCACAACTTGTACAACTGATAATCATAAAAATATTTACAAAAATTACAAAAATGTCTACTAAGTGCTACAGAGTGCAATCCACACAAACAGATCAACATTGCTCTGGACCTTCACCCACAGTATGAACAGTATCATGGGAAATAGGACGAGGAGTTTATCACTTCATGTTGTGATATAGTATTGTTATATAAACTCAGTATGGCATGTCATCATTATTACATTACAGTACGTCCGGGAAACACATGGACAGGGTGCCACCAACTGGTCCGATGTGGGAAAACTCCACACATAGACACACACACATACACGCACACACGCACACGCACACATACACGCGCACACGCACACACACACACACACACACACACACACACACACACACACACACACACACACACACACACACACACGTTTGATAGGGTTAATATGATAACAATTGCAAACTATTACAATATTATGTAACATTACAGTAGACTTGTAGGGTCTCAGTGAACTCTAATTACATTGACTTACAATTCAATTATTGTTACAGCCATAACTGAGAATGAAACCCATATGTATATATGCCAAGAATATGCAAATGATAAAGAAAAAACGAAACAAAAATAAAGCATCATTCAGGTATAACAATTTAGGAGCCTCATGCATATTTACATACATTGTATGCAAATCACTCCATCTATTCCCTCTGACTTCCTGTTCCCACCGGAAGTACGCGCTACCTCTTCCGTGTCGTTCTGCCTTCGCCCTCACAACATTGTCGAGCGTTTGAACACCTTGCATGCAATTCTTGTCTTTTTTGAGTGGTGGGGTCATAAAACAATGGCTCACCGGAATGTACAGCAAATGAACATGCAGAGCCACCATTCCCCGCTGGCGGGGAGACACGGGACCAACTCTCCCGCCGCGGTGGAGCAGAAAGCACCGCCTCACAAAGAAGGCCCGACGCCGCCTCCTCCTTCCCCGCCGGCCGCCGGCGAGGGGGCAGGACCCGGGGAGGGAAGCGGGGCAGACCCCAGTGCCCTGTCCCTGGAGATGATCCTGGACCTCAAGAGCTTCAGGAAGCCCTGGGAGAAGACGTTCACTCAGCGCTGTCGGCTGTTCGTCGGGAACCTGCCGACGGACCTGTCTGAGGAGGACTTCAAGAAGCTCTTCTCCAAGTACGGAGAGGCCAACGAGGTGTTCATCAACCGAGACCGGGGCTTCGGGTTCATCCGCCTGGTATGTTTATGATGCAGCCCCGGTGTTGGCTCTTATTTATGGCTGATGTGTTTCAAACTATGCACACACTGGTTAAATACACGCATGCACACACGCATGTTTTATTACTGGGACTAGTGGGAGGAGGATGGGTAAAAAGACAAATCAATATGACCAGAGGACAATCAATACAATCGTATGATCAGAAGACATTCAATACAATCACTATTACTTTCTACTACTTTTACATTTTACTACTTTCCCGTCTTTATAGCTATGGTTCTAATTTGCTTGTCCTATGCTGGGACTATGGTTGGCTAGTTCATAATTTACATAATTGTGTTTGTTTGTTTCATATGTATACTGTATTTTCATCTGTATCGAAGATTGGGTTCATATTTTATTGAACTGTCCACTTGTAGTTTACCATTGTCTCTTTAATACTGCACACAATCTCTTTTCCTACGTTAGCGTTTTGTACCTTCTCCAGTCAGACGGATTTCATGGTAACACCTTATGGTATCTTCCGGAAATCCTTTTATAGGAGAGCCGCACACTGGCAGAAATTGCCAAAGCAGAATTGGACGGAATTGTTCTGAAGAACCGACCAATAAGGATCCGCTTCGCCACCCATGGTGCCGCCCTCACCGTGCGCAACCTGTCACCGGCGGTGACCAATGAGCTTCTGGAAGAGGTACGCGTTAAGGGGAAGTTACTACATGTGTATATGGGTGGTCTCTTGCATATGGTCAATTCTAAATTAACCTAGATTGGAAAAGAGGTCTGTGAGATAGTTAACATGCCCGTTGTTTTTTTACATCCTGACAGAATCAATAAATCAAATGCTCTGACAGAAAATATTGGTTGTATGTGGCTGTCACAGGCCTGTAATAAGCCACTCCAATCATCCGGTCATTGCACATGACCGGAGTCTTCCAGAAGGCCAGGCAGACCTATTGCTTAAGTTAGCGCGCTCGTCATGTGTTATGGGGGGAGTGGCTTTGGAGGGAGGCCTTAAGATGGTGGAGGGGTGTATTTCTTTCGGTCGGACACACGTTGACAACACGTTGACAAGAATGTTGAGCACAGTTGCAGGCGGGCACAAGCAAAGCCCCCGTTTGTCGCCACGCCAACGCAGCCGCGCGGAATGAGCTTGAACCGTCCGTCCCTTCACCCCGCAGGCGTTCTCGGAGTTCGGGCCGGTGGAGCGCGCCGTGGTGGTGGTGGACAACCGCGGCCGGCCGACGGGGAAAGGCTTCGTGGAGTTTGCCAACAAACCGGCCGCCCGCAAAGCCCTCGACCGGTGTGCGGACGGCGCGCTACTGCTCACCACGTAAGACACCCGCTGCTGGTGGGGGGGGCGGGGGGTGTGAATGCTGGAGGTGTCTCTGATGGTGGAAGGACTACCCCGTGCATGAGACTTGAATGTACTGTAGAGCTTCAAAATAGAGAAAACAGGGCTCGGCTTAGCTCGGGAGGTAGAGCAGGTTGACTTGTAACCGCAAGGTTGCTGGTTCGATCCCCGGCTCCTCCTAGTGTCGATGTGTCCCTGAGTAAGATACCTATCCCTAACTGCTCCTGACGAGCTGGCTGTCGCCTTGCATGGTTGACTCGGTGTGTATTAACCGTTGCTTTGGATAAAAGTGTCTGCTAAATGCCCTAAATGTAAATGTAAACTTCAAAATAGGCAAAATCGTGATTATTTCCTCCCCCCATTACCCCCACTATAATGATAGTGGAGAGTACCTGGTCATCCAGAGGATCATGGATGATGCATTGACTTGTGTTTGAGCCGTGGATCCCTACCTATAACTTTATGTGTACCGCTAAATTGTCATCAAGACTTAATAATAAAAAATAATATATAAGAGTGCAGTGCCTAGTCAAGGCTTTTTGGTCATCTTTTGCCATACTTTGTTCCTAAAAGAAGGGCAAAGTGTGTGTGTGTGTGTCTTAATTGAGAGACGTTGAGTTTGTGGTGGTCTTGGCAGGACCCCCCGCCCTGCCATCGTGGAGCCCACGGAGCAGCTGGACGATGAGGACGGCCTGGCGGAGAAGCTGCTGCAGAAGACGCCCTTGTACCACAAGTATGTGGCCAACATATTAGTATTATTATATATAGTCATATCGGTGGGTAATATTCTATGGTTTAAAACTTTGAGAGAGAGAGAGAGAGAGAGAGAGAGGTTTTGAATTGTGGTGTCTTTCTCTATATATATTTATTTAGTATATGCTACACGTGAACCTCCTAAGATGGCGCAATTTGATTGGTTCGCTATCTCGGGATATTGGGCAATATCCCATGATTGAGATCTCAAACTCGGGATATTGTTTTCGCGCGTGGCGGTCATCTCGTCACGCTAAAAGTCTTATCTTGTTTATTTTTGGGAGTGTTCACGTGTAGTACATATGTACAAATGTACATCATGTACAAAAACATAAAAACACGAGGGTTGAATCCATGGCTAGCGGTGACAGGGCATCGAGGCTTCTCTCCGTATCACAGACCTGAAACCGCGACCCGGTCGAAACCCTTTCCAAGCGACCTTAGTCGGCGGGGGGGGATCCGCCTCATACCGAGTCGCCTGCAGGACCGTCTCCACAATGGCCGCCTCGCGTCTCTCACACGTTCTCTCTTCGATCAAACGTCTGTGTGTTTTTTTTTTTCGTTCATTCACCAGGGAGAGGGAGCAGCCCCCGCGCTTTGCCCAGCCGGGCACCTTTGAGTTCGAGTACTCGTCCCGCTGGAAGGCCCTGGACGAGATGGAGCGGCAGCAGCGCGAGCAGGTGGAGCGCAACATCGGCGAGGCCCGCGAGAAGCTGGAGACGGAGATGGAGGCGGCCAAGCACGAGCACCAGCTCATGATGATGAGACAGGGTGGGTCTCTACCCTGTCCCTGTCTATTTTTTGGACGTGGTTGAACAAAGTTTGGATTTGCCTAGGTTACGATATATTTACGTTGATTCAGCAGGATTCTCTCTCTGTCTCTCTCTCTCTCTGCATCTCTGCATCTCTCTCTCTCGCTCTCGCTCTCGCTCTCTCTCTTTCTCGACATCTGACTCTCTCTCTCTGCATCTCTCTCATATATGTATATATCACAAAGTGTATCGGCAACAAAAACATCCTGTGATGTGCCAGCTCTGTTAATACCACATGTTATGCTAAATAACTCACCCCCCCCCCTCCCTGGTCCAGACCTGATGCGACGGCAGGAGGAGCTGAGGAGGCTGGAAGATCTCAGGAACCAGGAGCTGCAGAAGCGCAAGCAGATTGAGATGAGGTGCGTGTGTTCACACCCACCGCATCGCACTGGTCTCGCTCGCTGATGGAAAAAATAGTTGCGCAAGTAATTAACGTCAAGTGATCGGCTTTCTTGATCGGCGCTTTTGGGGATCTCCGATCAAGCCAATTTTCAGCCAATATCGGCCGATCATGATTGGCGTCCGACCAATCGGAGCATCTCTAGTTTGTATACGTACATATGTCATTATTTTTTTTTTTATTGAACCCTAACGTCACCATGTAGGTCCCATTGAGGGTAAGCCTCTGTTTAAGAGGGACTTGGGCCAGGACAGCAGCGCCGCACAATAAACGGCTAACGTTAACATGCACCACCACTGAAGAAGACTTTTAGAAGAATTTTAACCCGTTGAATCTGGCCGAGAAGGAGACAGGCCTACGAGGGCTACTACGTTGACTCGACTAGTTGTGGTCGTGAAATTGAGGTTTTCCTCTTACCTTAACCCAGACCTTTGTATCGCAACGTTGCATTACATTAAAGGTCCCATGACATGCCACCAGGTGTGAGTGTGATTAGCCGCTACAAGCCCTTTTGGAAATCTGCCCCTTCGGACATCACAGGTGTGCGTGTCCACCCAGATGTGTGACGGAGAGATGAGCAACGTCTGCCACAGTCCACCGGGTAGGCCGCTAGACTGATCTATCCAGCACACATCTAGGTGGACACGCTCACTTTCTCATTCAGATTTCAGATTTCCAAAACGGCCTGTAACGGCTAATCACACCACACCTGGTGGCATTTCATGGGACCTTTAATTGAGCAGACGCCTTTTGGTCCAAGGCGACGTACAATAAGTGCATTGAACATTGAAGTTATAATCCAATGAGCGCACGAGTCAATCGAGGACATGGAATTCGACATGGAATGCTTCTTCGAATCGAATAAGCAAAGTGCTGTTTAGTGACACTCGTGGGGCGTACGGTATGCTGGCAGTGAAACGCTTTGGCTTCATGTCACGCGGTAACGAGCAGACTTGTTTCCCCGTCCAAAGGCACGAGGAGGAGAGACGCAGGAGAGAGGACGAGATGATGAGACACCGAGAGCAGGCCGACGGGTTCAAGCCGAACTTCATGGAGGGCGTGAGTACTTTGTAGATGCACACACACACACACACACACACACACACACACACACACACACACACACACAAAAAGCATACACACACACACACACATGTACACACACACACACACACACACACACACACACACACACACACACACACACGTACACACACACACACACACACGTACACACACACACACACACACACACACACGTACACACACACACACACACACAGAGCTGTGATATATTTAAAAACCTGCCATTTTTCCAGGGTTGATATTGAGGGAAGCCGTTTGAAAATCTGCCTTTTCCTGTATTTGAGTGACATCACAAGTGAGAGTGTGCACCTAGATGTATGGATAGATCAGCAACATTTGCTACAGTCCCCTGGGTAGGCTGGTAGAATGATCTATCTAGCATACATCTAGATGGACACTCCCACATTTTCAAACGGCTTGTAATGGCTAATCCCACTCACACCTGGTAATAGTAATAATAATCATAATATCACCCCTTTAAAGTCCTCATTGAGTTGGGTTCAAATTCTTTTTTATAGAGCACTCCCTGTGGTCATTTTTATCGACATTGACTTGACACATACACACTCACGCATAGATATATTTGTGTTTGGTTTAAAAAAACATTACAATGACCATTATCTTACTAAACACAGATGTATTAATGCTTGGTAATGACTTAAGTAGTTATGGCCTTAAGTAGTTGGAGAAGTGAAAAACCAAATGTCGCTCCAGATAAATGACTTTGACCTTTCCAGTACTTGTATGGGAAATACAATATCTTGAGGGGCAAGTCCAACCATGACAGCCAGCTGTCATGGTTGGAAACTGTCTCAATTAAGACTGTTTTTTCTTATCTAACCTAGCCATGTCTGCACTTTTATTTTATTTTATTGTGAGGATATATATATATTTATATATATGCATGCTTTATGTTAAACAGACGCATGTCATTGAGAGGCAGGTATACCATATACATTGGGGTTGATTCAAACCCAGGTACTTTTTGTCTGCAGTTCTCATGGTTGAGATCCAGAGTATTCTTTAACTACTACTATGCCAGTTAAGTCTTTCAACCCAGTATTGTTGGTAGTTGGTTACCCACAGCTTTTAAAAGCAGGGACCTTTTGCTTACTTAGTAAGATGAACGCTAGGCAATATCGTGTTGGTTAAAGCTCTTTCTCCTGATCTTTTAATTTATGATAGGATGCTCTTGTTAACTCATTTCACTATGTATTTAAACTATCTAAAATATATATTTAACTAACTATCTTATACCAGTCTTCGTGTTTCTGAACAAACTTCATATCATAGAAACTACATTTCTTTATAATGATTTGGAATAACTATAATGCTATGGTGTTAATGCTCATATTAATTGTATTTAATGAAATCATTTTATAATTGTATTATTATGAATTAACATATTGTGTTAATTAACGTGAATCATGGATAAACGTCTAAATGGATATTCTTTGAATGTCAGGAACGGTATATAATCTTGATGTAGATTTTTGCTAATTTTGTTGTAGATCTGTATAACCTGTGATTATGCAATAACTTTTCTCCTCTATTCCTTTGGCGTGTTGCGAGGTCCCGCTGGAGTGCCCATCTGACCACACAAACTTAATTACAGCATAAGAAACATGATGACACATTTTAGGAGACATGGCATACTATAACCTGTGCGGTTGGGATTCCAGCACTATATTTATAACTTCATTTGTTTTTTTTAGATTATTTATTATTGACGTTGATATTTACATATGCAGATATGCTCTCGTCCTCCATAGCACCCTACAATATTCCATAGTGTACATTTTCAGTAATTTTGAACAAATCATGCATTTGTGGAACCTGAAAAGGTTATTAACATTTCAAAAAATACATATACAGTTAAGGTATATTTTAATTTTTTTTCTTAGTTTTGTGTTTTTCCAAGTTCTCCAGGCATGTGGTGCTAATACCTCTATTTTATCGTTTTTTTATATTCAAAAAACTTTTTCTTTATAGGGGCGGGCTACATAATTAAACCTACAATCCTTAATCAATATGCGAACAGCGCTCTCGGCAACTTGACAAGCTAAATGGTTGTTGTCAAGGTAATGGTTGCCGGTCCGTTGTTAATGAGGTGAACCATCTTTTATAACCAACTTTAGGTGGGATGATCTGACTTTGATCAGACCAATAGGGATGCACGGGTCTATCAGCCAATGAAGTGCATTTCCCAGAATAGTTCATATTCGTCATGGCGCAATTAAAAAATATGGTTGGATCGCAGCCTACCGTATAAATACCTGTATTTTGCAAGAAATTTCCTGTTCTCCTGTTGGAGTATCTTTGTAATTTGATTACGGGTGTACTAATAATAACCACCGTGTTAGTGCATACTCTACGGATTGTAGGTTAACAGGTCCAAATGTTTTACTTTGAGATGCTAAAAATCTCCCACACTCTTCGTTCAAAAGTTGGATCACACATCCAGACATATGCTGTAGAATTTAACGATCTATATATATTTAACAATTATTGAGTATAATAATGATTATTGAATAATTGTTTTAGTATATACTACACGTGAACACAAAAATAAACAAATAAACAACACTAACACTTTGCTGGGATTTATTAGTTTTTATTAATGTGACGACGCAATGAAAACAATATCCAGAGTTTGAGATCTCAATCTCAGGATATTGCGCAATATCCCGAGATAGCGAACCAATCAAATTGCGTCATCTTGGGAGGTTCACGTGTAGTATATACTAAATATATGTATGCTATAGAAGTTTATCTCTCTTATTGCTTATAAAACTCCCTACAAAAGCTACCATACCATTAAGGTATATTTCCTTACCATTTTCCTTTAACATTAAACATTTCCCCCTGGGTCATTTTGATTAAACTTGATGTGTGGATGTGTGTATATAGAGTGAACTTAAAGGATTTGGCCGGTTAGTTAAGACCTCAGGTTAATTGATGGAACATCTCGACATAGACAATGTCAACCGGTCTTAACAAACCGGCCAAAATATTTTGTTAGTATCTTTTTTTTGCTACATGTTTGAATTGTCACATCGTTACTTTTTTATGTTTATATTGTGTTATTTGTGTGTGTGTGTGTGTGTGTGTGTGTGTGTGTGTGTGTGTTGGATTTTTAAGCCTGCAATTCTTGCACTTTGGTAGTTTTATTCCAAAAAAATTTGAAATTTGAATTTTACGTTAAAGATTTATATATTTGGTATTGAGTGCGAAAGCTTTTGTAGTTTCTAAATATATGTAATGGGTACCTGCATGTTCTTTACTTTTTTTTTGTCTCACTATCTGCTAACTCCAAGTAGTCTGATTATAATTGTACAAGTGAAATGAAGGTGATGAATTTGTCATGAGTGAAATATGTAAACATTTTCTCTTCTTAATCCAGGTGTGTGTGTGTGTGTGTGTGTGTGTGTGTGTGTGTGTGTGTGTGTGTGTGTGTGTGTGTGTGTGTGTGTGTGTGTGTGTGTGTGTGTGTGTGTGTGTGTGTGTGTGTGTGTGTGTGTGTGTGTGTGTGTGTGTGCCAGCCAACCAATAATGTTTCTCAATATGTGTGTTACTTTCTACATGTATAATCCTTACTCCTTTTGTTCCCAATCTGTTGTTAAAATTACAAAGCATGTTTTATTTAGTTCCACGTATTTGATTTAGCTACAACAGCATTACAATTCTTGAGAGAGGGTTATGGTTAGTGGGCATATCTTCATATTATAATTGTATTTTATGAACCCCAAATCTCTGTCCACAATTCTGTAAAGTAGTAGATTTTGCTGCTAGAAGCTAATTGTGGCAGGTATAGATTATAGAAGAGCTAGAAAGAGGTTCTAGAAAGTCTCTTATATCCCAACAGGGGACATTCCCCATATTGGATACCAATCTTACCTAGTTTCCAGGTAGCTTTTCTAGTATTTTTCTTGACTTTACAGAGCATTGCTATTTAAAACAAATACAGTAGTGCAATTACAGCTTGGTGTCACTTTTTTAAAACCAAGCATTGTTTAGAATGAATCTTATGTTAATTATTGCAGTGTAGCATAAAGAAATCAGATGCCTGCCCATTACACGTCGTCTAATTAGTATGGCTGACCGGTGGAGATTATCAAAATTGCCGGCAAATTCCCCGTGACGATTCCACATCGCCCTCAGTGCGGTCTAGTGGTTGCCAGTGTTTAGCTGTAGACCCATCCACACAGGACCTATGGTTAAGGAGGGCTCTGTACTCAAGTGTCTTCTTCACTTCTTCCAGAGGGAACAGGAAATGAGAATGGGTGAGATGGGCCCCCGTGGAGCCATTAATATGGGAGGTACGGGCGTGGTCTCTCCTGATATAACCAAGACTAGATAACCAAGTGCTTGAATACCACTGTTATTTTAATATACATATATATATATATATCTATATATATTTTTTAAATTTACTTATTTTAACATCCCGTCTTGTTCAAGTAGGCAACATGGCAGAATTGCATATGTATAGCAACGATTTTGCATGCAATTGCAAATTAGCCTAGCTATTTAATCAGCCATAGGGATCGATGTGTGTACTCTTCCTGTTTTCTGCTGTAGTGGGGGGGCTGGGTTCATAACTAGATTATCTGGCCCCTACGCTCTCATTCTATGACGCTGGCAAATGTTAATACCTGGACCCCTGGGAAACACCTCAAGAGCTTATATCCCGTCGTTTGTGGGTACCCCCGAGCTAATCTTGGGGCATTTTCCTAAATTGAACATTTCAATTGTTTAAAAGTGTATGACATTTCACATGTATAAGACACTCGTTTGAGGAACTGGGGGTCTGCACAGTTGGACATTGAAAGCGTTGTACAGTGAGTGCCCTGGGGGGGGGCCTCCGTCAGGCAGGGACATATTTAATGAGACGAGAATTGGAAGGCGGTTCACGGTGGCCTTCCATACCGGTCCGTTGGCCCCACTCAGGATTGCACACCAACGTCCATTGGACCGAACTTGCATGGTAAACAAAGCAATCTCGGAACGGGAGGAATGGTGGGGGGGGGGGGGGGGTTGAACACAGGTGTATCTCGTTAACTTAATTATGGGCGACGCCTGTTTTCAGCCCCCATCCTCCATCTCTGCGATTTAAAAGGCCCAAAGGGGCGTTAGCTTCTTCACACAAAGCCTACTGAACGCTACAGGGTACACTGCCGGTAAACTCGCGGGATGACGTCAATGTTTACATGGCCAGCCGTGGCCTGTGGAAGTTTCGGTTCAGTTCCCGCTTCATATTTTGTGGGCGGCGGTTAGACTTGTTAAAAAATGCGCTCTTAACGAAAGTCACTACGACACCCAACACTTAATTTGAACGAGTGCAGCCTTTCATTAAGACATGCAAGTTTTTTTTATTAATGTATATTGCATTTTTTGAAGGCATAAGTGGCCGACACATGATGAGCTTTCATCGTCCCGGGTTCCCAAGTACTTCTACGTCGTTAAGCGCTGAAGCCCAACCTAGCGTCGACGGTACCCCGGGCGTAGCGGCCCGCCCGTGTTTTCCCACCTGGACGCATCGACGCAAAGCTCAAGGAATTCAAACTGGACCCCCATGACGCTGATCACTCGAAGCGCGTCCAATCCGATCGCAGCTTTGTTTTGAGTCTCTGGAAACGGGGAATCTGAACGACTTGGTTCATTCCTAACCCTGAATACGTGTTTCCATGTTTTTTTCTTTGTTAAAAGGCTAAAAAGGGCCTACTATAGGGCCTACTTTGTTTGCCTTAGCGGTCGATAGGAATGTTCCAGTTGTTTTGCTTTTTAACCGTGCTGATGTGTAATCCTGGGTGTAGCGAGCCAAACGATATGGAAGACGTCCCTTGAACACGCCCCTTGCGCCTTCCGTCACTTTCTCCATTTTTTTATTATGTCTATTTAGGATCTGTAAAGTATCTTTTTAATATTCAGTATCTCTGAAATATTTCCCACCGTGTCTTGAATACGACTTTTTACGGCTTAACGTTGGCTTTTGGTCGCAATTCCAGTTAGTTTTTGGGCACAAAGAAAATCCAGTACAGCCAAATCTGTACTGGATCTTGGGTCCATTTGTGTAAAAACACGAGATCAATTAAATATTTAACCGTTTAACCGTAATTTCTTGAATCATAATTCAATATCATAATCAATTGGACTGTTGAAATTGTCAAATAATTACGACAGTCAAACAAGTCACCGAAAGCCAACGTTGAATATCCTTTGGAGCGCAGCGATGCTTAAGCTAGCGCTCGCCAACCACAGGACCTATTTTGTGTCCGGTGCCGTACGCGAGCAGGGACGTACGTCGGCGCTTTATCCCACGACGACGGTGACCAACCCCGTGCTCCGTTGTTTTGCGTGTAGATGGCTTTAATCCTGCCGGGGCCGGTGGCAGCCAGGTACCCCCTCAAATGATGGGCATGGGCATGAGCGCAAGGGGCGGAGCCATAGGCCCGGACGGAGCCGGGAATCTGGGAGCAGCCATGATGCCGGAAAACGGAGCCATGGTAACGTATGCGCAAAAGGATGTTGCGCTCGTGTTTCATTTTTCGCTCACTGTCTTTCTTTCTGGGTCTTTTATACGACAAACCACATCCATTATTTTGACCCGAATTTCTTCCAATGACATATCTGAAGGGCATCCTTTAAATTTGGGCTGCGCGTATGACAGATTCAAAATAACCTGTAACTAATGGCAACACCTTTCCCCCTTCCCTCGTCGGCCCGGTCCACTTCACGTGGTTGCTCTTTGTGGCACACCACTCGTGGATCAAACGAAAAAACTCTTTGTGTACCGCTAAATGTGGCGTGGTCGTACCACTGCTGATTGGCGATGCGCTACAGCGCAATGAGCGCTTCCCACAAGGGGGCCCTCTAGGGGGCCGGCCAGGGGTCGAGTCCCCCCAGCAGCAGCAACAGCAGCAGCAGCAGCAGCAGCAGCAACAACAGCAACAGCAGCAGCAGCAGCAGCAGCAACAGCAGCAGCAACAGCAGCAGCAGCAGCAAGCAGGCCCTCCAGGTGGAGTGGTCCCAGGATTTGGCAGGGGGGCCCCAGTCGCGGGGACCTTTGAGGGCCCCAACAGCAAGCGTCGTCGATTCTAGGCTCCTTTTTCTTTCCTGGAAACGGTTCTTTCGTTGTTGTTTTTTTCCCGGGCGCGAAGGGATTAGCGTTGTCAGCCGATTTTGTTGTTTTTTTATTCCATAGTTTGTTTTTTTATCATGACTTAGAAGCGTCCTCATTCTGAACCTGAGGTCTGCAGTGTTAACGGTTTCCGAAAGTCTCATTTCCTTTCTACGTTCTTTCCTGTTTATTATTGTCCTTTCATCTCATTCTAGGAGATTCAATTTTGAGTTTTCGGAGGTTGAATATTGATCAAGGGTAAAAACGGCGGGGGAGTTTCTGAGCAGGTAAACCAGTTTGTTAATGGTGTGTGTTTGTATGCGTACTGCTTTCTCAAGATGCACAGTGAAAATGAAAACCCTACTCAAACTTTCTGAACTAATGGGTGTGAGTGTGCGCGTTTGTGTGTGTGGGGAGAACCATTTCATGTGCATTCAAGGCCTTTTGTAATACAGTTGCTCTAGGGTGGTCTGTGAACTCGAATAGTTCATACACATCATTTTGAAGTAAGCTTGCTCTTGAAGTGTTATTTTCTTATAGCAAAAAAGTGTCATGTTGGCCCACCACTCAACTCTCACACCGTCTGCCCACTTGATAAGGTCGATTTAAAGTTGTTCTGGCGTTGTAGTGTCTCTCACACTTATTGTTTACTGTGAAACTAACTGCTTTGATCACTCTGATGTCCTCACTGAATGTTCCTGGCAGTGCGCATCCTCTTGTTCCCACACCTCCCCAAGTTAAATAAAGTACACACAAACACAGCCGTCGTGGTTATTCGGATTTCATAAGAATACGTTTTCATAATAATGCAATCGAAAAGGCAGGATGGCGATCACCTCTGCACAGAATGGCGTTTTATGGCAAAGTGTGCGCGAACCTGCTGGGTAAAATATGGGCCCTTTAATGTTGCCTGTTTGTTGTAAAACCAACATGCAATCAGCGGGGTTGTTTGACATGAAATTCGTGAATGTTCCAGAACCCTGAGCCGATTACACGCATGTTATACACATAGCAACGTGTAATATAACAAACAGATTACACACATGTTATAAAGGATGACATGTGTAATCTGCTGTCCTCTATTACAAAAAAATTTAAGTTATATTGAATTTAAATCTAATTCTGACAACCATGCCTTACTTCAATAAACTACCATCATATATGTATCGTTATGCAATGATTAATATCTTATTAAGATTATTCAGATATGATTATTAAGCGTGCGCCTGTTTGTGTGCCTGTGTGTGTTTGTGTGTGCCTGTGTGTGTGGGTGTGCTTGTGTGTGCCTGTGTGTGGGTGTGTGTGTGTGCCTGTGTGTGTGGGTATGTTTGTGTGCTTGTGTGAGACCAATTTTTACCAACAGGGGGTGCAATAGTGCCTGAAATGGTGCAGGCTTTAACTTGATCTAAACTGAAGAGGTCTATATTTCCCTATATTTCCTATATTTCCCATTCACTCCTTTGACTGGTTTATTTCACAGACTATAGACCCACAGACTATAAAACTTTGTTTAAATTTGTTTATTACACGGCTCTTCTCAATGCTGTGTAATGCTCCGTTCACTTGCATGGGCCTTCTCGACATCCGGTGGTGAATTATGTAAGGGATAATGTATAGTAAGGGATAATGACCGGCGACGTTCTATACATTATCCCGCGTTATCCCCACAGTTACTTGCCAAAACGAAATAACTTCACACGCTGTGTCTTTCTACAATTACCATTGGTAGTGTTGATCAGCAGAGAAATAGTCCGCCAAAGACGTTGACGTCGCTTAGCAACCGAGTAAACTGGGGTTGATAAGTTACCGGACTACTTGCGGAGTGTTACGAAAGACGTGAAAAAAAATCTACTTTCCTTGACAGAGGTCATTATAGGCTATGCATAGCAATCGTCGTCATTATTGACGACGATTATTGGAGACGTCAACGTCTTTGGCGGACTATTTCTCTGCTGCTCAACACTACGATTGGTAATTGTAAAAAGACACATCGTGTGAAGTTACTTTTTAACGTTTTGGCAAGTAGCCGTGTAATAAGCGGGATAATGTATATAGAACGTCGCCGGTCATTATCTAAAATAAGCCCCTTATTTCCCGATAATGACCGGCCTCCTATACATTATCCCTTACATATTTTCGTATGTTTGAAAGTTATTAATTGTCGTCGCTGAATCTGAAGTCGGCCTGCGTTTTTGGAACAACAAACTATAATACCTGGCTGATATGGTTGTTTATATGCGGTGTATCCACCTGTAATTTCCAAACAACCCGGGTAGACGCCGATGATCCCAGTTACAGTTATAGTTTAGTTTAGTTTAGTTAGTATGTTACTGACTGTTCTCGCTTCACACACATAAATAGGTAAAACAGCTTTTCAAATATGTGCTCCCTTCAGTGGCGTAACATCATGGTTGACGGCCCCGGTGCAAATATTTTTGCACGGGGGGGGGGGGGGGGGGGAGTTGCGATCAGATTTTTATAAAGACAATATTGATATGGGGAAGAAATATAAGGATGGGATTTTGGAGGCCCCAAAAGGCTTCCTCCATGGGCCCCTGACGGCGTCTGGGCCCCGGACAGCTGCAGGTTGCAGGTTGCACCGTCGATATTTACGCCACTGGCTCCCTTTGTGTGGAACGAACTAGTGTTCTGAACTTGCACTCATGACCCTCTCTTGTTTTTTGGAAAAAATATCTGAAAACATCTCTAACAGAACAGTGTCACTGTATTTAACATGCACATTGCTTTTAACCCTGATGTTTTATTTGTTCTGTGTTTTAGTTAACTGTTGTGTGTTAGCTTTTTGTTTTATGTTCGTCTTTTTACTGAAATACCAATCATCTTGACCAGGACTAAGAAGAGAAAATGTATCTCAATGGGACCTTCCTGGTAAAATAAAGGATAAAAATAAATAAAACAGTCTAAATCACCACAATGTCTCTCGTTTTGCACCGGCTCTCTTAACTCCAGAAAGAAGAGAACACACATCAACGCATTTGAAAAGGCCACACAGAGCCCATTAATGCAGTGCGCTCATGTCCCGTGGGGGCGGAGCCAGACGTTAGGGGAGGAGCCAGGCGTTAGTGGAGGAGAGGAGAGGACGTCATGTTGAAGAAACGAAACCTAAAGCACTCTGACGTGGAAGCAGTGCTTTCTTTCAGAAGAAAAATAACACGCATTAACTAGTCTGACAGACAGAAACCAGAACAAGGTGAGTAAAGCAGCACAACTTTCAGAGAAGTTAAAACCCATTTTGCCGTTATGGAAAAACAAAAATAATGGGATTGCTCAATACATAAACCTTGTCGTCTGTGTCTAGGAATGGCCTCTGCTAACACTACCTGGTCTGAGGAGAACTTTTCATGTTCCATCTGTCTGGATGTGTTCAACAGTCCAGTCACCACACCATGTGGACACAACTTCTGCAGAACCTGTATTACAAAGTTCTGGGACGAACGAGTGAAGTACAAATGTCCCGTTTGCAATGCGCTTTTCAAAACAAAACCTGATTTACGTGTCAATATCCTCTTATCAGAGATGGTTGATCGGTTTGGAACGTCTGTACGAGTAAAAGAGCAGCCTTGTGTTGAACCAGGAGAAGTTCCCTGTGACGTCTGTACTGGGACCCAGCTGAAGGCCGTGAAGTCCTGCCTAGGGTGTTTTATGTCTTTCTGCCAAACCCACCTGGAGCCACATCATAAATTTGCAGTCCTGAAGAAACATCGGCTGGTCCAGCCTATGGACCGTCTGGAAGACAGGATGTGTAAGAAACACGAACGACTTCTGGAGCTCTTCTGCCAGACTGAACAGGTGTGTCTGTGTCAGTTCTGCACAGAGACAGACCACAAGTCCCATCTTGTTGTACCTCTAAAGGAGGAATATGAAGTAAAGATGGCCCAGCTGGGGAAGATAGAGGCTGAAGTTCAGCAGATGATCCAGGAGAGAAAACTTAAGATTAAGGAGATCAAAGACACAGTTAAACGCAGCAAAGCAGATGCAGACAGAGAGATAGCCGATGGTGTGCAGATCCTCACTGCTCTGAAGCGCTGCATTGAAAAGTGCCGGGATAATCTCAACAAAACGGTAAAAGAGAAACTGAAATCCACACAGAAACAAGCTGAAGACCTCATCAAAGAGCTGGAGCAGGAAATAGAAGATCTGACCAATAGAAGCTCAGAGGTGAAGCAGCTCTCACACACTCAAGACCACCTCCACTTCCTCCAGACCTTCAGATCCCTGAAGAATCCTCCACCCACCACAGACTGGACGACGGTGGAGGTCCATCCTCCGTCATACTTAGGGACCTTGAGGAGATCCCTGGATCAGCTGGAGGAGACACTGAACATGGAGATGAAGAAGCTGCGTGATGGTGAATGGAAGAGGGTCCAGCAGTATGAAGTAGATGTGACTCTGGATCCTGATACAGCTCATCCCCAGCTCATTTTGTCTGAGGATAGGAAAAAAGTATATGATGGAGGTGTAGTGAGGAAACTCCCAGACAACCCTAAGAGATTTACACAGTGTGTAGGTGTTCTCACTAGGCAGAGCTTCTCCTCAGGGAGATTTTATTTTGAGGTCCAGGTTAAAGACAAGACTGCATGGCGTTTAGGAGTGGCCAGAGAGTCCATCAACAGAAAAGGTGTGATCATAGTGACCCCTGAGAAAGGTTACTGGAATATTTACTGTAACAAGGATGGGTTGGTATTCAATGATGACCCTGATGTCCGTCTCCCTCTGAGAGCTGAGCTCCAGAAGGTGGGGGTGTTTGTTGATTATGATGAGGGTCTGGTCTCCTTCTATGATGTGGAAGCCAGGGTTCATATCTACTCTGCTACCGGCTGCACCTTTAGAGAGCCTCTCTATCCATTCCTCGGTCCAGGTTTACATAATAGAGGTAGAAACTCTCTCCCCCTGATCATCTCACCTGTCAATCAAACAGACTAGGACCTTTGTTTGATGATAAAATAACCAAACAACCCAAACAATTAATGTTGTTTTTCTGAATAAGAATACCATGTGACATCTGAGAGAACTGCATTCATATCGCAGTATTCACTGTTTTTTAACAAGGATAAATTCAATCAGCCATTAATACTTTGTACTATAATATAATCCATTATAGCTGGTAAAACTACACTATATTGTTCAATGTCTTTTTTCCTGAAGGCTTTTTATACATTTAAAGATATCAAATTGGGATTGTATAAAATGTTGAAAATGTGAATTATTAATTTTGCTAACATTATCGATCGTTTTTTAACCAAATACTTATATTTGTTTATTATTTTGCATCATTTTTGACGACACAATACATTGTTTGTACACTTTTCTGATTTGAATAAAAAGTAGAATGGGGACATTCGTTGATTGTTCTCAGAACAATATGTATTCAGTGGAATAGGTTCATTTTCTGTGGAATATGTATTCATTGGAATAAGTTAATTTTCTGAGGAATAGTTACAATCTCAGTACAATATGTATTCAGTAGAATAGGTTAATTTTCAGTGGAATTGGTACAATCTCAGTACAATATGTATTCACCAGATTAGGTATATTATCATTGGGGTAAAACAAAAAGAACTGTGTGGCCTTAAAGCCCTTTTTTACAAATGATGGGATTCAAGGAAGGATTCAAAGCACAGAATAATTGCACAATTTTGTAGCTGGTGAGCCAGTGAAAGACTTTAAATTTCCACCATACAACAACCCAACATGTGTTACACCTTACCCAAAGGTCTCAGTGGCTACATGTAAAGATTCTCCTCATGTGTGTGAGTACTGTGACTTTGTCTCATCAGCTCTCCTCTCCTCTTCATCCTCTCCTCTTAGTTTCTCCTCTCTCCTTCCTCTCCCTTCTCTTCCTCCTCTCTCCTATCTCTGCCCTCCTTTCTAGCTCATCCAGGATTGTGTTAATTATTGCCATACTTACACATTACGAGTAGATATTACATAGGTACTATTTCGATTATTTTAGTATAATATTTTAACTTTAAGTTTCATTTAGGTAGCTCAGAATAGACCACTTTGACTTGTCTTTGCTATAGTCTACTACCTGTGTCCTGGCACGTACAAGCAGCAGTCCCATAATCAGTTATGAGCGACACCCAGTGGCGGGAGCGGGTATCACCACAGAGCGGCGGAACGTCCTTTGGGTCTCCTAATCCTTGCTCCCTGCATTGATATAAAATAGTTTGCTTAAACAAATAAGCTGTATTGCTCACACATTATGCCACACAAAGCATACGTAACATATATTGATGGAGCAACTTAAAAGTCCAGCCAAAATAGACTAAATTCATCGCGCCAAATTCTGTTTTATTTCAGGTAGGCCTATTCACTACAACAACAACAACTCCCCATTGGTGTCCTTTCTGCTGGGGAGATTAACCCACCACTCTTTGAAATGGCGGGTTTTGTCCCCATAATCGTTGATTAAATATATTCAGAAAAGTTCTAAACTTTATTATTTTAGTTGTCTCTGTTTAGTCATATTTAGGGTCCGGGCAGCTAAGCTGCCGGGAACCTATTGTATTCCTAGGAATTCTTTCTTCTTCCAAGGAAGTCATACTTCCCATGGGTGAAAACTCACCAAACTTTGCACAAAGGTCCAGTCCCATGCCAGATTCACTCAACTCCAAGGACATGTGCCCCCCCCTCCTAGGGGGGGCACAATAAGCGTTTAAATTTAAAAACTTAAAAAATTCCTACCAAACCAACGGTAGATGCTACAGTGTTGAAACTTCACCACAATGTAGCCTCAATACTGCTGAAACTTTTGTCCACTTAAACTCATTACAAATTATGAAGTCCATCACTCTGTTTTTTTCAATAACTGTAAAACTTTTAAAATGTATCTCCTCCCACAATTTTTGCTCATTTGTCACCAAACTTGGTACAGAGCATCTCCAGACCGTCCTCAACAAAACTTGTTTCTCGGATTTTTGATTAAGCAAAAATTGATCCTACAGTGCATGAAAACGTATGACTGTAAACAGTACTGTAAACGTATACCATCAAATTCTTGATAAATACATTTTCAATCTTCCTGAAAAAAATTGAGAATATTCTGGAGTCATGGTTGATGAAGTTTGGCAAATATCAGAATTTTATCTCAAAAACTGAATTTTTGAGAACATTTTGAATTCTGCTCTCATGGGAACAACTGCAGCCAATGTGAGAGTGGAATTTTTAAACATCATATTTTCTCTTATGAAGCAAAACACTTATCATTAAAAACAAATCACCAACATTTCCATGCTGTCAAGATGCAATTTATGTATTATCAGATTTTTGTTTAGATGACTGAATTTCTGAAATTTTGACCATTTTTTAAATTTGCCTTTACAACAGCTGTCCGGACACTGACTCCTTGAGTCTATTTGAGAAGACACACACCATGTCTCACTTCCAGATAATTAGCTCACTGAGTTAAGCGCTGGTTTGTGGTGCGAGGGGATGTGGGTTCAAGACCCAGCAAGGGTGATGATGATAATGACACATAAAAATGCCAGAAGTCCTCATAGTGACATCACAGCAAGCCTCCAAATAAAAAATACAATTATAGGTGCTGCGCAGCGATGGGTCGGTTCCGGGCAAAATTTGGCAATTGAGCAACAAACGGGAATAGGAAGACAGGATAGTAATAATCATTATGAGTCTGAAAAGCTGGAAAAGCATAATTGGTCTTTGAAAAAACAGAGTGAAGGAAAAAAAATGTACATAACTTTCTCCAATGTTGGGGCTACAGTTAAATGGAAGTTGTGAAGCTGTCGCATATGGTTGATTTCGTATGAATTTTCAAAGTTTTAAAATTTAGACATTTGCTGTAGCGCCACCATCAGGACTATTGTCTTTTGTGTGCAGAGTTTGGTGAGTTTTCATTCATGATGATTTTCTCAGAAAAAGAAAACAACCTAGGAATACAATTGTGTCCTGGATTCTCTTTTTTTTTTATTCAGAGGTGTGCTGTCTCCATCAAGAAGAATTTATATTTCTAAATGAGGCCATCTGGTATTTTGATGAGGTATCAACTTCATTCTAACTGGGTTTTGAACAACCTGTGGCAGAATATTATATTATATTGAGAATATTCTGGAGTCATGGTTGATGAAGTTTGGCAAATATCAGAATTTTATCTCAAAAACTGAATTTTTGAGAACATTTTGAATTCTGCTCTCATGGGAACAACTGCAGGTCCCTTCAAAGGCAGACTTTTTTTCAGGTTCGGAATGGCACCCCTTTTTCAAAAAATCATTATGGGCTGGCACTCCGAAACAAAACAACAAAATGTTCTGAATTGTGAGTTCGAGACCCAGCAAGGGTGGTGATGATGATGATGATGATGACAGATCAAAATGTCAGATGTCCTCAACATGAAACACATGACAGTTGTACTGATGGTGGCATCACAGCAAGCCTCTAAATTTAAAAATCCAAATAGCTTGGACTGGACCATGTGCGAAGGCTCCTAACATCTTAGACTCATAGTAGATGTTTGACAAATACATATCAGAATTTTACCTCAAAAACTGATTTTTCTTTTCAGTGCGATAGACAATGGTCTTTGGTTCCAGAGGTTGTGGGTTCAATCCTCAACTGGTGCAAATTGAACATTATAAGGTCAACTGTCCTGTCTTCCTATTCTCCTGTTTGTTGCTCAGAATTTGCCAAAATTAGCCCGGACCCGACCCATTGCTGCGCAGCAGCTATAATTTATATATTGTTATCGCTGGGCTGATGTGTAATGCCTACTTCTACCCTCAGGGGGAGCACTAGTCCTACTGGACACTCACTCCGTCGACTGGTTCCTGACACACACTGGAGCCTATAGCATATTAACATAGTATATCGTCAACCATATTTTACAGTACATCTAATTTGACTATTTATTTAATATTTTGAGACATTATTCACTTCTTTTTTTTATTTCATCGCATGATTAAGGTACAAACTCTACAGCCACCTGCCACTCATTAATGAATGACGTTGACCTCCTTAATTACCTCTCGTGGGCTACTTAGAGCAGGTGCCGTTTAGAAACGTGCAATCACGTTGTCGTTCGCCGGTAGAAGGCGGTGAATATTCTCGGTTGTGTAGACTTTACGGTAAAGGCGCTCCACGTGGCGCTTTAGTTGTTCCCGCCACCGCACCGAGGGAGGAGGGAGGAGGAGAAGCTTTCTGTCTTCTGTTTCTCTGTTCTGTTTTTCTCTGTTTCTTAAAGGTTGTCGTCGCTGGTCGGCCGTTGGAGCTTTAAGAAAAACACGAGCCAAGAAAGAACAGAGGGGAAAGAACCCAAAAAACAAACCAGTTGTAAAAACGATTACACTCAGGAGAGGCTGTGCGTGTTTGTGTGCGTGTGCAGCCACTAGGCTATAACTGCTGCCACGTAGTTGGATGTGGGGGTGTTGTTTTTTGGAGGTTGAGCTGTAACGTGGCTTGAAGACCTGGATTGTCATTGGTCCATTTTATCAGAGCGTGGACTTTATCTATTTATATATATCTATATATACAGTATGAATAGATAATCTCTCTATATCTTGTTCTCTTTTTTTCTTTTGATCAGCCGTTCTGGTAAGAGTTTTCTGCAGACTCGTACTCACACATACATTTATGAGGTTAAAGTCTGGGAGATAAGCCTTATAAAACTACCAGTGTTGACTCAATATCAAATCACAAACCATAATAGCACATATAAACCAGGCACAAAGATAGAGGGTTGCTTTTATAAAGGCTGTGGTGAAATATACCAGCCTCAGGAAAGTCAAGTCAGTTGTTTTTGTAAAGCTCTTAATCCCAGTTCCAGTGGCAAATCACCATTAAATCACCACAATGTCTCTGGCTTTTCACCAGCTCATGGTCAGTGTTTTGTCGTGTCGCAAACATATTTGAAGAAACATCAACGTATTTGAATTACAGTGCATGAATGCACCCAAAGCCAGAGTGTGGAACTTGAACCATTAGTGAACTGCGTCCGTGGGGGCGGAGCAAGGTGTTAGGGGAGGAGCCAGGAGTTAGGAGAGGAGAGGACGTCTTGTTCAGGAAATAAAACTTAAGGTTCATTGAAACCAAAGCCACCCGACGTGGAAGCAGTACTCTCTGTCAGGAGTAAAGTAAATCGCATTTTGGAAAAAATTGCCTGAGAGACAGAAACCACAAAAAGGTGAGTAAATAAGCACAACTTTGAGTTAAATCCTGTCTCCCAGTGATGGTATTACAAGAATAATGGAATGGTTAATAGATACACGTTGTCGTCTGTGTCCAGGAATGGCCTCTGCTAACACTTCCTGGTCTGAAGAGAACTTTTCATGTCCCATCTGTCTGGATGTGTTCAGCAGTCCAGTTTCCACACCATGTGGACACAACTTCTGCAGAACCTGTATTACAAGCTTCTGGGATGAACAAGTCCGGTACAAGTGTCCTGTTTGCAACAAGATTTTCAACACAAAACCTGATCTACAGGTCAATACCCTCTTATCAGAGCTGGCCGCTCAGTTTAGAACGTCCCTACGAGTAAAAGAGGAGCCTTGTGTGGAACCAGGAGAAGTTCCCTGTGACGTCTGTACTGGGACCCAGCTGAAGGCTGTGAAGTCCTGCCTAGTGTGTCTTATGTCTTTCTGCCAAACTCACCTGGAGCCACATCAGAGAGTCACAGTCCTGAAGAAACATCGGCTGGTCGAGCCTATGGACCGTCTGGAAGACAGGATGTGTAAGAAACACGACCGACTTCTGGAGCTCTTCTGCCAAACCGAACAGGTGTGTGTGTGTCAGTTCTGCCCAGAGACAGACCACAAGTTCCACCCAGTTGTACCTCTAAAGGAGGAATATGAAGTGAAGATGGCCCAGTTGGGGAAGATTGTGTCTGAAGTTCAGCAGATGATCCAGGAGAGAAAACAAAAGATTAAGGAGATCAAAGACACAGTAGAAATGAGCAAGAAAGACGCAGACAGAGAGATAGCTGATGGTTTGCAGGTCATCACTGCTCTGATGCGCCACATTGAAAAGTGCCGGGATGAATTCTATCGAACGGTTAGAGAGAAACATAAATCCACAGAGAAACAAGCTGAAGGCCTCATTAAAGAGATGGAAAAGGAAATAAAAGATCTGACCAATAGAAGCTCAGAGGTGAAGCAGCGCTCACACACTAAAGACCACCTCCACTTCCTCCAGACCTTCAGATCCCTGAAGGATCCTCCACCCACCAGGGACTGGACGACGGTGGAGGTCCGTCCTCCATCATACGTAGGGACCTTGAGGAGATCCCTGGATCAGCTGGAGGAGACACTGAACATGGAGATGAAGAAGCTGCGTGAGGCTGAACTGAAGAGGGTCCAGCAGTATGAAGTAGATGTGACTCTGGATCCTGATACAGCTCATCCCAAGCTCACCCTCTCTGAGGATGGGAAACAAGTACATGATGGAAATGTAGTGAAGGAACTCCCAGACAACCCTAAGCGATTTACACAGCATGTATATGTTCTCACGAGGCAGAGCTTCTCCTCAGGGAGATTTTACTTTGAGGTCCAGGTTGAAGACAAGACTGGATGGTATGTAGGAGTTGCCAGAGAGTCCATTGACAGAAAAGGTCAGACCATGTGGACCCCTGAGACGGGTCACTGGATTCTTTTCTACTACAAGGATGGGTTGGTATTTACTGGAAACCCTGCTCTCCGTCTCCCTCTGAGAGCTGAGCTCCAGAAGGTGGGGGTGTTTGTTGATTATGATGAGGGTCTGGTCTCCTTCTATGATGTGGAAGCCAGGGTTCATATCTACTCTGCTACTGGCTGCACCTTTACTGAGCCTCTCTATCCATTCCTTTGCCCATGCAACAATGATTATAAAGGTAACAATTCTGCCCCCATGATCATCTCATCTGTCAATCAAACAGACTAGGACATTTGTTTGATAATAAAATAATCAAACAATCAAAACAACTAATGTTGTTTCCTGAATTAGAATCTCTACTTTGTGAGATCTGAGAGAACTGCTTTAATGTTGTACTGCTGTAATCTAACAAGGATAAATTCAATAAGATAATAACACCTTACTTTTATTAAATGTAACCCATGATTACATTACATATACTTTATTGATCAATGTCTGATTTACCGATTGTTTTTATGTTTACCAATATAAAATTATATATATATATATATATATAATATTAACATGTTTGCAGCAAGTTGAAAAAATAAGTTTTTATTTGTTTATATTTTTGAATTATGAATGACACAATCAAATGTATGTATGATTTTTATTTCAATAAAAATGTACAAAAAGTAGAATGGGGTCCTTTTCTGTGGAATAGGTACATTCTCAGTACAATATTTACTCAGTAGAATAGGTACATTCTGAATACAATCTTTACTCAGTAGAATAGCTACAATCTGAATACGATCTTTACTCAGTAGAATATCTACATTCTCCTTACTCTCCCTCGCTCTCCCTCTTCGCTCTTTCTCCCTCTCTCTTCCCCTCTCTCTCTTTTCCCTCCCCTCTTAGTTCCTTGTGTCTCATACATTGCAGTAGGAAGTGGTCTTCAGTCTCCCTCTCCTGGGGACAGAATTGACCCAGCCTGGCTTCTCTGGGTAGCCAGGTCTGCCTGTGACGGCCTTGCTCTATGGCCAGGCTGTGTCCACTGAGCATGGACATTGGCGCTGTCATTCCTTGTGTCTCATGTTCTCCTTCTCCCTTGTGTCTCCTGTGTTCCCTGCTCTGTCTTCCTCTCTTGTTGTGTGTGTGTGTGTGTGTGTGTGTGTGTGTGTGTGTGTGTGTGTGTGTGTGTGTGTGTGTGTGTGTGTGTGTGTGTGTTTGTGTGTGTGTGACCCACTTTTACCAGCAGGGGGTGCACTAGTATTTCAAACGGGGCAAACTTTCCAAAAGCAAAAGGAAATCCCCCACTGACCAGACTGTATCGCTGTCTGCTGCTCTCAGCTCTGCTGCTCGTGTGTGCACTGTGCGCGTGCACATCGGGGAGAGATCCTACAGCAGCGTAGCGCCAATAAACAGCTCTTTGCTCTCTGTCTGTGTTTGTTAAAAATCAAATCGGGGTTGGATAAAAAGTATTCGGGGAAGCCTCGGAAACCCGGATAGATCAACACCGATGAATCCCAGTTACAGTCGCAAATAACCACTAAATCACCAAACACCATCAAGTCTCTTGTTCTGCACCGGCTATCTTAACTCCAGAAAGAAGAGAACACACGTCAACGCATTTGAAGAGGCCACACAGTGCGTAATAATGCAGTGCGCTCATGTGCCGTGAGGATGGAGCCAGACGTTAGGGGAGGAGCCAGGCGTTAGGGGAGGAGAGGAGAGGACGTCATGTTGGGGAAACGAAACCTAAATTACTCTGACGTGGAAGCAGTTCTTTCTTTCAGGAGAAAAATAACACGCATTAACTAGTCTGACAGACAGAAACCAGAACAAGGTGAGTAAAGCAGCACAACTTTGAGAGAAGTTAAAACCGATTTTGCCGTTATGGAAAAACAAAAATAATGGGATTGCTCAATGCATAAACATTGTCGTCTGTGTCTAGGAATGGCCTCTGCTAACACTACCTGGTCTGAGGAGAACTTTTCATGTTCCATCTGTCTGGATGTGTTCAACAGTCCAGTCACCACACCATGCGGACACAACTTCTGCAGAACCTGTATTACTAAGTTCTGGGATGAACAAGTCAAGTACAAATGTCCTGTTTGTAATGAGCTTTTCAACACAAGACCTGATTTACGTGTCAATATCCTCTTATCAGAGATGGTTGATCGGTTTGGAACGTCCGTACGAGTAAAAGAGCAGCCTTGTGTGGAACCAGCAGAAGTTCCCTGTGACGTCTGTACTGGGACCCAGCTGAAGGCTGTGAAGTCCTGCCTAGGGTGTTTTATGTCTTACTGTCAAACCCACCTGGAGCCACATCAGAGGGTCGCACGCCTGCAGAAACATCGGCTGGTCGAGCCTATGGACCGTCTGGAAGACAGGGTGTGTAAGAAACACGACCGACTTCTGGAGCTCTTCTGCCAAACTGAACAGGTGTCTGTATGTCAGTTTTGCACAGAGACTGACCACAAGTCCCA
Organism: Micromesistius poutassou; assembly: GCF_964030765.1. NCBI lineage: Eukaryota > Metazoa > Chordata > Actinopteri > Gadiformes > Gadidae > Micromesistius > Micromesistius poutassou. The sequence goes on from NC_140294.1 coordinate 1,598,820, forward strand.
TCCTGTTGTACCTCTGAAGGAGGAATATGAAGTGAAGACTGCCCAGCTGGGGAAGATAGAGGCTGAAGTTCAGCAGATGATCCAAGAGAGAAAAATAACGATTAAGGAGATTAAAAACACAGTTAAACGCAGCAAAGTAGATGCAGACAGAGAGATAGCTGATGGTTTGCAGATCATCACTGCTCTGATGCGCTGCATTGAAAAGTGCCAGGATGATCTCAACCAAATTGTTAAAGAGAGACTGAAATCCACAGAGAAACAAGCTGAAGACCTCATCAAAGAGCTGGAGCAGGAAATAGAAGATCTGACCAATAGAAGCTCAGAGGTAAAGCAGCTCTCACACACTAAAGACCACCTCCACTTCCTCCAGGCCTTCAGATCCCTGAAGAATCCTTCACCCACCAGGGACTGGACGACGGTGGAGGTCCGTCCTCCGTCATACGTAGGGACCTTGAGGAGATCCCTGGATCAGCTGGAGGAGACACTGAACATGGAGATGAAGAAACTGTGTGGTGATGCTGAACTGAAGAGGGTCCAGCAGTATGAAGTAGATGTGACTCTGGATCCTGATACAGCTCATCGCTGTCTCATGCTGTCTGAGGATGGGAAACAAGTACAGAATGGAGGTGTAGTGAAGAAACTCCCAGACAACCCTAAGAGATTTACAGAGTATATATATGTCATCACGAGGCAGAGCTTCTCCTCAGGGAGATTTTACTTTGAGGTCCAGGTTAAAGACAAGACTGAATGGTGTTTAGGAGTGGCCAGAGAGTCCATCAACAGAAAAGGTGAGATCGTATTGACCCCTGAGACGGGTTACTGGACACTTTACTACGACAAGGATGGGATGGTATTTAATGATGACCCTGGTGTCCTTTTCCCTCTGAGAGCTGAGCTCCAGAAGGTGGGGGTGTTTGTTGATTATGATGAGGGTCTGGTCTCCTTCTATGATGTGGAAGCCAGGGTTCATATCTACTCTGCTACTGGCTGCACCTTTAGAGAGCCTCTCTATCCATTCCTCGATCCAGGTTTACATTATAGAGGTAGATACTCTCCCCCCCTGATCATCTCACCTGTCAATCAAACAGACTAGGACCTTTGTTTGATAATAAAATAATCAAACGACCAAAACAACTAATGTTGTTTCCTGAATTAGAATCTCTACTATGTGAGGTCTGAGAGAACTGCTTTAATGTTGTACTGCTGTCATTTAAAAAGGAAAATTTAATTAAGAAAATAACTCTGACTATTAAAAAATATAACCCATTGAAAATGATTACATTACAATATATACGTACTTCATTGTCTTTTTTCTCATGTTTTTTCTAATGGTTTACTGCTATACAATTGTTTATGGTTGCAGTTATACTATTTTCAGGGATTCATTTGCATCATAATAATCAAATCATTTACTTATGAATCATGATTGAAAACACAATAAAATGTATGAATGTATGACAACTTTTCTGATTTAAATAAAAATAGAAAAACAGATGATGAGTCGACTTACTTTTAATGTCCACCATACAACAACCCAACATGTGTAACACACTTACACAAAGGTCACAGTGACTACATGTAAAGATTCTCCCCATGTGTGTGAGTACCGTGACTTTGTCTTGTCAGCTCTCCTCTCCTTCATCCTCTCATCTTAGTTTCTCCTCTCTCCTTCCTCTCTCTTCTCTTCCTCCTCTCTCCTATCTCTGCTCTCCTTTCTAGCTCATCCAGGATTGTGTTAAGTATTGTCTTGCATACACATTACACGTGTTTACAAATTACCTAGGCAATATTACAATTTATTTGGGCAAATATTCTAATTTAGCCTTTTTTAAGACAGCGCACAATTATTTTGCTCCACTAAATGCTGTTTTCTTCCAGGTACTTCTCACTACACAAAACGTAACTCCATTCAAACATATACAGCGATCAAAACAACGTAACACTCGGGGGGGCTTGCAGCGGTGGAACTAAAGCTTTGTAGCGTGACCGGGGGGGGGGGGGTGGCAGGTAACTTCAGTGGCTCCATAGACCGTGATAGAAAAGTGAGTGTGGACCCCTAACCTGTCATCTAAAGGCCCTGACTGTATCGCTGTCTGCTGCTCTCAGCTCTGCTGCTCGTGTGTGCACTGTGCGCGTACACATCGGGGAGAGTTCCTACAGCAGCGTAGCGCCAATGAACAACTCTTTGCACTCTGTTTCTGTTGACAATCGGTTCGGGGTTGGATTGAAAGTATTCGGGAAGCCCCGGGAACCCGGATAGATCTACAACACCGATGATCCCAGTTACAGTCGCAAATAACCACTAAATCACCGGCTCTCTTAACTCCAGAAAGAAGAGAACACACAAAAACGCATTTGAAGAGGCCACACTGTGCGCAATAATGCAGTGCGCTCATGTGCCGTGAGGATGGAGCCAGACGTTAGGGGAGGAGCCAGGCGTTAGGGGAGGAGAGGAGAGGACGTCATGTTGAGGAAACGAAACCTAAAGCACTCGACGTGAAAGCAGTTCTTCCTTTCAGGAGAAAAATAACACGCATTAAAAAGTCTGACAGACAGAAACCAGAACAAGGTGAGTAAAGCAGCACAACTTTGTGAGAAGTTAAAACCCATTTTGCCGTTATGGAAAAACAAAAATAATGGGATTGCTCAATACATAAACCTTGTCGTCTGTGTCTAGGAATGGCCTCTGCTAACACTACCTGGTCTGAGGAGAACTTTTCATGTTCCATCTGTCTGGATGTATTCAGCAGCCCAGTCACCACACCATGTGGACACAACTTCTGCAGAACCTGTATTACAAAGTTCTGGAATGAACAAGTCAAGTACAAATGTCCCGTTTGCAACGAGCTTTTCAACACAAAACCCGATTTACGGGTCAATATCCTCTTTTCAGAAATGGTTGATCAGTTTGGAACGTCCGTACGAGTAAAAGAGCAGCCTTGTGTTGAACCAGCAGAAGTTCCCTGTGACTTCTGTACTGGGACCCAGCTGAAGGCCGTGAAGTCCTGCCTAGTGTGTCTTATCTCTTACTGCCAAACCCACCTGGAGCCACATCAGAGAGTCGCAGGCCTGAAGAGACATCGGCTGGTCGAGCCTATGGACCGTCTGGAAGACAGGGTGTGTAAGAAACACGACCGACTTCTGGAGCTCTTCTGCCAGACTGAACAGGTGTGTGTGTGTCAGTTCTGCACAGAGGGTGACCACAGGTCCCATCCTGTTGTACCTCTAAAGGAGGAATATGAAGTGAAGACGGCCCAGCTGGGGAAGATAGAGGCTGAAGTTCAGCAGATGATCCTGGAGAGACAAAAAAATATTCAGGAGATTCAAGACACAGTTAAACGCAGCAAAGCAGACGCAGACAGAGAGATAGCCGATGGTGTGCAGGTCCTCACTGCTCTGATGCGCTGCATTGAAAAGTGCCAAGATGATCTCAACCAAATGGTTAAAGAGAGACTGAAATCCACAGAGACACAAGCTGAAGACCTCATCAAAGAGCTGGAGAAGGAAATAGAAGATCTGACCAATAGAATCTCAGAGGTAAAGCAGCTCTCACACACTAAAGACCACCTCCACTTCCTCCAGGCCTTCAGATCCCTGAAGGATCCTCCACACACCAGGGACTGGACGACAGTGGAGGTCCGTCCTCCGTCATACGGGACCTTGGGGAGATCCCTGGATCAGCTGGAGGAGACACTGAACATGGAGATGAAGAAGCTGCGTGATGATGCTGAACTGAAGAGGGTCCAGCAGTATGAAGTAGATGTGACTCTGGATCCTGATACAGCTCATCCCTGGCTCATCCTGTCTGAGGATGGGAAACAAGTGCATCATGGAGGTGTAGTGAAGAAACTCCCAGACAACCCTAAGAGATTTACACAGTATCCACGTGTTCTCACGAGGCAGAGCTTCTCCTCAGGGAGATTTTACTTTGAGGTCCAGGTTAAAGACAAGACTGAATGGTGGTTAGGAGTGGCCAGAGAGTCCAGCAACAGAAAAGGTCAGATCATATTCACCCCTAAGATGGGTTTCTGGACTTTTTACTACAAAAAGGATGGGTTGGTATTTAATGATAACCCTGCTGTCCGTCTCCCTCTGAGAGCTGAGCTCCAGAAGGTGGGGGTGTTTGTTGATTATGATGAGGGTCTGCTCTCCTTCTATGATGTGGAAGCCAGGGTTCATATCTACTCTGCTACCGGCTGCACCTTCAGTGAGCCTCTCTATCCATTCCTCAGTCCAGGTTACTGTTATTATGGAGGTATAAACTCTTCCCCCCTGATCATCTCTCCTGTCAATCAAACAGACCTTTCTTTGATTATAAGATAAACAATCAAACAACCCAAAAAACAAATGTTGTTTTCTCAATTAGAATCTCTACCATGGGAGATAACTGCATTCATATCGTACTATTACTAACTAACACTGTGTACTATCAACCCATTATAACTGGTTACACTGTATGTTCAATATTTTTTTTTCTGATTTATTTTTTGTTTGTTTAATGATATCGTTAGCTGAAAATGTGAAATGTTAATTTTGATCACATTATCAATCGTTTTTTAAACCAAATAGTTATATTTGTTTATTATTTTGAATAATTTTTGATAACACAATACAATGTTTGTACAGTTTTCGGATAAATAAAAAATTACCAAAAGTAGAATGGGGACATTTTCTGTGGAAGAAGTACATTCCCAGTAAAATATGTGTTCAGTAGAATAGGTACATTCTCAGCATGTATTCAGTGGAATAGGTACAATCTCAGTACAATGTGTATTCGGTCCATCCAGGTCCAAAACCTTTTACAATTGATGGGATTCAAGGAAGGATTGAAATCCCAGAATAGTTGTACATTTTTGCAGCTGGTGGCCAGTCAATGACTTTTAATCTTTACCATGTCAACAACCCAACATAACACAAAGCTCCCAGTGACTACATGTGTGTCTACATTCTCAGCTCTCCTCTGAAATTCTGGATTTTTTCCCAATCATTATTTATTAAATACATTACAAAAAATGTTGAAGGAATGTCTTTATTCTTTCAGTTGTTTCTATTTTATCATATTTTAGGTCAGCGATATTGGATATTGTTATCACTGGACTGATGTGTAATGCTTACTTCTACCGTCAGGGGGAGCACTAGTCCTTCAAACGGTGGACATTCAGCCCGTCGACTGGTTCCTGATACACACTGTATATCGTAAACCCTATTTTGCAGTACATCTAATTTAACTAACTTTTCGTTTTATTTAATCGCATGATTAAGGTATAAACTATAGCCACCTGCAATTAAATAATTAATAACGTCCTTAATTACCTCACGTGGGCTACATAGAGCAGGTGCCGTTTAGAAACGTGCAGTCACGTCGTCGTTCGTCGGTAGAAGGCGGTGAATATCTGCGTGGCGCGTGGTCACCTCAGGGTTCCCCGGCACTACCGAATCAAACCACACGGCTCCACGTGGCGCTTTAGTTGTTCCCACCACCGCACCGAGGGAGGAGGAGAATCTTCTTTTTATGTGTTATGTTATTTTGAAGTGTGCTGACGCTGGTCAGCCATTGGAGCTTTAAGAGAAAACACGAGGCAAGAAAAAACAAAAAAATGGACATAAAATTATGAAAGATTACATGCAGGAGAGGTGTGTGTGTGTGTGTGTGTGTGTGTGTGTGTGTGTGTGTGTGTGTGTGTGTGTGTGTGTGTGTGTGTGTGCGCGCATCTCTCTCTCTTCCTTTCTTTCTATATTTATTTTGATCAGTATAGAATTGCACAGATGAATAACATGAAGGTGTTAAATGAGTTCAACGTGTATGGCGTCGGCTTGGTGGCGGGTGTGTCGAGGACAGCCGCAGCAGACAGAGTGGGAGACGTCGTCCGCTGTTGCTCTCCAAGGTGCTGAACTCTGGCTGAGTGATGACGTCACACGCTTTGGACAAGCCACCGACCGCGTGGTTTAGGGAATCACCCCCGGTGTACGTGCTCCATTTAAAAAGGAGTAAGAATGTGAAACACCCTGCAGAAAGAACTACCTATACCGAATTAGATGAGATAAGACAAAGAAAACAGAATTGTTGACAGTTTTGTTGTGATATAAAAAAAATCTCAATGGCATTAAAAACAAGACTCGTTGTATGTGGCTATTCTGTCTGGTTCCTAAACCTTCTCTCACCTACAACTATAGAAGACCATGTTAGCCAAACTATAACTCACAATACGACCATTAGCAGGCGTTTGTATCCAGAGCGTCCAGTGAGATGAAGGCCCAGGTCTGGGCTGCTCAGGGAGGACATTGGGGATCCTTTGGACGAGGAGTCTAAACAAACCAACCCACCGGGTCCCCTGAGCCCCTCAACAGTCCTGGTTCACTGTGGGGCTGCAGGGCTGCCGGCCCCCCTGTGAACGCCCCTTCAGTTCAGCTTCAATCAGCCCAGCACAGGTGTGTCGCATCAGCGCCCAATCAGCAGGGGACCGGGTCACCCTATCGGCCAATCAGAGGTGATGCCTGAATCAGCAGGTGACCGGGTCACCCCATCAGCCAATCAGAGGTGATGCCTGAACGAGCAGGTGTTTCACCTAGAGAGGGAGTCAGCGAATAGAAATAATGCAAACCGATCTATAAATAGTGTAGAAAAGATGTCTGCTTGAATGATCAATTAAAATTCCTGAATGAATTAATGACTTCAGTTCCTTCCTGAACTACGGGCTGTTCTGTGGTTCTCTGAGGGCGCGGCACCAACTGCCAAGCTCTACCGGTCGAGCCACCAGGGACCAGAGATTCAAACCACCCAAAGGATTCCTGGAATCCTTGAGTCACCGTTTATTAAAATGAAAAAAACAAACTCAAACTTAAGTAGCGTGTGCAGCGCAGCACACCGCCAGCAGACATGGCCTTTCTAGCGAGCTCAAAGCGAACAAAATAAAATGTTTGGGAGAATTTGGGAGGAGCGGCACCCAAAGGAAACCCACAACAACTCATTGATGAGCGACCTCCTTGCTAACCATCTCACCCTCAGTTGTGTTAAATGTTGTGTCGTCTAAAGCGTCATAACGTCCACTAAGGTGTTTTATTATCGGTCGGTCCAGGGTTCCTTCCTCTGGGCTTTTAGGGGGTGTTTCCTTGTCCTGTAGAGGGCTTAGGGTTTAGGGGGTTAAATACTAGCCTAGCTACTAGCCTTAAAGGTCATGTCAATGATTTATCTGGTTTGATTCATCTCTCCCTCTCTCTGTTTGTCTGTATGTCTGTGTGTGTCTCTCTCTCTCTCTATCTTTTGCTCTCCCCCCTTGTCACTATATATTCTTCCGTTTACCATGACGCATTAAGAGAGAGAGAGAGCCTGACCTGACCTGACCTGACCTGACCTGACCGATTGACTGACTGACTGACTGACTGACTGACTGACTTTGGTTTCCTGCTGAGTTGTTGGTATGGTGACACATTTGTGTCACACGTTTGTGTGTGTGCGTTTCATGTGTTTGTGTGTATAATAGGGAAATAAAGAACCTTATATGATGACATCATACAGCCATCATACCGAAAAGTGTTTTCTTGTTTTGTTGTGGTTTGATTGATGAAAGGTGATGCAGTGGGTTACATAGTAGTGATGTGGATGGATCCTGCTGCAAATCTCAACATAAATGCATAACTTTTTAAAAACGTATGTAAATATGCCCTCAAATGACCCTCTATTACTCACATGCTACTGCACTTTAAGTTACTGGCAGTTCTGGGTTATCAGATTACATGAATCAAGTGTTCTGGCTCCACCCCAGAGACGATGAAAACCAGATCTGAAATCAAGCCCCGCCCCTTAATGGAAAACTTCCGTCTACCAGACGTCAGCCAGAATGCATGTTTTAAATTCTGATAGTGGGTTGGGACCAGCTCCCACAGCGTGTTTGGTTTTCTTCACAACTTGACTGCAAGTGACCTTGTACACCTTGATAACCCTAAATAACAACTAGAACCAAACTACAAAACCAGTTGTCCATAACTTCAGATTTTCACACTGTTTGTCCCTGGCATGTAAAAGCTACCCATAATGCACCACCAGTGATAATGTGACATTGTTAAATGCCACGGCAGATTTTAGGTTTGTTTTGCTGTCTCTGTGCTGGCATTGACTGTGATGTCTCTGAATAGTCAACTTGTTCGTCTGGTTTGTCTGCCCTACCCTGAGTCACGTGATGCAGCTGTTTTATGAGTCTGAGAGATGAGCCTTATATAACTACCAGTTTAAACTCAATATTAAGTTGGGGAGGAGCCAGGTGTTAGGGGAGGAGAGCAGAGGACGTCTTGATCAGGAAGCAAAACTCAACATTCCCAGAAACCATATCCATCCGACATGGAAGCAGTTCTCTCTTTCAGGAGGAAAATAAAACCATTTTGGAACAAATAGTCTGACAGACAGAAACCACAACAAGGTGAGTAAAACAGAACAACTTTGATAGAAGTTAAAACCTCTCTTCCTGTAATGGAATTCTGAAAATAATGAACTTGCTCAATACATAAACCTTGTCGTCTGTGTTTAGGAATGGCCTCTGCTAAAACTTCCTGGTCTGAGAACTTTTCATGTTCCATCTGTCTGGATGTGTTCAGCAGCCCAGTTTCCACACCATGTGGACACAACTTCTGCAGAACCTGTATTAATAAGTTCTGGGATGGACAAGTCCGGTACAAATGTCCAGTTTGCAACAAGATTTTCCACACTAGACCTGATCTACAGGTCAATACCCTCTTATCAGGGATGGCTGCTCAGTTTAGAACGTTAAAAAAGCAGCGATGTGTTGGACCAGGAGAGGTTCCTTGTGACGTCTGTACTGGGACCCAGCTGAAGGCTGTGAAGTCCTGCCTAGTGTGTTTCACATCTTTCTGTCAAAAGCACCTGGAGCCACATCAGAGAGTCGCAGTCCTGAAGAAACATCGGCTGGTCGAGCCTATGGACCGTCTGGAAGACAGGATGTGTAAGAAACACAACCGACTTCTGGAGCTCTTCTGCCAGACTGAACAGGTGTGTGTGTGTCAGTTCTGCACAGAGACAGACCACAAGTCCCATCCTGTTGTACCTCTAAAGGAGGAATATGAAGTGAAGACGGCCCAGCTGGGGAAGATAGAGGCTGAAATTCAGCAGATGATCCAGGAGAGACAAAAACATATTCAGGAGATTAAAGACACAGTAAAACGCAGCAAAGCAGACGCAGACAGAGTGATAGCCGATGGTGTGCAGGTCCTCACTGCTCTGATGCGCTGCATTGAAAAGTGCCAGGATGATCTCAACCAAATGGTTAAAGAGAGACTGAAATCCACAGAGAAACAAGCTGAAGACCTCATCAAAGAGCTGGAGCAGGAAATAGAAGATCTGACCAATAGAAGCTCAGAAGTGAAGCAGCTCTCACACACTAAAGACCACCTCCACTTCCTCCAGGCCTTCAGATCCCTGAAGGATCCTCCACCCACCAGGGACTGGACAACAGTGGAGGTCCGTCCTCCGTCATACGTAGGGACCTTGAGGAGATCCCTGGATCAGCTGGAGGAGACACTGAACATGGAGATGAAGAAGCTGCCTGATGCTGAACTGAAGAGGGTCCAGCAGTATGAAGTAGATGTGACTCTGGATCCTGATACAGCTTATCCCAAACTCATCCTGTCTGAGGATGGGAAACGAGTACATGATGGTGGTGTAGTGAAGGAACTCCCAGAACACCCTAAGAGATTTACAAAGTATATATGTGTTCTCACGAGACAGAGCTTCTCTTCAGGGAGATTTTACTTTGAGGTCCAGGTTAAATACAAGACTGCATGGTCTTTAGGAGTGGCCAGAGAGTCCATCAACAGAAAAGATCAGACCAGGTGGACCCCTGAGACGGGTTACTGGATTCTTTACTACAACACGGATGTGTTGGTATTCAATGATGAGCCTGCTGTGCGTCTCCCACTGAGAGCTGAGCTCCAGAAGGTGGGGGTGTTTGTTGATTATGATGAGGGTCTGGTCTCCTTCTATGATGTGGAAGCCAGGGTTCATATCTACTCTGCTACTGGCTGCACCTTTACTGAGCCTCTCTATCTAATCCTCTGCCCATGTGTTCATGCCGGTGGTAAAAACTCTGCCCCCCTGATCATCTCACCTGTCAATCAAACAGACTATGACCTTTGTTTGATAATAAAATAATCAAACCACCAAAACAACTAATGTTGTTTCCTGAATTAGAATCTCTACCATGTGAGATCTGAGAGAACTAAATGATTACATTACAGTATATACGTACTTTGTACATTGTCCTTATTCTCATGTTTTTTTTAAATGGTTTACTGCTGTACAATTGTTTATGGTTGCAGTTATGTAGAACTATTTTCAGGGATTCATTTGCATCATAATAATCAAATCATTGTTTTACTTCTGAATCATGATTGAAAACAATAAAATGTATGAATGTATGACAACTTTTCTGATTTAAATAAAAATGGAAAACAGCTGATGAGTTGATTTACTTTTAATGTCCACCATGCAACAACCCAACATGTGTAACACACTTACACAAAGGTCACAGTGACTACATGTGTGTGAGTATCGTGACTTTGTCTTGTCAGCTCTTCTCTCCTCTCCATCTTCTCATCTTAGCTTCTCCTCTCTCCTTCCTCTCTCTTCTCTTCCTCCTCTCTCCTATCTCTGCTCTCCTTTCTAGCTCAAGGATCAAGGATTGTGTTAAGTATTGTCTTGCATACACATTACACGTGTGTAAATACCCGTTTTTCTATAGACTTATGTAGTAGACTTTGCTATAGTCTACTACCTGTGCCCTGGCGCATACAAGCAGCATTCGGCTGCTGGCTTGGTGGCGGGTGTGTCGAGGACAGCCGCAGCAGACAGAGTTGGAGACGTCTTCTGCTGTCGCTCTCCAAGGTGCTGAACTCTGGGTGAGTGATGACGTCACACGCTTTGGACAAGCCACCAACCGCGAAGTTTAGGGAATCACCCCCGGTGTACGTACTCCATTTAAGAAGGGGTACAAATGTGGAACACTGCACACTGCACTTCAGTGCAGGAAGAACTACCTGCACTGAATGTGATGAGATAAGAAAAAGAAAACGTAGATTTTTTGTGCTATACGAAATCTCAATGGCATTAAAAACAAGACTCATTGTATGTGGCTATTCTGTCTGGTTCCTAAACCTTCTCTCACCTACAACTATAGAAGATCATGTTAGCCAAACTATAACTCACAATAGGACCATTAGCAGGCGTTTGTATCCAGAGCGTCCAGTGAGATGAAGGCCCAGGTCTGGGCTGCTCAGGGAGGACGTTGGGGATCCTCTGGACGAGGAGTCTAAACAAACCAACCCACCGGGTCCCCTGAGCCCCTCAACAGTCCTGGTTCACTGTGGGGCTGCAGGGCTGCCGGCTCCCCTGTGAACGCCCCTTCAGTTCAGCTTCAATAAGAGGAGGACAGGTGTGTCGCATCAGCGCCCAATCAGCAGGGGACCGGGTCACCCTATCAGCCAATCAGAGGGGATGCCTGAACCAGCAGGTGTTTCACCTTGAGAGGGATTCAGCGAATAGAAATAATGCAAACCGATCTATAAATGGTGTAGAAAAGATGTCTGCTTGAGTGATCGATTAAAAGTCCTGAATGAATTAATGACTTCAGTTCCTTCCTGAACTACGGGCCGTTCTGTGGTTCTCTGAGGGCGCGGCACCAACTGCCAAGCTCTACCGGTCGAGCCACCAGGGACCAGAGATTCAAACCACCCAAAGGATTCCTGGAATCGTTGAGTCACCGTTTATTAAAATGAAAAAAACAAACTCAAACTTAAGTAGCGTGTGCAGCGCAGCACACCGCCAGCAGACATGGCCTTTCTAGCGAGCTCAAAGCGAGCAAAATAAAATGTTTGGGAGAATTTCGGCCAAAGGATACCCACAACAACTCGTTGCTCGATGAGCAACCTCCTTGCTAACCATCTCACCTTCATTTGTGTTAAATGTTGTGTCGTCTGAAGCGTCATAACGTCCACTAAGGTGTTTTATTATCGGTCGGTCCAGGGTTCCTTCCCTCTGGGCTTTTAGGGGGTGTTTCCTTGTCCTGTAGAGGGCTTAGGGTTTAGGGGGTTAAATACTAGCCTAGCTACTAGCCTTAAAGGTCATGTCAATGATTTATCTGGTTTGATTCATCTCTCCCTCTCTCTGTTTGTCTGTATGTCTGTGTGTCTCTCTCTCTCTCTCTCTATTTTTTGCTCTCGCCCCTTGTCGCTATATACTCTTCCGTTTACCATGACGCATTAAGAGAGAGAGAGAGAGAGAGAGAGAGAGAGAGCCTGACCTGACCTGACCTGACGACTGACTGACTGACTTTGGTTTCCTGCTGAGTTGTTGGTATGGTGACACATTTGTGTCACGCATTTGTGTGTGTGCGTGTCGTGTGTTTGTGTGTATAACAGGGAAATAAAGAACCTTATATGATGACATCATACAGTCATCGTACTGAAAAGTGTTTTCTTGTTTTGTTGTGGTTTGATTGATGAAAGGTGATGCAGTGGGTTACATAGTGGTGATGTGGATGCATCTTGCTCCTAATCTCAACATAAATGCATAACTTTTTAAAAACGTATGTAAATATGCCCTCAAATGACCCTCTATTACTCACATGCTACTGCACTTTAAGTTACTGGCAGTTCTGGGTTATCAGGTTACATGAATCAAATGTTCTGGCTCCACCCCAGAGACGATGAAAACCAGATCTGAAACCAAGCCCCGCCCCTTAATGGAAAACTTCCGACTACCAGACGTCAGCCAGAATGCATGTTTTAAATTCTGATAGTGGGTTGGGACCAGCTCCCACAGCGTGTTTGGTTTTCTTCACAACTTGACTGGAAGTGACCTTGTACACCTTGATAACCCTAAATAACAACTAGAACCAAACTACAAAACCAGTTGTCCATAACTTCAGATTTTCACACTGTTTGTCCCTGGCATGTAAAAGCTACCCATAATGCACCACCAGTGATAATGTGACATTGTTAAATGCCACGGCAGATTTTAGGTTTGTTTTGCTGTCTCTGCGCTGGCATTGACTGTGATGTCTCTGAATAGTCAACTTGTTCGTCTGGTTTGTCTGCCCTACCCTGAGTCACGTGATGCAGCTGTTTTATGAGTCTGAGAGATGAGCCTTATATAACTACCAGTTTAAACTCAATATTAAGTTGGGGAGGAGCCAGGTGTTAGGGGAGGAGAGCAGAGGACGTCTTGATCAGGAAGCAAAACTCAACATTCCCAGAAACCAAATCCATCCGACGTGGAAGCAGTTCTCTCTTTCAGGAGGAAGATAACTCATTTTGGACCAAATAGTCTGACAGACAGAAACCACAACAAGGTGAGTAAAACAGAACAACTTTGATAGAAGTTAAAACCTCTCTTCCTGTAATGGAATTCTGAAAATAATGAACTTGCTCAATACATAAACCTTGTCGTCTGTGTTTAGGAATGGCCTCTGCTAAAACTTCCTGGTCTGAGAACTTTTCATGTTCCATCTGTCTGGATGTGTTCAGCAGCCCAGTTTCCACACCATGTGGACACAACTTCTGCAGAACCTGTATTAATAAGTTCTGGGATGGACAAGTCCGGTACAAATGTCCAGTTTGTAACAAGATTTTCCACACTAGACCTGAACTACAGGTCAATACCCTCTTATCAGGGATGGCTGCTCAGTTTAGAACGTTAAAAAAGCAGCGATGTGTTGGACCAGGAGAGGTTCCTTGTGACGTCTGTACTGGGACCCAGCAGAAGGCTGTGAAGTCCTGCCTAGTGTGTTTCACCTCTTACTGCCAAACCCACCTGGAGCCACATCAGAGAGTCGCAGGCCTGAAGAAACATCGGCTGGTCGAGCCTATGGACCGTCTGGAAGACAGGATGTGTAAGAAACACAACCGACTTCTGGAGCTCTTCTGCCAGACTGAACAGGTGTGTGTGTGTCAGTTCTGCACAGAGACAGACCACAAGTCCCATCCTGTTGTACCTCTAAAGGAGCAATATGAAGTTAAGACGGCCCAGCTGGGGAAGATAGAGGCTGAAGTTCAGCAGATGATCCAGGAGAGAAAAAGAAAGATTAAGGAGATCAAAGACACAGTAGGAATGAGCAAGAAAGACGCAGACAGAGAGATAGCTGATGGTTTGCAGATCATCACTGCTCTGATGCGCTGCATTGAAAAGTGCCAGGATGATCTCAACCAAATGGTTAAAGAGAGACTGAAATCCACAGAGAAACAAGCTGAAGACCTCATCAAAGAGCTGGAGCAGGAAATAGAAGATCTGACCAATAGAAGCTCAGAGGTAAAGCAGCTCTCACACACTAAAGACCACCTCCACTTCCTCCAGGCCTTCAGATCCCTGAAGGATCCTCCCCCCACCAGGGACTGGACAGCGGTGGAGGTCCGTCCTCCGTCATACATAGGGACCTTGAGGAGATCCCTGGATCAGCTGGAGGAGACACTGAACATGGAGATGAAGAAGCTGCGTGATGCTGAACTGAAGAGGGTCCAGCAGTATGAAGTAGATGTGACTCTGGATCCTGATACAGCTTATCTCACGCTCATCCTGTCTGAGGATGAGAAACAAGTACATCACGGAGATGAAGAGAAGGAACTCCCAGACAACCCTAAGAGATTTACAGAGTATATATATGTTCTCACAAGGCAGAGCTTCTCCTCAGGGAGATTTTACTTTGAGGTCCAGGTTAAAGACAAGACTGCATGGTCTTTAGGAGTGGCCAGAGAGTCCATCAACATAATAGGTAACATCATAGCGACCCCTGAGACGGGTTACTGGAATATTCTTTATAACAAGGATGCGTTGGTATTCAAAGATAAACCTCCTGTCCATCTCCCTCTGAGAGCTAAGCTCCAGAAGGTGGGGGTGTTTGTTGATTATGATGAGGGTCTGGTCTCCTTCTATGATGTGGAAGCCAGGGTTCATATCTACTCTGCTACTGGCTGCACCTTTACTGAGCCTCTCTATCCAATCCTCAGCCCAGGTCCCTGTTATTATGAAGTTAACAACTCTGCCCCCCTGATCATCTCACCTGTCAATCAAACAGACTAGGGCCTTTGTTTGTTAATAAAATAATCAAACAACCAAAACAACTAATGTTGTTTCCTGAATTAGAATCTCTACCATGTGAGATCTGAGAGAACTAAATGATTACATTACAATATATATGTACTTCATTGTCCTTTTTCTCAGTTTTTTTTAATGGTTTACTGCTATACAATTGTTTATGGTTGCAGTTATGTAGAACTATTTTCAGGGATTCATTTGCATCATAATAATCAAATCATTGTTTTACTTCTGAATCATGATTGAAAACACAATAAAATGTATGAATGTATGACAACTTTTCTGATTTAAATAAAAATAGAAAACAGCTGATGAGTTGATTTACTTTTGATGTCCACCATGCAACAACCCAACATGTGTAACACACATGTGTTACACAAAGGTCACAGTGACTACATGTGTGTGAGTATCGTGACTTTGTCTTGTCAGCTCTTCTCTCCTCTCCATCTTCTCATCTTAGTTTCTCCTCTCTCCTTCCTCTCTCTTCTCTTCCTCCTCTCTCCTATCTCTGCTCTCCTTTCTAGCTCATCAAGGATTGTGTTAAGTATTGTCTTGCATACACATTACACGTGTGTAAATACCCGTTTTGCTATAGACTTATGTAGTAGACTTTGCTATAGTCTACTACCTGTGCCCTGGCGCATACAAGCAGCATTCCCATAATCAGTGTTATGAGCGACACCCAGTGGCGGGAGCGGGTATCGCCACAGAGGGGCGGAACGTTCTTTGTGGGCCCCTGATGCTACTCTTTTGTAGTACACAGTACACAGTTAATTAGACTATTTATTTAATATTGTGAGACATGATTCTCTTTTTTGCATTTTATCGCATGATTAAGGTTTAAGTTACTTTCTTTCTTAATTTATTTTGATCAGCCCTTCTGGTAAGAGTCGTCTGCGGTCTCGTTCTCACAGTATTATTAGAATTGCATCGTTGAATAACAAGAAGGTGTTAAATTAATGCAACGTGTATATGGCGTCGGCTTGGTGGCGGGTGTGTCGAGGACAGAGTGGGAGACGTCTTGCGCCGTCGCTCTCCAAGGTGCTGAACTCTGGCTGAGTGATGACGTCACACGCTTTGGACAAGCCACCGACCGCGTGGTTTAGGGAATCACCCCCGGTGTACGTACTCCATTTAAAAAGAAGTACGAACTTGAAACACTTTGCAGGCAGGAAGAACTACCTGTACCAAATGAGATGAGATAAGAAAAATAAAGCATAGAATCGTTGACATATTTTCTAGCGCTGTACAAAATCTCAATGCCATAAAAAACAAGACTTGTTGTATGTGGCTATTCTGACTGGTTCCTAAACCTTCTCTCCCCTACAACTATAGAAGATCATGTTAGCCAAACTATAACTCACAATAGGACCATTAGCAGGCGTTTGTATCCAGAGCGTCCAGTGAGATGAAGGCCCAGGTCTGGGCTGCTCAGGGAGGACGTTGGGGATCCTTTGGACGAGGAGTCTAAACAAACCAACCCACCGGGTCCCCTGAGCCCCTCAACAGTCCTGGTTCACTGTGGGGCTGCAGGGCTGCCGGCTCCCTGTGAACGCCCCTTCAGTTCAGCTTCAATCAGCCCAGCACAGGTGTGTCGCATCAGCGCCCAATCAGCAGGGGACCGGGTCACCCTATCAGCCAATCAGAGGTGATGCCTGCAACAGCAGGGGACCGGGTCACCCAATCAGCCAATCAGAGGTGATGCCTGAATCAGCAGGTGACCGGGTCACCCCATCAGCCAATCAGAGGTGATGCCTGAACGAGCAGGTGTTTCACCTAGAGAGGGAGTCAGCGAATAGAAATAATGCAAACCGATCTATAAATAGTGTAGAAAAGATGTCTGCTTGAATGATCAATTAAAATTCCTGAATGAATTAATGACTTCAGTTCCTTCCTGAACTACGGGCCGTTCTGTGGTTCTCTGAGGGCGCGGCACCAACTGCCAAGCTCTACCGGTCGAGCCACCAGGGACCAGAGATTCAAACCACCCAAAGGATTCCTGGAATCCTTGAGTCACCGTTTATTAAAATGAAAAAAACAAACTCAAACTTAAGTAGCGTGTGCAGCGCAGCACACCACCAGCAGACATGGCCTTTCTAGTGAGCTCAAAGCGAGCAAAATAAAATGTTTGGGAGAATTTGGGAGGAGCGGCACCCAAAGGAAACCCACAACAACTCGTTGATGAGCAACCTCCTTGCTAACCATCTCACCCTCAGTTGTGTTAAATGTTGTGTCGTCTGAAGCGTCATAACGTCCACTAAGGTGTTTTATTATCGGTCGGTCCAGGGTTCCTTCCCTCTGGGCTTTTAGGGGGTGTTTCCTTGTCCTGTAGAGGGCTTAGGGTTTAGGGGGTTAAATACTAGCCTAGCTACTAGCCTTAAAGGTCATGTCAATGATTTATCTGGTTTGATTCATCTCTCCCTCTCTCTGTTTGTCTGTATGTCTGTGTGTCTCTCTCTCTCTCTCTCTCTCTATCTTTTGCTCTCCCCCCTTGTCACTATATACTCTTCCGTTTACCATGACGCATTGAGAGAGAGAGAGAGAGAGAGAGAGAGAGAGAGAGAGAGAGCCTGACCTGACCTGACCTGACCTGACCTGACCGACTGACTGACTGACTGACCGACCGACTGACCGACTTTGGTTTCCTGCTGAGTTGTTGGTATGGTGACACATTTGTGTCACGCATTTGTGTGTGTGCGTGTCGTGTGTTTGTGTGTATAACAGGGAAATAAAGAACCTTATATGATGACATCATACAGTCATCGTACTGAAAAGTGTTTTCTTGTTTTGTTGTGGTTTGATTGATGAAAGGTGATGCAGTGGGTTACATAGTAGTGATGTGGATGCATCTTGCTCCTAATCTCAACATAAATGCATAACTTTTTAAAAACGTATGTAAATATGCCCTCAAATGACCCTCTATTACTCACATGCTACTGCACTTTAAGTTACTGGCAGTTCTGGGTTATCAGGTTACATGAATCAAATGTTCTGGCTCCACCCCAGAGACGGTGAAAACCAGATCTGAAACCAAGCCCCGCCCCTTAATGGAAAACTTCCGTCTACCAGACGTCAGCCAGAATGCATGTTTTAAATTCTGATAATGGGTTGGGACCAGCTCCCACAGCGTGTTTGGTTTTCTTCACAACTTGACTGCAAGTGACCTTGTACACCTGGATAACCCTAAATAACAACTAGAACCAAACTACAAAACCAGTTGTCCATAACTTCAGATTTTCACACTGTTTGTCCCTGGCATGTAAAAGCTACCCATAATGCACCACCAGTGATAATGTGACATTGTTAAATGCCACGGCAGATTTTAGGTTTGTTTTGCTGTCTCTGCGCTGGCATTGACTGTGATGTCTCTGAATAGTCAACTTGTTCGTCTGGTTTGTCTGCCCTACCCTGAGTCACGTGATGCAGCTGTTTTATGAGTCTGAGAGATGAGCCTTATATAACTACCAGTTTAAACTCAATATTAAGTTGGGGAGGAGCCAGGTGTTAGGGGAGGAGAGCAGAGGACGTCTTGATCAGGAAGCAAAACTCAACATTCCCAGAAACCAAATCCATCCGACGTGGAAGCAGTTCTCTCTTTCAGGAGGAAAATAAAACCATTTTGGAACAAGTAGTCTGACAGACAGAAACCACAACAAGGTGAGTAAAACAGAACAACTTTGATAGAAGTTAAAACCTCTCTTCCTGTAATGGAATTCTGAAAATAATGAACTTGCTCAATACATAAACCTTGTCGTCTGTGTTTAGGAATGGCCTCTGCTAAAACTTCCTGGTCTGAGAACTTTTCATGTTCCATCTGTCTGGATGTGTTCAGCAGCCCAGTTTCCACACCATGTGGACACAACTTCTGCAGAACCTGTATTAATAAGTTCTGGGATGAACAAGTCCGGTACAAATGTCCAGTTTGTAACAAGATTTTCCACACTAGACCTGAACTACAGGTTAATACCCTCTTATCAGGGATGGCTGCTCAGTGTAGAACGTTAAAAAAGCAGCGATGTGTTGGACCAGGAGAGGTTCCTTGTGACGTCTGTACTGGGACCCAGCTGAAGGCTGTGAAGTCCTGCCTAGTGTGTTTCACCTCTTACTGCCAAACCCACCTGGAGCCACATCAGAGAGTCGCAGGCCTGAAGAAACATCGGCTGGTCGAGCCTATGGACCGTCTGGAAGACAGGATGTGTAAGAAACACAACCGACTTCTGGAGCTCTTCTGCCAGACTGAACAGGTGTGTGTGTGTCAGTTCTGCACAGAGACAGACCACAAGTTCCACCCTGTTGTACCTCTAAAGGAGCAATATGAAGTTAAGACGGCCCAGCTGGGGAAGATAGAGGCTGAAGTTCAGCAGATGATCCAGGAGAGAAAAAGAAAGATTAAGGAGATCAAAGACACAGTAGGAATGAGCAAGAAAGACGCAGACAGAGAGATAGCTGACAGTGTGCAGGTCCTCACCGCTCTGAAGCGCCGCATTGGAAAGTGCAAGGATGATTTCCATCGAGCCGTTAAAGAGAAACTCAACTCCACAGAGAGACAAGCTGAAGACCTCATCAAAGAGCTGGAGCAGGAAATAAAAGACCTGACCAATAGAAGCTCAGAGGTGAAGCAGCTCTCACACACTAAAGACCACCTCCACTTCCTCCAGGCCTTCAGATCCCTGAAGGATCCTCCACCCACCAGGGACTGGACGACAGTGGAGGTCTGTCCTCCGTCATACATAGGGACCTTGAGGAGATCCCTGGATCAGCTGGAGGAGACACTGAACATGGAGATGAAGAAGCTGCATGATGCTGCTGAACTGAAGAGGGTCCAGCAGTATGAAGTAGATGTGACTCTGGATCCTGATACAGCTCATCCCAGTCTCATACTGTCTGAGGATGGAAAACAAGTACATCATGGAGATGTAGTGAAGAAACTCCCAGACAACCCTAAGAGATTTACACAGAAAATATATGTTCTCACGAGGCAGAGCTTCTCCTCAGGGAGATTTTACTTTGAGGTCCAGGTTAAAGACAAGACTTATTGGTATTTAGGAGTGGCCAGAGAGTCCATAGTCAGAAAATGTGTGACCACTTTGACCCCTGAGACGGGTTACTGGACACTTTACTACAACAAGAATGGGTTGGTGTTCAGAGATGACCCTGATGTCCGTGTCCCACTGAGAGCTAAGCTCCAGAAGGTGGGGGTGTTTGTTGATTATGGTGAGGGTCTGGTCTCCTTCTATGATGTTGAAGCCAGGGTTCATATCTACTCTGCTACCGGCTGCACCTTTACTGAGCCTCTCTATCCAATCCTCAGCCCAGGTCCCTGTTATTATGAAGGTAACAACTCTGCCCCCCTGATCATCTCACCTGTCAATCAAACAGACTAGGGCCTTTGTTTGATAATAAAATAATCAAACAATCCAAAACAACTAATGTTGTTTCCTGAATTAGAATCTCTACCATGTGAGATCTGAGAGAACTGCTTTGATGTTGTACTGCTGTCATTTAACAAGGATACATTCAATAAGATAATAACCCTTACTTTTATTAAATGTAACCCATGATTACATGACATACACTTTATTGATCAATGTCTGATTTACAGATTGTTTTTATATGTTTACCAATATCAAAATAATATCAAAGCAGCAAGTAGAAAATGTTGAAAATGTCTTGTTTAAAAAATAAGTTTTTATTTGTTTATATTTCTGAATTATGAATGATAACAATCAAATGTCTGTATGATTTTTATTTCAATAAATATGTACAAAAAGTAGAATGGGGTCTTTTTCTGTGGAATAGAATGCAATGAATACAATCTTTACTCAGTAGAATATCTACAATCTCCTTACTCTCCCTTGCTCTCTCTCTCCCTCCTTCCCTCATTCTCCCTCACTCTCATTGTCTCCTCTGTCCTCACCTCACTCTCCCTCTTTCTCTCCCCCCCCCCCCCCCCTCTCTCTCTCTTTTCCCTCCCCTCTTAGTTCCTTGTGTCTCATACATTGCAGTAGGAAGTGGTCTTCAGTCTCCCTCTCCTGGGGACAGAATGGACCCAGCCTGGCTTCTCTGGGTAGCCAGGTCCGCCTGTGACGGCCTTGCTCTATGGCCAGGCTGTGTCCACTGAGCCTGGACGTTGGCGCTGTCATTCCTTGTGTCTCATGTTCTCCTTCTCCCTGGTGTCTCCTGTGTTCCCTGCTCTGTCTTCCTCTCTTGCTGTGTGTGTGTGTGTGTGTGTGTGTGTGTGTGTGTGTGTGTGTGTGTGTGTGTGTAAGATCCACTTTAACCAGCAGGGGGTCCACTAGTTCTTCAAACGGGGAAAACTTTCCAAAAGCAAAAGGAAATCCCCCACTGACCAGACTGTATCGCTGTCTGCTGCTCTCAGCTCTTCTGCTCGTGTGTGCACTGTGCGCGTGCACATCGGGGAGAGTTCCTACAGCAGCGTAGCGCCAATAAACAGCTCTTTGCTCTCCGTCTGTTTGTTAAAAATCAGATCGAGGTTGGATAAAAAGTATTCGGGGAAGCCCCGGAAACCTGGATAGATCAACATCGATGAATCCCAGTTACAGTCGCAAATAACCACTAAATCACCACAAAGTCTCTTGTTCTGCACCGGCTCTCTTAACTCCAGAAAGAAGAGAACACGTCAACGCATTTGAAGAGGCCACACAGTGCGTAATAATGCAGTGCGCTCATGTGCCGTGGGGACGGAGCAAGACGTTAGGGGAGGAGCCAGGCGTTAGGGGAGGAGGGGAGAGGACGTCATGTTGGGGAAACGAAACTTAAAGCACTCCGACGTGGAAGCAGTTCTTTCTTTCAGGAGAAAAATAACACGCATTAACTAGTCTGACAGACAGAAACCAGAACAAGGTGAGTGAAGCAGCAGAACTTTGAGAGAAGTTAAAACCGATTTTGCCGTTATGGAAAAACAAAAATAATGGGATTGCTCAATAAATAAACATTGTCGTCTGTGTCTAGGAATGGCCTCTGCTAACACTTCCTGGTCTGAGGAGAACTTTTCATGTCCCATCTGTCTGGATGTGTTCAACAGTATTTAGTGATGACCCTGCTGTCCGTCTCCCTCTGAGAGCTGAGCTCCAGAAGGTGGGGGTGTTTGTTGATTATGGTGAGGGTCTTGTCTCCTTCTATGATGTTGAAGCCAGGGTTCATATCTACTCTGCTACTGGCTGCACCTTTACTGAGCCTCTCTATCCAATCCTCTGCCCATGTATTTCTGCTAATATGGTTACGAATATGAGCCCCCTGATCATCTCACCTGTCAATCAAACAGACTAGGACCTTTGTTTGATAATAAAATAATCAAACCACCAAAACAACTAATGTTGTTTCCTGAATTAGAATCTCTACTATGAGAGATCTGAGAGAACTACTTTGATTGACTGCTGTCATTTAACAAGGAAAAATTCAGTAGGAAGTGAACCCTGACTATTATAAATTATAACCCATTGTAAATTATTAGATAACATTATATTCTTCATTGTCTGTTTTCTCCAGTTTTTTTTAAAGGTTTACTGCTGTACAATTGTTAATGGTTGCAGTTACGTCAAACATGTTTTGAGGATTAATCTGTATATCATCATCTAAACATTAGTGTTAGTTTATACTCCGGAATCATGAATGACAAAACAATCAACAAACAAAACAACTAATGTTGTTTCCTGAATATCATACAGTTTGCTGTCATTTGACAAGGAGAATTTCATTAAGCAACATAAAACAATAATAATGTAACCCATTATAAATGATTCAAATACTTTTTGGTTCAATGTCTGTTTTCTCCTGGATGTTTTTTTTTAAAGTTTAATGATATCAAATGGTTAAAGGTTGCAGTCAAGTAAAGTGTTAAAAATGTGAAATATGCATTTTAATCAAATAATAATCTATATATTTTTAACAAAACAATGTTTGCAGTTGATTCTTTCGAATAATGTATGACAACACAATCAAATGTTTTTACACTTTTCAGATTTGAATTAAAATGTACAAAATTAGAATGGGGACATTTTCTGTGAAATAGGTACATTCTCATATAAAAAATCATTACATAAGTATTCAGTAGAATAGCTACATTCTCAGTACAATATAGATACATATCATACAGTATGAAGAATAGGTAGGAATATTCTCTGTACAATATATATTCAGTGGAATAGGTACATTCTCTGTACAATATGTATTCAGTGGAATAGGGACATTCTCTGTACAATATGTATTCAGTGGAATAGGGACATTCTCTGTACAATATGTATTCAGTGGAATAGGTACATTCTCTGTACAATATGTATTCAGTGGAATGGGTACAGTCTCTGTACAAATGTTAGGCTGTGTGTAGAAAAGGATCCAATCGCAGACAGACGGTTTGGTTTCAAAGGTTTTCTTGGAGTTTATTCTCGACCAGGCACGGGTTACGAACTGGCACGATCCGACAGGGACTGATTGGCACACAGCTTAAATACTCACGCTCAAGTAATCAACACAAACGAGCAACAGGTGTGTTCACAAAAGGCAGCAATTAAACAAAGAGTAGCAGGGTGGAGTCAAAAGCACATGGCAATCAAAAACAAAGAGCACATGACACCACAAACTGACGTACAAAATGTGAACAAAAGCACAGAATTAGAACTCAAATATCAAGATCCCTAACATCAATATGTATTCAGTGGAATAGGTACATTCTCAGTATAATATATGTGTTCTGCTGATGTCTGAAGCAGCCTCACCTGAGCCTGTGTCAGACTGATTGGACTCTGGGGCTGAGTGAGGCTGCACACCTGAGAGGGGTGTTCCACAAAGCCGGTTTTATCACTTACCCAGCTAAGTTAACCCAGGGTTAGCGGCAACCCTAGGTTTTCCGTTCCAAAATGACCACGGCATGTAAGTTGCTATGGAAACATATGCTCTCAATCAAACCTGGTCGGAGCAGGTTTTGCGCAGGTTAAGTTTGGAAGATAACTCTGTTTTGCTCAGACTAGGCTATTTAAACCCGCGTTTATCGCAGCTTTTACGTGTTCGCCTGTTGATATCGGAGCGCAAATAATTTGTGCAATTCACAACGAGATTAATTAGACCACGGCTCGACATATTGTCCTTTCCGGATGACTTTTTGCTGGAGAGATATAGTTTTTCACGTGATTCTTTGATATATTTAAATAGCCTTCTCCAACCCTACATTGCAAATGTTACCAATCGTGGATCTGCCCTCAGTTCACTACAAACAATCTGCATAGCTTTCCGTTTTTTTGCGACGGGTAGCTTTTTGTACAGTGTAGGAGATGCTGAGCACAGAGGCAAAGCTACCGTCTGCCGCTCAGTGCGTCTGTCTTGCGCTGAAGCGGTTGTTGCGTAACTTCATGGAGTTTCACCAACTTGCAGGTCAGCATTATCTACTTTAAGTGTTCCCAAATGGCTCCGAAATTATCCTTGTTGACTTTTCATCTGGGTGTTATATTTCAGGATTTCCTAATGTAATTGGGTGCATTGATGGCACACATCCAATGTGAGCAATACATTTCAACAGGGTGCGTTGCATTATGAACATATCATAGACCTCATATAATTGTTGTGCTTGTGCAAGATAGCTCAAAGTTTGTATTTGATCGCAGGGCAATTCGATGGGGATCTCCTAGGAGATCGAGGGTATCAATGCCTCCCGACGCTCATCACCCCGTACCCTAATCCCGCTCCTGGACCACAGACAACATTTAACCTGGCACACAGCAGAACCCGCGTTAAGATTGAAAATACATTCTGGATATTGAAGTCCAGATTCCAATGCCTACGTGGACTAAGAGTTTGTCCGGAACGGGCATGCGATGTAATTGTTGCATGCGCCGTCCTCCACAATATAGCCACTCTGCGCAAAGAGATGCCTCCCCACTTTACCCGTTCCTTGAGGAGGAACACATTCGAAAATGTTTGTAAGGGCTGACAAAGGATGCGAGACCACATTTGCAGAAATCATTTAAATAAATAAAAATAAAACAACACTTTTCTTCCATCATTTTTATTCTTTAGTTGCTGAGGGAGGAAAAAGAATAATTAGTACCTTGATCGGTAAAATATGCGGCCCGTTTCGCCATTTTGATCAGGATTTCCATGATCCATACATCACGTCTTTATAGGTTTGCCGTGAACGCGCACAACCCTGTGTTAACCAACCCCGTGTTGATTGAACTAATTCATAACCGGTGCTGTGGAACCGACAGCTCTGGGTTAGTCGGCACAGGATCGGACAACCTAGAGTTCAGCGTTAACTCTGTGTTTGTTAAACCTCCGTTCTTGGAACACCCCTCTGCTGCTGTGTTTATTGTATGGCTTTGTTTTATTTGTGTATTGCACAGCGGTTCGATTTGTTTCTCTGTAAGGACGTTGTGATTTTGCCTCAGTAAAACAGGGTGTTGTGTACTGTGTGAGCCGCACGCTTTACCATACATACAGTAAAAACTGTGTGCGCAGGCACATTTCAGTACCATACATACAACAGTATGCACGCAGGCACATTTCAGTACCATACATACAACAGTATGCGAGCAGGCACATTTCATTACCATACATACAACAGTATGTGCGCAGGCACATTTCAGTGCCATATACGACATACTGCTGCTGATGTTATAGGCCTACCTCTTGGGTTAGAAAGCTAAAAGCTGTTTCCCGCCTGCAGATGCACTGATAATGCCTTTTTAGCTCACTCTGGCGGTCGGTCGGTTAGTTTGTCCACAGAAATACATGGTCACGGCAGCTATAGCGAATTCGCACTTGTTTCTGTATCATTGCTGTTTTAGTAGAGGCTCTCTCAATGGGTGTGTGTGTGTGTGTGTGCCAGTGCGCCGAGTATGTGCGTGTGGGCCATGTAATATTCCTTAAACGCTTTTACACGTGGCACTAAATTACGCTTTTTTTGTTCAAGTTATTTTTTTGTTTAAATTGAGTTATTTTGTGTGATCAGTAAGGGGCCTCACACAAATAGTAGCCTAGGGGCCAATGACCACCTTAATCCGCCAATGCCTGTGACGGAGCCCCGCTAACCACGTTTTCTTTTGGTAACATTAAAGTTAAATCAAACCTTCATGCAACATGGTTTTATAATCACCTTTTCTATCTTTTCGCTGTAGCTTATAAGTCAGTGTGTGTGTGTGTGTGTGTGTGTGTGTGTGTGTGTGTGTGTGTGTGTGTGTGTGTGTGTGTGTGTGTGTGTGTGTGTGTGTGTGTGTGTGTGTGTGTGTGTGTGTGTGTGTGTGTGTGTGGTTGTTAATAAAAGTCATCAGACTGGCTTTTGTGTTTATTTGCAAGTAGGCTTAAATTATTTGGTCATCTATTAATATAAATATTGTGATGTTATGTGGCTCAGAGAGGGTCATTAATATGTTTTGCTCTCTAGACACATGGCTTTTACATATTTTCATTGTAAGACCCCCTCTCAGAGGACCTACGAAACCTCTCAGCCCCAGGGCCTAATGGCAGGTTAAGGTGGGCCTGGTTGTGTGTGTGTGTGTGTGTGTGTGTGTGTGTGTGTGTGTGTGTGTGTGTGTGTGTGTGTGTGTGTGTGTGTGTGTGTGTGTGTGTGTGTGTGTGTGTGTGTGTGTGTGTGTTCAATGCAGTTCTTCGTGATCTACTCGGTTGCCTCTTGAACTCAACAAAGGTTACATCAGACGCACGGACAGGTTTTGCATAGGAGGTAGAACATTTGCAATATATTTGCATGCATTACCAAAACAAATGTGTATTTTCATACGTTTTTCAACGTATCAAACCGAAAAGGTCTGACCCCAAACCAAACAGGTCTGCCTAGTTTTCTGGAAGACTCTGGTCATGTGCATTGATTGCACGGGCAGAGTGCGTGCAGTAAGTACGTAGATAGACCAACAGGTATACCATCCATCCTTGTATTTCTATTTTATTTAATTTACTGGCGGGATTTAAAGAGACTGTCAAAAAATGACAAAAGTATGCTTCTAAAGTAAATGTCCAACCCTACCTTTAATATATGGCCAAGAAATAAAGAGCAAATGCCTCTTTAAAATATTATTAAAATAACTACACTGTACTCATCTATGGAGAAGCTGGGTAGCAGTTAGACAAATCCTGCTCTCTCCTGCCACATCCATGATTTCAGTACTGAATGACATCTCCATATTGATATCATAGGGCAGACAACTAGCCATGTTGTCTGCCAGAGTGCCATTTCTTGATCAACGCCGGTGCTGGGGGGAGAGGAGCAGCTACAAGCTACTACAGACTTTAAAGCCTACTGAGTATACTATTGGCTACATTAAAAACAAAGTCCAGCACTTAGGGTCGATGTTTACAACCTTAAAAGGTAATCAGATGCATAAACAGAGCCAGATGGTTCCACAAAAAAATCAAAAATCCCAGCAGAGAAAAAGTCTGTGAATATACAAATACGAAGGACTCTGCTAGAGGCGACAGCGAAAGGGAGAGAGGAAAGGGGGATACATAAATGAGCATAATAATAATAATAATAATAATATAATTATTATAATGATGTTAAGATGTAATAATCACTATTATGTTATAGATGAATTAATCATTGCGGATATAAGTTAGTTTGTTCTGTCTGTTTGATACCAACCAAATATGTCATATGTCTCAAACGAGTCAATCAAGATTTATGAAAGGCTATTATATAAACCTAAGTATCCCTACAATGAGTGTGTCTGTTGTGTCTGGCACACATGTGCGCAGAGTGGAGCAATCCTTAACCTCTACTATTTCTTGCATACCACCTTAAATCACTTAACAGAAATCCAAAGAATATACAAGCACACCAGACCATGCTATGTCATGGTCCGACACGGAAAAAGGCTGCGCATGGTGGGGGGGCGTCCTTGTTGTACCATGTAACATGGTATCACTGGTACTCTTGCACCTTCTATTTCATGTAGGCTACGCTGGCTTGGCCTTATGCGCTTAATTACGAGCCTAATTTCATTTAGACTGTGGTGGAAACACAGACAACAAGGGCCTGAAGGAACCTCTTAGTCCCTTGAAATGTACTCCCTGGGACTGGAAGTTCCGGGTTATTTGGGTGGAAATGTGGCCGAGTCATGACATGTAGCACAGTGGGTTAGTGTCATTTATTGTAGTGGGTATACTGTACTCATTTTAGCACCCCCTCTCCCCCCAAAGAAAATCACAGCTGTGCAGAAACTGACCCAAAATGAACTATTCCTACAATATCAATAAGAAAGTCACAAAAACCATTGTACAGTGAGCCGGCATACAATATATAACGTAAACACAGAAGGTATGTAACAATGGCTGCAAATTGACACCTTTCAGGTTTTGTTTTGCAAGACTAGTGACTGCGACTGCAGGTTAATGGTCTGATGCAGTTGACGGTGCATGTGCTCCACGTCCATGCTTGTAGTCAGTCGTTCCCAACCAGTGATCTGCAGCCTACAGAGTGCAGCCTTTTGGTTTTACCTAACTTTGAAGGTAAACCAAAACGGTCAAATTGACCCTGCCCTTTAATTGGGAAGTATTCGGCCTATGCTCCTTATCGGAGCAACAGGCCTAAGTAAGTAAGTACGTTTTATTGGGAAGGCCAATCACAATTCGTGTTTTTCAGCTGATAAAATGTCTAATTTTGATGCGTCATGCTTGTGTGGCTGAAGTGCTCACACACAACAAATTGGGCAAGCATGATGGAATGGGGCAAATTGTGTGATAGGAAATATGGGTACAAAACTAAGCCGGGACAATATTTTAATTGAGGGGGCATTGTACCCTTTTGCCCCCTCCTAGCACCTGTGTGTGCGTCCCATTCTCTCTCTCTCTCTTTATCTTTCATTGTCTCTCTGTCACACTCTTGTCAGCTTTCTGTATCCTCTTCCATCTTCTTGGCTAATCTTTTCCTCACGTCTCTCCCTTTTCACTCTCACTCTCCCTCCATCTTTATGTCTCTCTCTCCCTCTTCTCTCTCTCTCTCTCCCTCCATCTTTATGTCTCTCTCTCCCTCTTTTCTCTCTCTCTCTCCCTCCATCTCTATGTCTCTCTCTCTCTGTGTGGAAACCGCACATGGTGGGTCAGACATAAAAATGATGAGACACAGAAAACATCACCAGTCCCTCTTGAGATGTGATTCAAAACAACAGCAATGTGCGTGATGCCAATAAGTCCCCATGTGTCAAGGCTACGGTCGTGCCTCCTGTGTGCCCCGTCTCCCTCTCTTTGTGTGTGTTTGTTTGTTTGTTTGTGTGTGTTCTTCCCAGTTCTTCACTCACACATCATCAGATCGTTGTTTTAACCACTGTGGTTCGATCCATAGCACCGACTCCATAGCACCGACTTGTGCACTTGATTTCTCCTGTGACCTTTTCCCAGCTGCCTGTTCACCTGCCTGCTCATCTCCCTCGTCCGCTGTCCTGCTCAGCTCAGCCCCGTCGTCCGCCATCGTCTTTCCACCTCCTGATTTGCCTGCCATTCTCCTCTTTGCATTTATTTAAATGACATTGCCTCTGTCTACGTTTGCGTCCGCCTCTACTAATGGGAACAGGTTTTGAACAGACAATGTTTCCCCCCAACAGCGTTTGAATCTAAGTTATTGACGTTTCGAGTCTAACTTCCGTGGTTGTTAAAACCACCAAGAAATGACCTGTTCCATGCAAAGTAAAGTCAAGTCAAGTGGTTTTGTGTAGCTCTTAATCAAAGTTAATCTGGCAAATCAACATAAAATCACCACAATGTCTCTCCTTTTGCACCGGCTCTCTGTGTTTCTTTTTCTTTTAAAGATGTAACATATATGGACTCCACAAAGAAGAGGAGCACACACACGTCAACACATTTGAGGTAGCTTACAAGTCAGACGGTGAAAGTTGAAACCTCATTAAATTGTGTGTCCGTGGGGGCGGAGCCAGGTGTAAGAGGAAGAGAGCAGAGGACGTTTTGTACACAAAACAACCCTTAAGGTTTATAGAAACCAAAGCCACCCGACGAGGAAGCAGAAGAAGTTTTAGAACAAATAGTCTGACCAACAGAAACCACAACAAGGTGAGTAAAACAGCACAACTTTGGAAGAAGATTAAACCTCTCTTTCCGTTATGGCCATGGAATTAGAATTAGATTTGCTTGTTACATAAACCTTGTCGTCTGTGTCTAGGAATGGCCTCTGCTAACACTTCCTGGTCTGAGGAGAACTTTTCATGTTCCATCTGTCTGGATGTGTTCAGCAGCCCAGTTTCCACACCATGTGGGCACAACTTCTGCAGAACCTGTATTACTAAGTTCTGGGATGAAAAACTCCAGTACAAATGTCCTGTTTGCAACGAGCTTTTCCACACTAGACCTGATCTAAGGGTCAATATCCTCTTATCAGAGATGGTTGATCGGTTTGGAACGTCCGTACGAGTAAAAGAGCAGCCTTGTGTTGAACCAGGAGAAGTTCCCTGTGACGTCTGTACTGGGACCCAGCTGAAGGCTGTGAAGTCCTGCCTAGTGTGTTTTGTCTCTTACTGCCAAACCCACCTGGAGCCACATCAGAGGGTCGCAGTCCTGAAAAAACATCGGCTGGTCGAGCCTATGGACCGTCTGGAAGACAGGATGTGTAAGAAACACGACAGACTTCTGGAGCTCTTCTGCAAGACTGAACAGGTGTGTGTGTGTCAGTTCTGCACAGAGGGTGACCACAGGTCCCATCCTGTTGTTCCTCTAAAGAAGGAATATGAAGTGAAGACGGCCCAGCTGGGGAAGATAGAGGCTGAAGTTCCACAGATGATCCAGGAGAGAAAACCTAAGATTAAGGAAATCAAAGACACAGTACAATTGAGCAAGAAAGATGCAGACAAAGAGATAGCTGATGCTGGGCAGGCCCTCGCTGCTCTGATAGGCTGTGTTGAAAAGTGCCTGGATGATTTCAACCAAACGGTTAAAGAGAGACTGAAATCCACAGAGAAACAAGCTGAAGACCTCATCAAAGAGCTGGAGCAGGACATAGAAGATCTGACCAAGAGAATGTCAAAGGTGAAGCAGCTCTTACACACTAAAGACCACCTCCACTTCCTCCAGGCCTTCAGATCCCTGAAGAATCCTCCACCCACCAGGGACTGGACGACGGTGGCGGTCCGTCCTCCGTCTTACATAGGGACCTTATGGCGGTCCCTGCATCAGCTGGAGGAGACACTGAACATGGAGATGAAGAAGCTGTTTGATGCTGAACTGAAGCGGGTCCAGCAGTATGAAGTAGACGTGACTCTGAATCCTGATACAGCTCATCGCCGTCTCATCGTGTCTGGGGGTGGGAAACAAGTACAAGATGGAGGCAAAGAGTATAATAATTCAAAATCAAAGTATGAATATAATTACCGATTTCATAATCAATTTGGCATTTTATCTGTACTTACAAGGCAGAGCTTCACCTCAGGGAGATCATACTTTGAGGTCCAGGTTAAACACAATGCTAGATGGAATTTAGGAGTGACCACAACGCCAACATCAAATCACATCACATTCACCCCTGCACATGGTTACTGGATTCTTGACAACAAAAAGGATGGGTTGGTATTTAGTGATAGCCCTGCTGTCCCTGTCCCTCTGAGAGCTGAGCTCCAGAAGGTGGGGGTGTTTGTTGATTATGATGAGGGTCTGGTCTCCTTCTATGAAGTGGAAGCCAGGGTTCATATCTACTCTGCTACTGGCTGCACCTTTACTGGGCCTCTCTATCCATTCATCTGTCTAGGGAATACTAATGAATGCCAAACATTTTACCCCCTGATCATCTCACCTGTCAAACAAATAGACTAGGTCCTTTGTTTGATTATAAAACAAACAAACCACCAAAACAACTAATGTTGTTTCATGACTTAGAATCTCTACCATGTAAGATCCGAGAGAACTACTTTAATGTTGTACTGCTGTCATTCAACAAGTTATTGTTCTGAACAAGAAAATAACCCTGACTTAAAAAAAAAAAAGTCTTTGTAAAGGAAAACATCACATTATATTCATCATTTTCGTTTTTTTCTAGTCTTAAAGGTTTATTGCTATACAATTGTTTATGGTTGCAGTTATGTATAACTAGTTTTGGGGATTAATGTGTGTATCATAATAATCTAAACATTGCTATTTGTTCATATTTAGGACTCATAAATATATAATATATATTGTGTGTTTTTTATATATAACGTAAAAACACATTTCTGATTTGAAGCAGCTGATGAGTCAATTACTTTTAATGTCCACCATACAACAACCCAACATTGGTAACAAACACAAAGGTCACAGTGCCTACATGTAAAGATTCCCTCTATGTGTGTGAGTACCCTGACTTTATGTGACCTCTCCTCTCCTCTCCATCCTCTCCTCTTTCATCATCATTTAATAAATATAGGCTATTCAAAAAAATATATATAGTTACTTGAGTTGTTTGTATTTGATTTTAGGTCAGCGATATTGGATATTGTTATCGCTGAGCTGATGTGTAATGTCTACTTTTTCCGTCAGGGGAGCACTAGTCCTTCAAACAGTGGACATTCTGGTTCCTGATACACACTGTAGCCTGTAACATATTAACATAGTATATCATAAACCCTATTATCTAGTATATCTAATTAGACTATTTAATATTGTGAGACATGATTCTCCTTTTACTTTGCATTTCATCGCATGATTAAGGTATAAACTACAGCCACCTGCCACTAATTAATTAATGACCTCCTTAATTACCTCACATGGGCTATAGAGCAGGTGCCATTTAGAAACGTGCAGTCACGTCGTCGTTCGCCGGTAGAAGGCGGTGAATATCTGCGGTTGTGTAGACTTTACGGTGCTCATGTGTCAGATATGGTTTCTCTCTCTCTCTCTCTCTCTCTCTCTCTCTCTCTCGCTCGCTCTCTCTCTCTCTCTCTCTCTCTCTCTCTCTCTCTTTTTCTATATTTATTTTCATCAGCATAAAATTGCACAGATGAATAACGTGAAGTCAATGAGTTCAACGTGTATATGTTGTCGGCTTGGTGGCGGGTGTGTCGAGGACAGCCGCAGCAGACAGAGTGGGAGACGTCTTCCGCCGTCGCTCTCCAAGGTTCTGAACTCCGAGTCCAAGTCCGAGTGATGACGTCACACGCTTTGGACAAGCCACCGACCGCGTGGTTTAGGGAATCACCCCCGGTGTACGTACTCCATTTAAAAAGAAGTACGAATGTGAAACACTTTGCAGGAAGAACTACCGAATGAGATGAGATAAGAAAAATAAAGCATAGAATTGTTGACATATTTTTTAGCGCTGTACAAAATCTCAATGCCATAAAAAACAAGACTTGTTGTATGTGGCTATTCTGACTGGTTCCTAAACCTTCTCTCCCCTACAACTATAGAAGATCATGTTAGCCAAACTATAACTCACAATAGGACCATTAGCAGGCGTTTGTATCCAGAGCGTCCAGTGAGATGAAGGCCCAGGTCTGGGCTGCTCAGGGAGGACGTTGGGGATCCTCTGGACGAGGAGTCTAAACAAACCAACCCACCGGGTCCCCTGAGCCCCTCAACAGTCCTGGTTCACTGTGGGGCTGCAGGGCTGCCGGCTCCCCTGTGAACGCCCCTTCAGTTCAGCTTCAATAAGAGGAGGACAGGTGTGTCGCATCAGCGCCTAATCAGCAGGGGACCGGGTCACCCTATCAGCCAATCAGAGGGGATGCCTGCAACAGCAGGTGACCGGGTCACCCCATCAGCCAATCAGAGGGGATGCCTGCAACAGCAGGGGACCGGGTCACCATATCAGCCAATCAGAGGTGACGCCTGCAACAGCAGGTGTGTCACCTAGAGAGGGAGTCATCGAATATAAATAATGCAACCTAATCTACAAATACTGTAGAAAATATGTGAAATTATTAATTAAGTTGTTTTTAATTTGTTCATGAATTCAGTTCCTTCCTGAACTACGGGCCGTTCTGTGGTTCTCTGAGGGCGCGGCACCAACTGCCAAGCTCTACCAGTCGAGCCACCAGGGACCAGAGATTCAAACCACGGAGAGGATTCCTGGAATCGTTGAGTCACCGTTTGTTAAAACCATTTATGAGAGAGAGCTTGGTTTCATGCCCACTTGTTGGTGTGGTGACTCCTGTTAGTGTGAGTGTGTGTGTGTGTGTGTGTGTGTGTGTCCTGTGTTTGTGATTGGATAACAGGGAAACTAAATACCTTATATGATGACATCATACAGCCATCCTAACCAAAAAGTGTTTTCTTGTTGTTTGTTGTTTGTTGTTTGATTAAAGGTGATTCAGTGGGTTACATAGTAGTGCTCAACTTTCTCAAGTTAAATGCATAACATTTTTTTAAAAATGTATGTTAATATGCACTCAAATGGCCCTCTATTAAACACATGCACGTGTTAACTGATACTGGCAGTTTCGGGTAATCAGGTTATGTCAATCAAATGTTCTGGCTCCACCCCAGAGACGGTGAAAAGCTGATCTGCAATCAAGCCCCGCCCCTCAATGGAAAACTACCGTCTACCAGACGTCAGCCAGAATGCATTTTTAACATTCTGGTAGTGGGTTGGGACCAGCTCCAACAGCATGTTTGATTTTCTTTTACAACTTGACTGCAAGTTACTTTATTACTGCAACTCTATTGTCCAAAATGTGATTCTTATTCTCTTCTCTTTTCTCCAAAGGCTACATTGGTTCAAAAAGGGATACAAATAATTCTGCTTGATTAAGTGGTGGGTGGGTGGGTTTTGGACGGGTTTCTTTAGACACTGGAGCATTTCTCATGATTTTGAACTAATGGCTGCAGTGAAAGAGTAACAAAGAGAAGGTCCAGTTATTGTTGTTATGAGTTTTATGTGGCTGTTCAGATAACACAGGTAGAAAGGTCTTTAACTAGCTAGTTCTGTAATAACTCTGTAGCTTGATTCAGCTGAACCGTCACCATAAGGTGAGTGTTTGGTGATTGGTCACCTGCTTGGCTACGGAGCCAGGAGGGAAAGCAGACTCCACCCATTCAATTGGTTTGAAGGAATAGAAGGAAATCCATGGATTTAAATGACGTAAGACTGCAATGGATTAATGGAACATCATTTTGCTCAATCACACCTTGATAACCCTAAAATAACAACTAGAACTAAACTAGGGATACTAGTTGTCCATCACTTCAGATTTTCACACTATTTGTCCTTGGCACGTAAAAGCTACCCATAATGCACCACCAGTTAAAATTAAACCTGTTAAATGCCACGGCACATTTTAAGTTTGTTTTACTGTCTCTTTACTGGCACTGACTGTGATGTCTCTGAATAGTGAACTTGTTGGTCTGGTTTGTCTGCCCTACCCTGAGTCACATGATACAGCTTTTTTATGAGGTTAGAGTCTGAGAGATGAGCGTTATATAACTACCAGTTTCAACTCAATATTAAATCAAAAACCATAATAACACATATAACCTGGATATACAGGTAGAGCGATGTTTTTATGAAGACTGTACCAGAGAAAATACCAGAGATAGTTTTTGTATAGGTCTTAATCATAGTTACAGTGGCAAATCACCATTAAATCACAAGAATGTATCCGGTTTTGCACCATCTCTTGGTCTGTGTTTTGTATTAAAGGTTGAACATATTTGAACACACATCAATGCATTTGAAGTAGCCTACAACGTAAATGAATGTGCCCAAACGATGAAACATCAGTGAACTGTGTCCCCCTGGGGGTGGAGCCAGGTGTTAGGGGAGGAGCCCGGTGTTAGGGGAGGAGCCAGGTGTTAGGGGAGGAGCCAGGTGTTAGGGGAGGAGAGGAGAGGACGTCTTGATCAGGAAACAAAACGTAACATTCCCAGAAACCAAATCCATCCGACGTGGAAGCAGTTCTCTCTTTCAGGAGGATAATAAAACACATTTTGAAACAAATAGTCTGACAGACAGAAACAACAACAAGGTGAGTAAAACAGGACAACTTTGATAGAAGTTAAAACCTCTCTTCCTGTTATGGAATTATGAAAATAATAGACTTTCTCAATACATAAACCTTGAGCTTTGTGTCTAGGAATGGCCTCTGCTAATACGTCCAGGTCTGGAACGTCTGTAGGAATAAAAAAGCGGCGATGTATTGAACCAGAAGAAGTTCCCTGTGAGGTCTGTACTGGGACCCAGCTGAAGGCCGTGAAGACCTGCCTAGGGTGTTTCACATCTTTCTGTCAAAAGCACCTGGAGCCACATGAGAGAGTCACAGGCCTGAAGAAACATCGGCTGGTCGAGCCTATGGACCATCTGGAAGACAAGATGTGTGAGAAACACAAACGACTTCTGGAGCTCTTCTGCCAGACTGAACAGGTGTCTGTATGTCAGTTCTGCACAGAGGGTGACCACAAGTCCCATCCTGTTGTACCTCTAAAGGAGGAATATGAAGTGAAGACGGCCCAGCTGAGGAAGATAGAGGCTGAAGTTCAGCAGATGATCCAAGAGAGAAAAATAACGATTAAGGAGATTAAAAACACAGTTAAACGCAGCAAAGCAGATGCAGACAGAGAGATAGCTGATGGTTTGCAGATCATCACTGCTCTGATGCGCTGCATTGAAAAGTGCCAGGATGATCTCAACCAAATGGTTAAAGAGAGACTGAAATCCACAGAGAAACAAGCTGAAGACCTCATCAAAGAGCTGGAGCAGGAAATAGAAGATCTGACCAATAGAAGCTCAGAGGTGAAGCAGCTCTCACACACTAAAGACCACCTCCACTTCCTCCAGGCCTTCAGATCCCTGAAGGATCCTCCCCCCACCAGGGACTGGACAGCGGTGGAGGTCCGTCCTCCGTCATACATAGGGACCTTGAGGAGATCCCTGGATCAGCTGGAGGAGACACTGAACATGGAGATGAAGAAGCTGCGTGATGCTGAACTGAAGAGGGTCCAGCAGTATGAAGTAGATGTGACTCTGGATCCTGATACAGCTCATCCCAGTCTCATCCTGTCTGAGGATGGGAAACAAGTACATTATGGAGATGTAGTGAAGAAACTCCCAGACAACCCTAAGAGATTTACACAGAAAATATATGTTCTCACGAGGCAGAGCTTCTCCTCAGGGAGATTTTACTTTGAGGTCCAGGTTAAAGACAAGACTGCATGGTCTTTAGGAGTGGCCAGAGAGTCCATCAACATAATAGGTAACATCATAGTGACCCCTGAGACGGGTTACTGAAAGATTTTTTATAGCAAGGGTGGGTTGATATTCAGAGATAAACGTCCTGTCCATCTCCCTCTGAGAGCTGAGCTCCAGAAGGTGGGGGTGTTTGTTGATTATGATGAGGGTCTGCTCTCCTTCTATGATGTGGAAGCCAGGGTTCACATCTACTCTGCTACTGGCTGCACCTTTACTGAGCCTCTCTATCCAATCTTCAGCCCAGGTCCCTGTTATTATGAAGGTAACAACTCTGCCCCCCTGATCATCTCACCTGTCAATCAAACAGACTAGGACCTTTGTTTGTTAATAAAATAATCAAACAACCAAAACAACAATGTTGTTTCCTGAATTATAATCTCTACCATTTGAGATCTGAGAGAACTGCTTTAATGTTGCACTGCTGTAATTTAAAAAGGAAAATTTCATTAA
Source organism: Micromesistius poutassou (assembly GCF_964030765.1). Taxonomy (NCBI): domain Eukaryota; kingdom Metazoa; phylum Chordata; class Actinopteri; order Gadiformes; family Gadidae; genus Micromesistius; species Micromesistius poutassou. Next base: position 1,636,484 of record NC_140294.1, read on the forward strand.
GAAAATAACTCTATTCTATCTATATAAAAATATAACCCATTGTAAATGATTACATTACAGTATATACGTACTTCATTGTCCTTTTTCTCATGTTTTTTTAATGGTTTTCTGCTATACAATTGTTTATGGTTGCAGTTATGTTGAACTATTTTCAGGGATTAATTTGCATCATAATAATCAAATCATTATTTTACTTCTGAATCATGATTGAAAACAATAAAATGTATGAATGTATGACAACTTTTCTGATTTAAATAAAAATAGAAAAACAGCTGATGAGTCGATTTACTTTTAATGTCCACCATGCAACAACCCAACATGTGTAACACACTAACACAAAGGTCACAGTGACTACATGTAAAGATTCTCCTCATGTGTGTGAGTGACCATGACTTTGTTTTGTCAGCTCTGCTCTCCTCTCCATCCTCTCCTCTTAGTTTCTCCTCTCTCCTTCCTCTCTCTTCTCTTCCTCCTCTCTCCTATCTCTGCTCTCCTTTCTAGCTCATCCAGGATTGTGTTAAGTACTGTCTTGCATACACATTACACGTGTTTACAAATTACCTAGGCAATATTACAATTTATTTGGGCAAATATTCTAATTTAGCCTTTTTTAAGACAGCGCACAATTATTTTGCTCCACTAAATGCTGTTTTCTTCCAGGTACTTCTCACTACACAAAACGTAACTCCATTCAAACATATACAGCGATCAAAACAACGTAACACTCGGGGGGGCTTGCAGCGGTGGAACTAAAGCTTTGTAGCGTGGCCGGGGGGGGGGGGGGGGTGGCAGGTAACTTCAGTGGCTCCATAGACCGTGATAGAAAAGTGAGTGTGGACTATGGAGCTATTACTGTTGCAATATTATTTGCAAATGCGTGTCTCAATCTGTGTGTGTGTATTCAGATCTGTGTGTGCGTATTCAGATCTGTGTGTGTGTAATATGATCTGTGTGTGTGTATTCAGATCTGTGTGTGCGTATTCAGATCTGTGTGTGTGTATTCAGACCTGTGTGTGTGTAAAAAAAATCTGTGTCTGTATTCAGATTTGCAAGTGAAGACAAATCTGCAAGTGCATGCAAAGATCTGTGAATGTGAACACAGATCTGTAAGTGTACATAGATCTGTAAATGTGTAAACCGATCTGTAAATGCGTACATAGATCTGTAAATGTCTGTCATCACTTACAACTCAGGCAGGAGCTCTCCATTGGCTGTGTTTTTACACGTGAATTTTGCAACACTTCTGCCGCGGCAGATCTGTGATCTGCAAATGTGTAGAAATGAGATTTGTCTGTGACCTCAGTGTTCCTTTGCCCTGAGCTCAGGCTCACAGGCTCACGCTGCCTGGCTGCAGTAGCAGTACCGCCTACACACCACCAGTCGGCGCGTAGCACCCAGTGATGATAAGCGTGTCACTTGGGGTCATTTCCTTGTACTTACAGCGAACACTCTTGAATTCATGGTATTGCCTCCCGACCATACACTCGACACAACGCCAACCGTGAGCGCAATGAAATGACCCCAAGTGACACGCTTATCATCACTGGGTGCTACGCGCCGACTGGTGGTGTGTAGGCGGTACTGCTACTGCAGCCAGGCAGCGTGAGCCTGTGAGCCTGAGCTCAGGGCAAAGGAACACTGAGGTCACAGACAAATCTCATTTCTACACATTTGCAGATCACAGATCTGCCGCGGCAGAAGTGTTGCAAAATTCACGTGTAAAAACACAGCCAATGGAGAGCTCCTGCCTGAGTTGTAAGTGATGACAGACATTTACAGATCTATGTACGCATTTACAGATCGGTTTACACATTTACAGATCTATGTACACTTACAGATCTGTGTTCACATTCACAGATCTTTGCATGCACTTGCAGATTTGTCTTCACTTGCAAATCTGAATACAGACACAGATTTTTTTTACACACACACAGGTCTGAATACACACACACAGATCTGAATACGCACACACAGATCTGAATACACACACACAGATCATATTACACACACACAGATCTGAATACGCACACACAGATCTGAATACACACACACAGATCTGAATACACACACACACAGATTGAGATACGCATTTGCAAATAATATTGCAACAGTAATAGCTCCATAGTGGACCCCTAACCTGTCATCTAAAGGCCCTGACTGTATCGCTGTCTGCTGCTCTCAGCTCTGCTGCTCGTGTGTGCACTGTGCGCGTACACATCTGGGAGAGTTCCTACAGCAGCGTAGCGCCAATGAACAACTCTTTGCACTCTGTTTCTGTTGACAATCGGATCGGGGTTGGATTGAAAGTATTCGGGAAGCCCCGGGAACCCGGATAGATCTACAACACCGATGATCCCAGTTACAGTCGCAAATAACCACTAAATCACCATCTCTCTTAACTCCAGAAAGAAGAGAACACACAAAAACGCATTTGAAGAGGCCACACTCATGTGCCGTGAGGATGGAGCCAGACGTTAGGGGAGGAGCCAGGCGTTAGGGGAGGAGAGGAGAGGACGTCATGTTGAGGAAACGAAACCTAAAGCACTCGACGTGAAAGCAGTTCTTCCTTTCAGGAGAAAAATAACACGCATTAAAAAGTCTGACAGACAGAAACCAGAACAAGGTGAGTAAAGCAGCACAACTTTGTGAGAAGTTAAAACCCATTTTGCCGTTATGGAAAAACAAAAATAATGGGATTGCTCAATACATAAACCTTGTCGTCTGTGTCTAGGAATGGCCTCTGCTAACACTACCTTTTCTGAGGAGAACTTTTCATGTTCCATCTGTCTGGATGTCTTCAGCAGCCCAGTCACCACACCATGTGGACACAACTTCTGCAGAACCTGTATTACTAAATTCTGGGACGAACAAGTCAAGTACAAATGCCCCGTTTGCAACGAGCTTTTCCACACAAAACCTGATTTACGTGTGAATATCCTTGTATCAGAGATGGCTGCTCAGTTTAGAACATCCGTACGAGTAAAAGAGCAGCCTTGTGTTGAACCAGCAGAAGTTCCCTGTGACGTCTGTACTGGGACCCAGCTGAAGGCTGTGAAGTCCTGCCTAGTGTGTCTTATCTCTTACTGCCAAACCCACTTTGAGCCACATCAGAGAGTCGCAGGCCTGAAGAAACATAGACTGGTCGAGCCTATGGACCGTCTGGAAGACCGGATGTGTAAGAAACACGACCGACTTCTGGAGCTCTTCTGCCAGACAGAACAGGTGTCTGTATGTCAGTTCTGCACAGAGACAGACCACAAGTCCCATCCTGTTGTACCTCTAAAGGAGGAATATGAAGTTAAGACGGCCCACCTGGGCAAGATAGAGGCTAAAGTTCAGCAGATGATCCAGGAGAGACAAAAAAATATTCAGGAGATTAAAGACACAGTTAAACGCAGCAAAGCAGACGCAGACAGAGAGATAGCTGATGGTGTGCAGGTCCTCACTGCTCTGATGCACTGCATTGAAAAGTGCCAGGATGATCTCAACCAAATGGTTAAAGAGAGAATGAATTTCACAGAGAAACAAGCTGAAGACCTCATCAAAGAGCTGGAGCAGGAAATAGAATATCTGACCAATAGAAGCTCAGAGGTGAAGCAGCTCTCACACACTAAAGACCACCTCCACTTCCTCCAGGCCTTCAGATCCCTGAAGGATCCTCCACCCACCAGGGACTGGACGACGGTGGAGATCCGTCCTCCGTCGTACGTAGGGACCTTGAGGAGATCCCTGCATCAGCTGGAGGAGACACTGAACATGGAGATGGAGAAGCTGCGTGATGCTGAACTGAAGAGGGTCCAGCAGTATGAAGTAGATGTGACTCTGGATCCTGATACAGCTCATCCCACGCTCATCCTGTCTGAGGATGGGAAACAAGTACATGATGGAGATGAAGAGAAGGAACTCCCAGACAACCCTAAGAGATTTACACAGCATGTATATGTTCTCACGAGGCAGAGCTTCTCCTCAGGGAGATTTTACTTTGAGGTCCAGGTTAAAGATAAGACTGGATGGTGTTTAGGAGTGGTCAGAGAGTCCATCAGCAGAATTGGTGAGATTATAGAGACCCCTGAGACGGGTTACTGGACTCTTAACTACGACGAGGATGGGTTTGTATTTAGTGATGACCCTGCTGTGCGTCTCCCTCTGAGAGCTGAGCTCCAGAAGGTGGGGGTGTTTGTTGATTATGATGAGAGTCTTGTCTCCTTCTATGATGTGGAAGCCAGGGTTCATATCTACTCTGCTACTGGCTGCACCTTTACTGAGCCTCTCTATCCATTCCTCTGTCCATTTCTCCATGATTATGAAGGTATAAATTCTGCCCCCCTGATCATCTCACCTGTCAATCAAACAGACTAGGCCCTTTGTTTAATAATAAAATAATCAAACGACCAAAACAACTAATGTTGTTTCCTGAATTAGAATCTCTACCATGTGAGATCTGAGCGAACTGCATTAATGTTGTACTGCTGTCATTTAACAAGGAAACATTCAGTAGGAAGTGAACCCTGACTATTATAAATTATAACCCATTGTAAAGCATTAGATAACATTATGTTCTTCATTGTCTCTTTTTCATGTTTTAAAGGTTTTCTGCTATACAATTGTTTATGGTTGCAGTTATGTATAACTAGTTTCAGGGAATGATGTGCATCATAATCATCTAAACATTACTTTTAGTTCATACTTCGGAATCATGAATGACAAAACAATCAAATGTAAAAACAAATTCTTTATTGTCTGTTTTCTCCAGTTTTTTTTAAAGGTTTACTGCTGTACAATTGTTAATGGTTACAGTTACGTAGAGCATGGTTTGAGGATTAATCTGTATATCATAATCATCTAAACATTACTATTAGTTTATACTTCGGAATCATGAATGACAAAAAAATCAAATGTATAAACATTATGGTTTCAATAAAAGTGGAAAAACAGCTGTTGAGTCGGTTTACTTTGTCCAACATGCAACAACCCAACATGTGTTCCACACTAACACAAAGGTCACAGTGACTACATGTAAAGATTCTCCTCATGTGTGTGAGTACCGTGACTTTGTCTTGTCATCTCTCCTCTCCTCTCCATCTTCTCCTCTCTCCTTCCTCTCTCTTCTCTTCCTCCTCTCTCCTATCTCTCCTTTCTAGCTCATCCAGGATTGTGTTAAGTATTGTCTTGCATACACATTACATGTGTTTACAAATTATCTAGGCAATATTACGACTTATTTGCGCAAATATTTGAAGAGCTTTAGCTCTAATTTTGCCTTTTTTAAGACGGCGCACAATTATTTTGCTCCACTGATCCATGGTTCAGCTCTACCTTCAAAGGACAGCGACTATAAACTACTTTACTCATCGCACTGAATGCTGTTTTCTTCCAGGTACTGCTTACTACACAAAACTTAACTTCATTCAAACATATACGGCGATCAAAACAACGTAACACTCGGGGGGGGGCTTGCAGTGGTGGAACTAGAGCTTCATAGGGTGGCCGGGGGGGACCCAGGTAACTTCAGTGGCTCCATAGACCGTGATAGAAAAGTGAGTGTGGACCCCTAACCTGTCATCTAAAGGCCCTGACACACCATTCCGACTGCCGATCGGCGGCAGAAGAGGCAGTCGGATCGATTTAGTCGTGGCCAATTCAACGTGTGCAATCGGCTGAAAAGATCACAGACGGCTCTGACGATGACCGACCGCACAGCATACACCGAACAGACTCAGGTCACCGAGCTCGCCAGACTGTCCGACGGCCGATAATCTGGTTGGTGTGTCAGGGCCATACGGAACATGAATTAATACTCTGATGGCTGATTAGAGGTAGAAGTGATAATTCACTGACACTAGAGTTCTTTAATGTGGCAGCTAGTGTGGTCCACTAGGGTCACTTCACTAGAATAATTTAACGTACTCTGAATAGCCAATGTCTCTGCCCCGGAACTGCAGCTCATTTATTACTCACACAGAGACACACACACACACACACACACACACACACACACACACACACACACACACACACACACACACACACACACACACACACACACACAAAGAATTCTCAAAACAAAAGTATTTTCTTCAAGTAGAATTATTTACAATTTCAACACAAATTATATTAAACAAAAAAAAAATCATGGACAAAAATGGACACACACACACACACACACACACACACACACACACACACAAACATGAAACAAAACTGATTGAAACACTGTGAGAGGACACGCTCTCTCTAGTGCAGAGCGAGCAGCACACTGCGTCCGTCTGTCCTCCGTCTCTAGATTTGTGTTCCCCAAAGACACCGGTTGTCATGTGAGTCCGCAGACTGGCAGAGCGGCGCACATCACTGGTTAAATGGGCACTGCTCAATGGTTTAGTGATCGCTTCAGGTTGAACGCAGCGTGTAGTGGGGCCCTAGCTTTAGACGGGGCCCCACACTGAGGTAACCAGACAGAAAGAGACGGATTCAAACTCTAAACCCTGTTTCACTCTGTGTTGCTTTCATTCATTTGTTTGTTTGTTGGTTTGTTTGTTTGTTTGGGCGTCCCCACGGTGATTACCGTGACAACGCTGAGCATCAGGCGCCAGGAACTCGCCGCCCAGGGTGGCGTCCGCCGCCGCCCACGGGCCGGTTCGTCAGCGCGGCGCCACGCCGGCCTTCGTCTTCTCCGCGCTCATCGAGCTCGCCGCCGTCGACCGCCCGACCAAGCGGAGCTGGGCCCGGGGCGGCAGGGACGCACCGGAGGCCCCGCAGCACCCAGAGGTGCAAATACTCCCATCATCCGTCACCATGACGACCTGCTATTGAGTCGTTGAACAGACGCTTTTAGAGAAAAATAACTTTGTTGATTCAGTTAAAAACTGAAATAAAGAAGGTTTACACTAACATGTGATTATGTATTCATTAGAGTATCTGTGGATAGCTGTCATTATTCTAGGGTTTAGGGATTATTTCTTCCTCTCTTATCTCCTCCTTCCTCCTTCTCCCTCTATCACCACTTCCTCCTCCCTCCCCTTACCCATCCTTTCTTTATTCTTCACCCCTCCTTCCTCCTCCCCTTCCTCATCCTACCCCTCCCGTCCCTCAACACCTCCACTCACACCCTTCATCCTCTTCTTCCTCTCCTCCTCCTCCCCTTCATACCTCTTCCTCTCTCCCCCTCTCCTCTCTCTTCCACCTCCTCCTCTTTCATTTTCTCCTGTGTGTGTGTGTGTGTGTGTGTGTGTGTGTGTGTGTGTGTGTGTGTGTGTGTGTGTGTGTGTGTGTGTGTGTGTGTGTGTGTGTGAGAGACCCACTTTTACCAGCAGAGGGTGCACTAGTTCTTCAAACGGAGCAAACTTTCCAAAAGCAAAAGGAAATCCCCCACTGACCAGACTGTATCGCTGTCTGCTGCTCTCAGCTCTGCTGCTCGTGTGTGTGCACTGTGCGCGTACACATCGGGGAGAGCTCCTACAGCAGCGTAGCGTCAATAAACAGCTCTTTGCTCTCCGTCTGTTTGTTGAAAATCGGATCGGGGAAGCCCCGGGAACCCGGATAGATCGACACCGATGATCCAAGTTACAGTCGCAAATAACCACTAAATCACCACAATGTCTCTCGTTCTTTTAACTCCAGAAAGAAGAGAACACACATCAACGGTTACGCATTTGAAGAGGCCACACCGTCCGCAATAACGCAGTGCGCATATGTGCCGTGGGGGAGGAGCCAAGTGTTAAGGGGAAGAGCCAAGTGTTAGGGGAGGAGAGGAGAGGAGAGGACGTCATGTTGAGGAAACGAAACCTAAGGTTCATTGAAACCAAAGCAACCGTCGTGGAAGCAGTTCTCTCGTTCAGGAGAAAAGAAAAACGCATTTTGGAAAAAATAGTCTGACAGACAGAAACAACAACGACGAGGTGAGTAAAGCAGCACAACTTTGAAAGTTAAAACCACTTTTGCCGTTATGGAATAACAAAAATAATGGGATTGCTCAATACATGAATTTTGTCGTCTGTGTCTAGGAATGGCTTCTGCTAACATTTCCTGGTCTGAGGAGAACTTTTCATGTTCCATCTGTCTGGATGTGTTCAGCAGTCCAGTCACCACACCATGTGGACACAACTTCTGCAGAACCTGTATTACTAAGTTCTGGGATGAACAAGTCAAGTACAAATGTCCCGTTTGCAATGAACTTTTCCACACAAAACCTGATTTACGTGTCAATATCCTTGTATCAGAGATGGCTGCTCAGTTTAGAACATCCGTACAAGTAAACGAAGAGCCTTGTGTTGAACCAGCAGAAGTTCCCTGTGACGTCTGTACTGGGACCCAGCTGAAGGCCGTGAAGTCCTGCCTAGAGTGTTTTACCTCTTACTGCCAAACCCACCTGGAGCCGCATCAGAGAGTCGCAGGCCTGAAAAAACATCGGCTGGTCGAGCCTATGGACCGTCTGGAAGACAGGATGTGTAAGAAACACGACAGACTTCTGGAGCTCTTCTGCCAGACTGAACAGGTGTGTGTGTGTCAGTTCTGCACAGAGGGTGACCACAGGTCCCATCCTGTTGTACCTCTGAAGGAGGGATATGAAGTAAAGATGGCCCAGCTGGGGAAGATAGAGGCTGAAGTTCAGCAGATGATCCTGGAGAGACAAAAAAATATTCAGGAGATTCAAGACACAGTTAAACGCAGCAAAGCAGACGCAGACAGAGAGATAGCCGATGGTGTGCAAGTCCTCACTGCTCTGATGCGCTGCATTGAAAAGTGCCAGGATGATCTCAACCGAATGGTTAAAGAGAGACTGAAATCCACAGAGAAACAAGCTGAAGACCTCATGAAAGAGCTGGAGCAGGAAATAGAAGATCTGACCAATAGAAGCTCAGAGGTGAAGCAGCTCTCACACACTAAAGACCACCTCCACTTCCTCCAGGCCTTCAGATCCCTGAAGGATCCTCCAACCACCAGGGACTGGATGACGGTGGAGGTCCGTCCTCCGTCATACGTAGGGACCTTGAGGAGATCCCTGGATCAGCTGGAGGAGACACTGAACATGGAGATGAAGAAGCTATGTGGTGCTGCTGAACTGAAGAGGGTCCAGCAGTATGAAGTAGATGTGACTCTGGATCCTGATACAGCTATTCCCCGTCTCATCCTGTCTGAGGACGGGAAACAAGTACATTATGGAGATGTAGTGAAGAAACTCAGAGACGACCCTAAGAGATTTACACTGCGTAAATATGTTCTCACGAGGCAGAGCTTCTCCTCAGGGAGATTTTACTTTGAGGTCCAGGTTAAAGACAAGTTTGCATGGTGTTTAGGAGTGGCCAGAGAGTCCATCAACAGAATAGGTGAGGTCATAGAGACCCCTGAGATGGGTTACTGGACTCTTTACTTCAACAGTGATGGACTGGTATTTAGTGATAACCCTGATGTCCGTCTCCCTCTGAGAGCTGAGCTCCAGAAGGTGGGGGTGTTTGTTGATTATGATGAGGGTCTGGTCTCCTTCTATGATGTGGAAGCCAGGGTTCATATCTACTCTGCTACTGGCTGCACCTTTAGTGAGCCTCTCTATCCAATCCTCAATCCATGTGGTGGTAAAAACTCTGCCCCCCTGATCATCTCACCTGTCAATCAAACAGACTAGGCCCTTTGTTTGATAATAAAATAATCAATCAACCAAAACAACTAATGTTGTTTCCTGAATTAGAATCTCTACCATATGAGATCTGAGAGAACTGCATTAATGTTGTACTGCTGTTAATTAACAAGGAGAAATTCAGTACGAAGTGAACCCTGTCTATTATAAAATATAACCCATTGTACATCATTAGATAACATTTATGTTCTTCATTGTCTCTTTTTCATGTTTTTAAAGGTTTTCTGCTATACAATTGTTTATGGTTGCAGTTATGTATAACTATTTTCAGGGAATGATGTGCATCGTAATCATCTAAACATTACTATTAGTTTATACTTCGGAATCATGAATGACAAAACAATCAAATGTAAAAAGATATATATATATATTCTTTACTGTCTGTTTTCTCTAGTTTTTTTTTTAAGGTTTACTGCTGTACAATTGTTAATGGTTGCAGTTACGTAGAGCATGGGTTGAGGATTAATCTGTATATCATAATCATCTAAACATTACGATTAGTTTATACTTCGGAATCATGAATGACAAAACAATCAAATGGAAAAACATTATGGTTTCAATAGAAATGGAAAAACAGCTGATGAGTCGATTTACTTTTAATGTCCACCATGCAACAACCCAACATGTGTTCCACACTAACACAAAGGTCACAGTGACATGTAAAGATTCTCCTCATGTGTGTGAGTACCGTGACTTTGTCTTGTCATCTCTCCTCTCCTCTCCATCCAGGTGTTTCACCTAGAGAGGGAGTCAGCGAATAGAAACTGTAAACCGATCTACAAATGGTGTAGAAAAGATGTCTGCTTGGATTATCGATTAAAAGTCCTGAATGAATTAATGACTTCAGTTCCTTCCTGAACTACGGGCCGTTCTGTGGTTCTCTGAGGGCGCGGCACCAACTGCCAAGCTACCGGTCGAGCCACCAGGGACCAGAGATTCAAACCACCCAAAGGATTCCTGGAATCGTTGAGTCACCGTTTATTAAAATGAAAAACAAGCTCACCAGCAGACATGGCCTTTCTAGTGAGCTCAAAGCGAGCAAAATAAAATGTTTTGGATAATTTGGGAGGAGAGGGACCCAAAGGAAACCCACAACAACTCATTGATGAGCAACCTCCTTGCTAACCATCTCACCCTCAGTTGTGTTAAATGTTGTGTCGTCTGAAGCGTCATAACGTCCACTAAGGTGTTTTATTATCGGTCGGTCCAGGGTTCCTTCACTCTGGGCTTTTAGGGGGTGTTTCCTTGTCCTGTAGAGGGCTTAGGGTTTAGGGGGTTAAATACTAGCCTAGCTACTAGCCTTAAAGGTCATGTCAATGATTTATCTGGTTTGATCCATCTCTCCCTCTCTCTGTTTGTCTGTATGTCTGTGTGTGTCTCTCTCTCTCTCTATCTTTTGCTCTCCCCCCTTGTCACTATATATTCTTCAGTTTACCATGACACATTAAGAGAGAGACAGAGAGAGAGAGAGAGAGAGCCTGACCTGACCTGACCTGACCTGACCTGACCTGACTGACTGACTGACTGACTGACTTTGGTTTCCTGCTGAGTTGTTGGTATGGTGACACATTTGTGTCACGCGTTTGTGTGTTTGTGTGTATAATAGGGAAATAAAGAACCTTATATGATGACATCATACAGTCATCATACCGAAAAGTGTTTTCTTGTTTTGTTGTGGTTTGATTGATGAAAGGTGATGCAGTGGGTTACATAGTAGTGATGTGGATGGATCCTGCTGCAAATCTCAACATAAATGCATAACTTTTTAAAAACGTATGTAAATATGCCCTCAAATGACCCTCTATTACTCACATGCTACTGCACTTTAAGTTACTGGCAGTTCTGGGTTATCAGATTACATGAATCAAGTGTTCTGGCTCCACCCCAGAGACGATGAAAACCAGATCTGAAATCAAGCCCCGCCCCTTAATGGAAAACTTCTGTCTACCAGACGTCAGCCAGAATGCATGTTTTAAATTCTGATAGTGGGTTGGGACCAGCTCCCACAGCGTGTTTGGTTTTCTTCACAACTTGACTGCAAGTGACCTTGTACACCTTGATAACCCTAAATAACAACTAGAACCAAACTACAAAACCAGTTGTCCATAACTTCAGATTTTCACACTGTTTGTCCCTGGCATGTAAAAGCTACCCATAATGCACCACCAGTGATAATGTGACATTGTTAAATGCCACGGCAGATTTTAGGTTTGTTTTGCTGTCTCTGCGCTGGCATTGACTGTGATGTCTCTGAATAGTCAACTTGTTCGTCTGGTTTGTCTGCCCTACCCTGAGTCACGTGATGCAGCTGTTTTATGAGTCTGAGAGATGAGCCTTATATAACTACCAGTTTAAACTCAATATTAAGTTGGGGAGGAGCCAGGTGTTAGGGGAGGAGAGCAGAGGACGTCTTGATCAGGAAGCAAAACTCAACATTCCCAGAAACCATATCCATCCGACATGGAAGCAGTTCTCTCTTTCAGGAGGAAAATAAAACCATTTTGGAACAAATAGTCTGACAGACAGAAACCACAACAAGGTGAGTAAAACAGAACAACTTTGATAGAAGTTAAAACCTCTCTTCCTGTAATGGAATTCTGAAAATAATGAACTTGCTCAATACATAAACCTTGTCGTCTGTGTTTAGGAATGGCCTCTGCTAAAACTTCCTGGTCTGAGAACTTTTCATGTTCCATCTGTCTGGATGTGTTCAGCAGCCCAGTTTCCACACCATGTGGACACAACTTCTGCAGAACCTGTATTAATAAGTTCTGGGATGGACAAGTCCGGTACAAATGTCCAGTTTGCAACAAGATTTTCCACACTAGACCTGATCTACAGGTCAATACCCTCTTATCAGGGATGGCTGCTCAGTTTAGAACGTTAAAAAAGCAGCGATGTGTTGGACCAGGAGAGGTTCCTTGTGACGTCTGTACTGGGACCCAGCTGAAGGCTGTGAAGTCCTGCCTAGTGTGTTTCACATCTTTCTGTCAAAAGCACCTGGAGCCACATCAGAGAGTCGCAGTCCTGAAGAAACATCGGCTGGTCGAGCCTATGGACCGTCTGGAAGACAGGATGTGTAAGAAACACAACCGACTTCTGGAGCTCTTCTGCCAGACTGAACAGGTGTGTGTGTGTCAGTTCTGCACAGAGACAGACCACAAGTCCCATCCTGTTGTACCTCTAAAGGAGGAATATGAAGTGAAGACGGCCCAGCTGGGGAAGATAGAGGCTGAAATTCAGCAGATGATCCAGGAGAGACAAAAACATATTCAGGAGATTAAAGACACAGTAAAACGCAGCAAAGCAGACGCAGACAGAGTGATAGCCGATGGTGTGCAGGTCCTCACTGCTCTGATGCGCTGCATTGAAAAGTGCCAGGATGATCTCAACCAAATGGTTAAAGAGAGACTGAAATCCACAGAGAAACAAGCTGAAGACCTCATCAAAGAGCTGGAGCAGGAAATAGAAGATCTGACCAATAGAAGCTCAGAAGTGAAGCAGCTCTCACACACTAAAGACCACCTCCACTTCCTCCAGGCCTTCAGATCCCTGAAGGATCCTCCACCCACCAGGGACTGGACAACAGTGGAGGTCCGTCCTCCGTCATACGTAGGGACCTTGAGGAGATCCCTGGATCAGCTGGAGGAGACACTGAACATGGAGATGAAGAAGCTGCCTGATGCTGAACTGAAGAGGGTCCAGCAGTATGAAGTAGATGTGACTCTGGATCCTGATACAGCTTATCCCAAACTCATCCTGTCTGAGGATGGGAAACGAGTACATGATGGTGGTGTAGTGAAGGAACTCCCAGAACACCCTAAGAGATTTACAAAGTATATATGTGTTCTCACGAGACAGAGCTTCTCTTCAGGGAGATTTTACTTTGAGGTCCAGGTTAAATACAAGACTGCATGGTCTTTAGGAGTGGCCAGAGAGTCCATCAACAGAAAAGATCAGACCAGGTGGACCCCTGATACGGGTTACTGGATTCTTTACTACAACACGGATGTGTTGGTATTCAATGATGAGCCTGCTGTGCGTCTCCCACTGAGAGCTGAGCTCCAGAAGGTGGGGGTGTTTGTTGATTATGATGAGGGTCTGGTCTCCTTCTATGATGTGGAAGCCAGGGTTCATATCTACTCTGCTACTGGCTGCACCTTTACTGAGCCTCTCTATCTAATCCTCTGCCCATGTGTTCATGCCGGTGGTAAAAACTCTGCCCCCCTGATCATCTCACCTGTCAATCAAACAGACTATGACCTTTGTTTGATAATAAAATAATCAAACCACCAAAACAACTAATGTTGTTTCCTGAATTAGAATCTCTACCATGTGAGATCTGAGAGAACTAAATGATTACATTACAGTATATACGTACTTTGTACATTGTCCTTATTCTCATGTTTTTTTTAAATGGTTTACTGCTGTACAATTGTTTATGGTTGCAGTTATGTAGAACTATTTTCAGGGATTCATTTGCATCATAATAATCAAATCATTGTTTTACTTCTGAATCATGATTGAAAACAATAAAATGTATGAATGTATGACAACTTTTCTGATTTAAATAAAAATGGAAAACAGCTGATGAGTTGATTTACTTTTAATGTCCACCATGCAACAACCCAACATGTGTAACACACTTACACAAAGGTCACAGTGACTACATGTGTGTGAGTATCGTGACTTTGTCTTGTCAGCTCTTCTCTCCTCTCCATCTTCTCATCTTAGCTTCTCCTCTCTCCTTCCTCTCTCTTCTCTTCCTCCTGTCTCCTATCTCTGCTCTCCTTTCTAGCTCAAGGATCAAGGATTGTGTTAAGTATTGTCTTGCATACACATTACACGTGTGTAAATACCCGTTTTTCTATAGACTTATGTAGTAGACTTTGCTATAGTCTACTACCTGTGCCCTGGCGCATACAAGCAGCATTCGGCTGCTGGCTTGGTGGCGGGTGTGTCGAGGACAGCCGCAGCAGACAGAGTTGGAGACGTCTTCTGCTGTCGCTCTCCAAGGTGCTGAACTCTGGGTGAGTGATGACGTCACACGCTTTGGACAAGCCACCAACCGCGAAGTTTAGGGAATCACCCCCGGTGTACGTACTCCATTTAAGAAGGGGTACAAATGTGGAACACTGCACACTGCACTTCAGTGCAGGAAGAACTACCTGCACTGAATGTGATGAGATAAGAAAAAGAAAACGTAGATTTTTTGTGCTATACGAAATCTCAATGGCATTAAAAACAAGACTCATTGTATGTGGCTATTCTGTCTGGTTCCTAAACCTTCTCTCACCTACAACTATAGAAGATCATGTTAGCCAAACTATAACTCACAATACGACCATCAGCAGGCGTTTGTATCCAGAGCGTCCAGTGAGATGAAGGCCCAGGTCTGGGCTGCTCAGGGAGGACGTTGGGGATCCTCTGGACGAGGAGTCTAAACAAACCAACCCACCGGGTCCCCTGAGCCCCTCAACAGTCCTGGTTCACTGTGGGGCTGCAGGGCTCCCCTGTGAACGCCCCTTCAGTTCAGCTTCAATAAGAGGAGGACAGGTGTGTCTCATCAGCGCCCAATCAGCAGGGGACCGGGTCACCCTATCAGCCAATCAGAGGGGATGCCTGAACCAGCAGGTGTTTCACCTTGAGAGGGATTCAGCGAATAGAAATAATGCAAACCGATCTATAAATGGTGTAGAAAAGATGTCTGCTTGAGTGATCGATTAAAAGTCCTGAATGAATTAATGACTTCAGTTCCTTCCTGAACTACGGGCCGTTCTGTGGTTCTCTGAGGGCGCGGCACCAACTGCCAAGCTCTACCGGTCGAGCCACCAGGGACCAGAGATTCAAACCACCCAAAGGATTCCTGGAATCGTTGAGTCACCGTTTATTAAAATGAAAAAAACAAACTCAAACTTAAGTAGCGTGTGCAGCGCAGCACACCGCCAGCAGACATGGCCTTTCTAGCGAGCTCAAAGCGAGCAAAATAAAATGTTTGGGAGAATTTCGGCCAAAGGATACCCACAACAACTCGTTGCTCGATGAGCAACCTCCTTGCTAACCATCTCACCTTCATTTGTGTTAAATGTTGTGTCGTCTGAAGCGTCATAACGTCCACTAAGGTGTTTTATTATCGGTCGGTCCAGGGTTCCTTCCCTCTGGGCTTTTAGGGGGTGTTTCCTTGTCCTGTAGAGGGCTTAGGGTTTAGGGGGTTAAATACTAGCCTAGCTACTAGCCTTAAAGGTCATGTCAATGATTTATCTGGTTTGATTCATCTCTCCCTCTCTCTGTTTGTCTGTATGTCTGTGTGTCTCTCTCTCTCTCTCTCTATTTTTTGCTCTCGCCCCTTGTCGCTATATACTCTTCCGTTTACCATGACGCATTAAGAGAGAGAGAGAGAGAGAGAGAGAGAGAGAGAGAGAGAGAGAGAGAGCCTGACCTGACCTGACCTGACGACTGACTGACTGACTTTGGTTTCCTGCTGAGTTGTTGGTATGGTGACACATTTGTGTCACGCATTTGTGTGTGTGCGTGTCGTGTGTTTGTGTGTATAACAGGGAAATAAAGAACCTTATATGATGACATCATACAGTCATCGTACTGAAAAGTGTTTTCTTGTTTTGTTGTGGTTTGATTGATGAAAGGTGATGCAGTGGGTTACATAGTGGTGATGTGGATGCATCTTGCTCCTAATCTCAACATAAATGCATAACTTTTTAAAAACGTATGTAAATATGCCCTCAAATGACCCTCTATTACTCACATGCTACTGCACTTTAAGTTACTGGCAGTTCTGGGTTATCAGGTTACATGAATCAAATGTTCTGGCTCCACCCCAGAGACGATGAAAACCAGATCTGAAACCAAGCCCCGCCCCTTAATGGAAAACTTCCGTCTACCAGACGTCAGCCAGAATGCATGTTTTAAATTCTGATAGTGGGTTGGGACCAGCTCCCACAGCGTGTTTGGTTTTCTTCACAACTTGACTGCAAGTGACCTTGTACACCTTGATAACCCTAAATAACAACTAGAACCAAACTACAAAACCAGTTGTCCATAACTTCAGATTTTCACACTGTTTGTCCCTGGCATGTAAAAGCTACCCATAATGCACCACCAGTGATAATGTGACATTGTTAAATGCCACGGCAGATTTTAGGTTTGTTTTGCTGTCTCTGCGCTGGCATTGACTGTGATGTCTCTGAATAGTCAACTTGTTCGTCTGGTTTGTCTGCCCTACCCTGAGTCACGTGATGCAGCTGTTTTATGAGTCTGAGAGATGAGCCTTATATAACTACCAGTTTAAACTCAATATTAAGTTGGGGAGGAGCCAGGTGTTAGGGGAGGAGAGCAGAGGACGTCTTGATCAGGAAGCAAAACTCAACATTCCCAGAAACCAAATCCATCCGACGTGGAAGCAGTTCTCTCTTTCAGGAGGAAGATAACTCATTTTGGACCAAATAGTCTGACAGACAGAAACCACAACAAGGTGAGTAAAACAGAACAACTTTGATAGAAGTTAAAACCTCTCTTCCTGTAATGGAATTCTGAAAATAATGAACTTGCTCAATACATAAACCTTGTCGTCTGTGTTTAGGAATGGCCTCTGCTAAAACTTCCTGGTCTGAGAACTTTTCATGTTCCATCTGTCTGGATGTGTTCAGCAGCCCAGTTTCCACACCATGTGGACACAACTTCTGCAGAACCTGTATTAATAAGTTCTGGGATGGACAAGTCCGGTACAAATGTCCAGTTTGTAACAAGATTTTCCACACTAGACCTGAACTACAGGTCAATACCCTCTTATCAGGGATGGCTGCTCAGTTTAGAACGTTAAAAAAGCAGCGATGTGTTGGACCAGGAGAGGTTCCTTGTGACGTCTGTACTGGGACCCAGCAGAAGGCTGTGAAGTCCTGCCTAGTGTGTTTCACCTCTTACTGCCAAACCCACCTGGAGCCACATCAGAGAGTCGCAGGCCTGAAGAAACATCGGCTGGTCGAGCCTATGGACCGTCTGGAAGACAGGATGTGTAAGAAACACAACCGACTTCTGGAGCTCTTCTGCCAGACTGAACAGGTGTGTGTGTGTCAGTTCTGCACAGAGACAGACCACAAGTCCCATCCTGTTGTACCTCTAAAGGAGCAATATGAAGTTAAGACGGCCCAGCTGGGGAAGATAGAGGCTGAAGTTCAGCAGATGATCCAGGAGAGAAAAAGAAAGATTAAGGAGATCAAAGACACAGTAGGAATGAGCAAGAAAGACGCAGACAGAGAGATAGCTGATGGTTTGCAGATCATCACTGCTCTGATGCGCTGCATTGAAAAGTGCCAGGATGATCTCAACCAAATGGTTAAAGAGAGACTGAAATCCACAGAGAAACAAGCTGAAGACCTCATCAAAGAGCTGGAGCAGGAAATAGAAGATCTGACCAATAGAAGCTCAGAGGTAAAGCAGCTCTCACACACTAAAGACCACCTCCACTTCCTCCAGGCCTTCAGATCCCTGAAGGATCCTCCCCCCACCAGGGACTGGACAGCGGTGGAGGTCCGTCCTCCGTCATACATAGGGACCTTGAGGAGATCCCTGGATCAGCTGGAGGAGACACTGAACATGGAGATGAAGAAGCTGCGTGATGCTGAACTGAAGAGGGTCCAGCAGTATGAAGTAGATGTGACTCTGGATCCTGATACAGCTTATCTCACGCTCATCCTGTCTGAGGATGAGAAACAAGTACATCACGGAGATGAAGAGAAGGAACTCCCAGACAACCCTAAGAGATTTACAGAGTATATATATGTTCTCACAAGGCAGAGCTTCTCCTCAGGGAGATTTTACTTTGAGGTCCAGGTTAAAGACAAGACTGCATGGTCTTTAGGAGTGGCCAGAGAGTCCATCAACATAATAGGTAACATCATAGCGACCCCTGAGACGGGTTACTGGAATATTCTTTATAACAAGGATGCGTTGGTATTCAAAGATAAACCTCCTGTCCATCTCCCTCTGAGAGCTAAGCTCCAGAAGGTGGGGGTGTTTGTTGATTATGATGAGGGTCTGGTCTCCTTCTATGATGTGGAAGCCAGGGTTCATATCTACTCTGCTACTGGCTGCACCTTTACTGAGCCTCTCTATCCAATCCTCAGCCCAGGTCCCTGTTATTATGAAGTTAACAACTCTGCCCCCCTGATCATCTCACCTGTCAATCAAACAGACTAGGGCCTTTGTTTGTTAATAAAATAATCAAACAACCAAAACAACTAATGTTGTTTCCTGAATTAGAATCTCTACCATGTGAGATCTGAGAGAACTAAATGATTACATTACAATATATATGTACTTCATTGTCCTTTTTCTCAGTTTTTTTTAATGGTTTACTGCTATACAATTGTTTATGGTTGCAGTTATGTAGAACTATTTTCAGGGATTCATTTGCATCATAATAATCAAATCATTGTTTTACTTCTGAATCATGATTGAAAACACAATAAAATGTATGAATGTATGACAACTTTTCTGATTTAAATAAAAATAGAAAACAGCTGATGAGTTGATTTACTTTTGATGTCCACCATGCAACAACCCAACATGTGTAACACACATGTGTTACACAAAGGTCACAGTGACTACATGTGTGTGAGTATCGTGACTTTGTCTTGTCAGCTCTTCTCTCCTCTCCATCTTCTCATCTTAGTTTCTCCTCTCTCCTTCCTCTCTCTTCTCTTCCTCCTCTCTCCTATCTCTGCTCTCCTTTCTAGCTCATCAAGGATTGTGTTAAGTATTGTCTTGCATACACATTACACGTGTGTAAATACCCGTTTTGCTATAGACTTATGTAGTAGACTTTGCTATAGTCTACTACCTGTGCCCTGGCGCATACAAGCAGCATTCCCATAATCAGTGTTATGAGCGACACCCAGTGGCGGGAGCGGGTATCGCCACAGAGGGGCGGAACGTTCTTTGTGGGCCCCTGATGCTACTCTTTTGTAGTACACAGTACACAGTTAATTAGACTATTTATTTAATATTGTGAGACATGATTCTCTTTTTTGCATTTTATCGCATGATTAAGGTTTAAGTTACTTTCTTTCTTAATTTATTTTGATCAGCCCTTCTGGTAAGAGTCGTCTGCGGTCTCGTTCTCACAGTATTATTAGAATTGCATCGTTGAATAACAAGAAGGTGTTAAATTAATGCAACGTGTATATGGCGTCGGCTTGGTGGCGGGTGTGTCGAGGACAGAGTGGGAGACGTCTTGCGCCGTCGCTCTCCAAGGTGCTGAACTCTGGCTGAGTGATGACGTCACACGCTTTGGACAAGCCACCGACCGCGTGGTTTAGGGAATCACCCCCGGTGTACGTACTCCATTTAAAAAGAAGTACGAACTTGAAACACTTTGCAGGCAGGAAGAACTACCTGTACCAAATGAGATGAGATAAGAAAAATAAAGCATAGAATCGTTGACATATTTTCTAGCGCTGTACAAAATCTCAATGCCATAAAAAACAAGACTTGTTGTATGTGGCTATTCTGACTGGTTCCTAAACCTTCTCTCCCCTACAACTATAGAAGATCATGTTAGCCAAACTATAACTCACAATAGGACCATTAGCAGGCGTTTGTATCCAGAGCGTCCAGTGAGATGAAGGCCCAGGTCTGGGCTGCTCAGGGAGGACGTTGGGGATCCTTTGGACGAGGAGTCTAAACAAACCAACCCACCGGGTCCCCTGAGCCCCTCAACAGTCCTGGTTCACTGTGGGGCTGCAGGGCTGCCGGCTCCCTGTGAACGCCCCTTCAGTTCAGCTTCAATCAGCCCAGCACAGGTGTGTCGCATCAGCGCCCAATCAGCAGGGGACCGGGTCACCCTATCAGCCAATCAGAGGTGATGCCTGCAACAGCAGGGGACCGGGTCACCCAATCAGCCAATCAGAGGTGATGCCTGAATCAGCAGGTGACCGGGTCACCCCATCAGCCAATCAGAGGTGATGCCTGAACGAGCAGGTGTTTCACCTAGAGAGGGAGTCAGCGAATAGAAATAATGCAAACCGATCTATAAATAGTGTAGAAAAGATGTCTGCTTGAATGATCAATTAAAATTCCTGAATGAATTAATGACTTCAGTTCCTTCCTGAACTACGGGCCGTTCTGTGGTTCTCTGAGGGCGCGGCACCAACTGCCAAGCTCTACCGGTCGAGCCACCAGGGACCAGAGATTCAAACCACCCAAAGGATTCCTGGAATCCTTGAGTCACCGTTTATTAAAATGAAAAAAACAAACTCAAACTTAAGTAGCGTGTGCAGCGCAGCACACCACCAGCAGACATGGCCTTTCTAGTGAGCTCAAAGCGAGCAAAATAAAATGTTTGGGAGAATTTGGGAGGAGCGGCACCCAAAGGAAACCCACAACAACTCGTTGATGAGCAACCTCCTTGCTAACCATCTCACCCTCAGTTGTGTTAAATGTTGTGTCGTCTGAAGCGTCATAACGTCCACTAAGGTGTTTTATTATCGGTCGGTCCAGGGTTCCTTCCCTCTGGGCTTTTAGGGGGTGTTTCCTTGTCCTGTAGAGGGCTTAGGGTTTAGGGGGTTAAATACTAGCCTAGCTACTAGCCTTAAAGGTCATGTCAATGATTTATCTGGTTTGATTCATCTCTCCCTCTCTCTGTTTGTCTGTATGTCTGTGTGTCTCTCTCTCTCTCTCTCTCTCTCTATCTTTTGCTCTCCCCCCTTGTCACTATATACTCTTCCGTTTACCATGACGCATTGAGAGAGAGAGAGAGAGAGAGAGAGAGAGAGAGAGAGAGAGAGAGAGAGAGAGCCTGACCTGACCTGACCTGACCTGACCTGACCGACTGACTGACTGACTGACCGACCGACTGACCGACTTTGGTTTCCTGCTGAGTTGTTGGTATGGTGACACATTTGTGTCACGCATTTGTGTGTGTGCGTGTCGTGTGTTTGTGTGTATAACAGGGAAATAAAGAACCTTATATGATGACATCATACAGCCATCATACCGAAAAGTGTTTTCTTGTTTTGTTGTGGTTTGATTGATGAAAGGTGATGCAGTGGGTTACATAGTAGTGATGTGGATGCATCTTGCTCCTAATCTCAACATAAATGCATAACTTTTTAAAAACGTATGTAAATATGCCCTCAAATGACCCTCTATTACTCACATGCTACTGCACTTTAAGTTACTGGCAGTTCTGGGTTATCAGGTTACATGAATCAAATGTTCTGGCTCCACCCCAGAGACGGTGAAAACCAGATCTGAAACCAAGCCCCGCCCCTTAATGGAAAACTTCCGTCTACCAGACGTCAGCCAGAATGCATGTTTTAAATTCTGATAGTGGGTTGGGACCAGCTCCCACAGCGTGTTTGGTTTTCTTCACAACTTGACTGCAAGTGACCTTGTACACCTTGATAACCCTAAATAACAACTAGAACCAAACTACAAAACCAGTTGTCCATAACTTCAGATTTTCACACTGTTTGTCCCTGGCATGTAAAAGCTACCCATAATGCACCACCAGTGATAATGTGACATTGTTAAATGCCACGGCAGATTTTAGGTTTGTTTTGCTGTCTCTGCGCTGGCATTGACTGTGATGTCTCTGAATAGTCAACTTGTTCGTCTGGTTTGTCTGCCCTACCCTGAGTCACGTGATGCAGCTGTTTTATGAGTCTGAGAGATGAGCCTTATATAACTACCAGTTTAAACTCAATATTAAGTTGGGGAGGAGCCAGGTGTTAGGGGAGGAGAGCAGAGGACGTCTTGATCAGGAAGCAAAACTCAACATTCCCAGAAACCAAATCCATCCGACGTGGAAGCAGTTCTCTCTTTCAGGAGGAAAATAAAACCATTTTGGAACAAGTAGTCTGACAGACAGAAACCACAACAAGGTGAGTAAAACAGAACAACTTTGATAGAAGTTAAAACCTCTCTTCCTGTAATGGAATTCTGAAAATAATGAACTTGCTCAATACATAAACCTTGTCGTCTGTGTTTAGGAATGGCCTCTGCTAAAACTTCCTGGTCTGAGAACTTTTCATGTTCCATCTGTCTGGATGTGTTCAGCAGCCCAGTTTCCACACCATGTGGACACAACTTCTGCAGAACCTGTATTAATAAGTTCTGGGATGAACAAGTCCGGTACAAATGTCCAGTTTGTAACAAGATTTTCCACACTAGACCTGAACTACAGGTTAATACCCTCTTATCAGGGATGGCTGCTCAGTGTAGAACGTTAAAAAAGCAGCGATGTGTTGGACCAGGAGAGGTTCCTTGTGACGTCTGTACTGGGACCCAGCTGAAGGCTGTGAAGTCCTGCCTAGTGTGTTTCACCTCTTACTGCCAAACCCACCTGGAGCCACATCAGAGAGTCGCAGGCCTGAAGAAACATCGGCTGGTCGAGCCTATGGACCGTCTGGAAGACAGGATGTGTAAGAAACACAACCGACTTCTGGAGCTCTTCTGCCAGACTGAACAGGTGTGTGTGTGTCAGTTCTGCACAGAGACAGACCACAAGTTCCACCCTGTTGTACCTCTAAAGGAGCAATATGAAGTTAAGACGGCCCAGCTGGGGAAGATAGAGGCTGAAGTTCAGCAGATGATCCAGGAGAGAAAAAGAAAGATTAAGGAGATCAAAGACACAGTAGGAATGAGCAAGAAAGACGCAGACAGAGAGATAGCTGACAGTGTGCAGGTCCTCACCGCTCTGAAGCGCCGCATTGGAAAGTGCAAGGATGATTTCCATCGAGCCGTTAAAGAGAAACTCAACTCCACAGAGAGACAAGCTGAAGACCTCATCAAAGAGCTGGACCAGGAAATAAAAGACCTGACCAATAGAAGCTCAGAGGTGAAGCAGCTCTCACACACTAAAGACCACCTCCACTTCCTCCAGGCCTTCAGATCCCTGAAGGATCCTCCACCCACCAGGGACTGGACGACAGTGGAGGTCTGTCCTCCGTCATACATAGGGACCTTGAGGAGATCCCTGGATCAGCTGGAGGAGACACTGAACATGGAGATGAAGAAGCTGCATGATGCTGCTGAACTGAAGAGGGTCCAGCAGTATGAAGTAGATGTGACTCTGGATCCTGATACAGCTCATCCCAGTCTCATACTGTCTGAGGATGGAAAACAAGTACATCATGGAGATGTAGTGAAGAAACTCCCAGACAACCCTAAGAGATTTACACAGAAAATATATGTTCTCACGAGGCAGAGCTTCTCCTCAGGGAGATTTTACTTTGAGGTCCAGGTTAAAGACAAGACTTATTGGTATTTAGGAGTGGCCAGAGAGTCCATAGTCAGAAAATGTGTGACCACTTTGACCCCTGAGACGGGTTACTGGACACTTTACTACAACAAGAATGGGTTGGTGTTCAGAGATGACCCTGATGTCCGTGTCCCACTGAGAGCTAAGCTCCAGAAGGTGGGGGTGTTTGTTGATTATGGTGAGGGTCTGGTCTCCTTCTATGATGTTGAAGCCAGGGTTCATATCTACTCTGCTACCGGCTGCACCTTTACTGAGCCTCTCTATCCAATCCTCAGCCCAGGTCCCTGTTATTATGAAGGTAACAACTCTGCCCCCCTGATCATCTCACCTGTCAATCAAACAGACTAGGGCCTTTGTTTGATAATAAAATAATCAAACAATCCAAAACAACTAATGTTGTTTCCTGAATTAGAATCTCTACCATGTGAGATCTGAGAGAACTGCTTTGATGTTGTACTGCTGTCATTTAACAAGGATACATTCAATAAGATAATAACCCTTACTTTTATTAAATGTAACCCATGATTACATGACATACACTTTATTGATCAATGTCTGATTTACAGATTGTTTTTATATGTTTACCAATATCAAAATAATATCAAAGCAGCAAGTAGAAAATGTTGAAAATGTCTTGTTTAAAAAATAAGTTTTTATTTGTTTATATTTCTGAATTATGAATGATAACAATCAAATGTCTGTATGATTTTTATTTCAATAAATATGTACAAAAAGTAGAATGGGGTCTTTTTCTGTGGAATAGAATGCAATGAATACAATCTTTACTCAGTAGAATATCTACAATCTCCTTACTCTCCCTTGCTCTCTCTCTCCCTCCTTCCCTCATTCTCCCTCACTCTCATTGTCTCCTCTGTCCTCACCTCACTCTCCCTCTTTCTCTCCCCCCCCCCCCCCCTCTCTCTCTCTTTTCCCTCCCCTCTTAGTTCCTTGTGTCTCATACATTGCAGTAGGAAGTGGTCTTCAGTCTCCCTCTCCTGGGGACAGAATGGACCCAGCCTGGCTTCTCTGGGTAGCCAGGTCCGCCTGTGACGGCCTTGCTCTATGGCCAGGCTGTGTCCACTGAGCCTGGACGTTGGCGCTGTCATTCCTTGTGTCTCATGTTCTCCTTCTCCCTGGTGTCTCCTGTGTTCCCTGCTCTGTCTTCCTCTCTTGCTGTGTGTGTGTGTGTGTGTGTGTGTGTGTGTGTGTGTGTGTGTGTGTGTGTGTGTGTGTGTGTGTGTGTGTGTAAGACCCACTTTAACCAGCAGGGGGTCCACTAGTTCTTCAAACGGGGAAAACTTTCCAAAAGCAAAAGGAAATCCCCCACTGACCAGACTGTATCGCTGTCTGCTGCTCTCAGCTCTTCTGCTCGTGTGTGCACTGTGCGCGTGCACATCGGGGAGAGTTCCTACAGCAGCGTAGCGCCAATAAACAGCTCTTTGCTCTCCGTCTGTTTGTTAAAAATCAGATCGAGGTTGGATAAAAAGTATTCGGGGAAGCCCCGGAAACCTGGATAGATCAACATCGATGAATCCCAGTTACAGTCGCAAATAACCACTAAATCACCACAAAGTCTCTTGTTCTGCACCGGCTCTCTTAACTCCAGAAAGAAGAGAACACGTCAACGCATTTGAAGAGGCCACACAGTGCGTAATAATGCAGTGCGCTCATGTGCCGTGGGGACGGAGCAAGACGTTAGGGGAGGAGCCAGGCGTTAGGGGAGGAGGGGAGAGGACGTCATGTTGGGGAAACGAAACTTAAAGCACTCCGACGTGGAAGCAGTTCTTTCTTTCAGGAGAAAAATAACACGCATTAACTAGTCTGACAGACAGAAACCAGAACAAGGTGAGTGAAGCAGCAGAACTTTGAGAGAAGTTAAAACCGATTTTGCCGTTATGGAAAAACAAAAATAATGGGATTGCTCAATAAATAAACATTGTCGTCTG
This sequence comes from Micromesistius poutassou, assembly GCF_964030765.1. NCBI lineage: Eukaryota > Metazoa > Chordata > Actinopteri > Gadiformes > Gadidae > Micromesistius > Micromesistius poutassou. The sequence goes on from NC_140294.1 coordinate 1,662,339, forward strand.
TGTCTAGGAATGGCCTCTGCTAACACTTCCTGGTCTGAGGAGAACTTTTCATGTCCCATCTGTCTGGATGTGTTCAACAGTCCAGTCACCACACCATGCGGGCACAACTTCTGCAGAACCTGTATTACTAAGTTCTGGGATGAACAAGTCAAGTACAAATGTCCCGTTTGCAACGAACTTTTCAACACAAGACCTGATTTACGGGTCAATACCCTCTTATCAGGGATGGCTGCTCAGTTTAGACCGGTAAAAAAGCAGCGATGTGTTGAACCAGGAGAAGTTCCCTGTGACGTCTGTACTGGGACCCAGCAGAAGGCTGTGAAGTCCTGCCTAGTGTGTTTCACCTCTTACTGCCAAACCCACCTGGAGCCACATCAGAGAGTCGCACGCCTGAAGAAACATCGGCTGGTCGAGCCTATGGGCCGTCTGGAAGACAGGATGTGTAAGAAACACGACCAATTACTTGAGCTCTTCTGCAAGAATGAACAGAGGTGTGTGTGTCAGTTCTGCACAGAGGGTGACCACAGGTCCCATCCTGTTGTACCTCTAAAGGAGGAATATGAAGTGAAGATGGCCCAGCTGGGCAAGATAGAGGCTGAAGTTCAGCAGATGATCCAAAACAGAATACAAATGATTCAGGGGATTAAAGACACAGTAGAATTAAGCAAAATGCAGATAGAGAGATAGCCGATGGTGTGCAGGTCCTCACCGCTCTGAAGCGCCGCATTGAAAAGTGCAAGGATGATTTCCATCGAGCGGTTAAAGAGAAACTCAATTCCACAGAGAGACAAGCTGAAGACCTCATCAAAGAGCTGGAGCAGGAAATAAAAGACCTGACCAATAGAAGCTCAGAGGTGAAGCAGCTCTCACACACTAAAGACCACCTCCACTTCCTCCAGGCCTTCAGATCCCTGAAGGATCCTCCATCCACCAGGGACTGGGAGACAGTGGAGGGCCGTCCTCCGTCATACGTAGGGACCTTGAGGAGATCCCTGGATCAGCTGAAGGAGACACTGAACATGGAGATGAAGAAGCTGCGTGATGCTGAACTGAAGTGGGTCCAGCAGTATGAAGTAGATGTGACTCTGGATCCTGATACAGCTCATCCCCTGCTCATCCTGTCTGAGGATGGGAAACAAGTATGTGATGGAGTTGTATGGAAGGAATTCCCAGACAACCCTAAGAGATTTACACAGAAAATATATGTTCTCACTAGGCAGAGCTTCTCCTTATGGAGATTTTACTTTGAGGTCCAGGTTAAAGACAAGCCTGCATGGTTCGTAGGAGTGGCCAGAGAGTCCATCGACAGAAAACGTTATACCTTGAGGACCCCTGAGACGGGTTACTGGACTCTTTACTTCAACAATGATGGACTGGTATTTAGTGATAACCCTGCTGTCCGTCTCCCTCTGAGAGCTGAGCTCCAGAAGGTGGGGGTGTTTGTTGATTATGATGGGGGTCTGGTCTCCTTCTATGATGTTGAAGCCAGGGTTCATATCTACTCTGCTACTGGCTGCACCTTTACTGAGCCTCTCTATCCAATCCTCTGCCCATATATTTCTACTAATATGGTTATGAATATGAGCCCCCTGATCATCTCACCTGTCAATCAAACAGACTAGGACCTTTGTTTGATAATAAAATAATCAAACGACCAAAACAACTAATGTTGTTTCCTGAATTAGAATCTCTAGCATGTTAGATCTGAGAGAACTGCTTTAATGTTGTACTGCTGTTATTTAAAAAGGAAAATTTCATCAAGAAAATAACTCAGACTATTAAAAAATATAACCCATTGTAAATGATTACATTACAGTATATACATACTTCATTGTTTTTTTTCTCATATTTTTTTTTATGTTTACTGCCATACAATTGTTTATGGTTGCAGTTATGTAGAACTATTTTCAGGGATTCATTTGCATCATAATAATCAAATCATTATTTAACTTCTGAATCATGATTGAAAACACAATAAAATGTATGAATGCATGACAACTTTTCTGATTTAAATAAAAATATAAAAACAGCTGATGAGTCTATTTACTTTTAATGTCCACCATGCAACAACCCAACATGTGTAACACACTAACACAAAGGTCACAGTGACTACATGTAAAGATTCTCCTCATGTGTGTGAGTGACCATGACCTGTTTTGTCAGCTCTGCTCTCCTCTCCATCCTCTCCTCTTAGTTTCTCCTCTCTCCTTCCTCTCTCTTCTCTTCCTCCTCTCTCCTATCTCTGCTCTCCTTTCTAGCTCATCCAGGATTGTGTTAAGTATTGTCTTGCATACACATTACATGTGTGTAAATACCCTTTTGACCTGTCTTTGCTATAGTATACTACCTGCGCCCTGGCGCATACAAGCAGCATTACCATAATCAGTGATATGAGCGACACCCAGTGGCGGGAGCGGGGATCACCACAGAGAGGCGGAACGTTCTTTGTGTCCCCTAATCCTACTCTTTTGAAGTACATCTAATTAGACTATTTATTTAATATTGTGAGACATGAATCTCCTCTTTTTGCATTTTATCGCATGATTAAGGTACAAACTCCTTTCTTTCTTTCTTTCTTCATTTATTTTGATCAGCCGTTCAGGTAAGAGCCGTCTGCGGTCTCGTTCTCACACACGTATTATTAGAATTTCATCGTTGGATAACATGAAGGTGTTAAATTAATGCAACGTGTATATGGTGTCGGCTTGGTGGCGGGTGTGTCGAGGACAGCCGCAGCAGACAGAGTGGGAGACGTCTTCCGCTGTCGCTCTCCAAGGTGCTGAACGCTGGCTGAGTGATGACGTCACACGCTTTGGACAAGCCACCGACCGCGTGGTTTAAGGAATCATCCCCGGTGTACGTGCTCCATTTAAAAAGGGGTTCAAATGTGAAACACTTTGCAGAAGGAACTACCTGCACTGAATGTGATGAGATAAGAAAAAGAAAACGTCGATTTTTTGTGCTATACGAAATCTCAATGGCATTAAAAACAAGACTCATTCTATGTTGCTATTCTGTCTGGTTCCTAAACCTTCTCTCACCTACAACTATAGAAGATCATGTTAGCCAAACTATAACTCACAATCTGACCATTAGCAGGCGTTTGTATCCAGAGCGTCCAGTGAGGTGAAGGCCCAGGTCTGGGCTGCTCAGGGAGGACGTTGGGGATCCTCTGGACGAGGAGTCTAAACAAACCAACCCACCGGGTCCCCTGAGCCCCTCAACAGTCCTGGTTCACTGTGGGGCTGCAGGGCTGCCGGCTCCCCTGTGAACGCCCCTTCAGTTCAGCTTCAATAAGAGGAGGACAGGTGTGTCGCATCAGTGCCTAATCAGCAGGGGACCGGGTCACCCTATCAGCCAATCAGAGGGGATGCCTGCAACAGCAGGGGACCGGGTCACCATATCAGCCAATCAGAGGTGACGCCTGCAACAGCAGGTGTGTCACCTAGAGAGGGAGTCATCGAATATAAATAATGCAACCTAATCTACAAATACTGTAGAAAATATGTGAAATTATTAATTAAGTTGTTTTTAATTTGTTCATGAATTCAGTTCCTTCCTGAACTACGGGCCGTTCTGTGGTTCTCTGAGGGCGCGGCACCAACTGCCAAGCTCTACCGGTCGAGCCACCAGGGACCAGAGATTCAAACCACGGAGAGGATTCCTGGAATCGTTGAGTCACCGTTTGTTAAAACCATTTATGAGAGAGAGCTTGGTTTCATGCCCACTTGTTGGTGTGGTGACTCCTGTTAGTGTGAGTGTGTGTGTGTGTGTGTCCTGTGTTTGTGATTGGATAACAGGGAAACTAAATACCTTATATGATGACATCATACAGCCATCCTAACCAAAAAGTGTTTTCTTGTTGTTTGTTGTTTGTTGTTTGATTAAAGGTGATTCAGTGGGTTACATAGTAGTGCTCAACTTTCTCAAGTTAAATGCATAACATTTTTAAAAAAATGTATGTTAATATGCACTCAAATGGCCCTCTATTAAACACAAGCACGTGTTAACTGATACTGGCAGTTTCGGGTAATCAGTTTATGTCAATCAAATGTTCTGGCTCCACCCCAGAGACGGTGAAAAGCTGATCTGCAATCAAGCCCCGCCCCTCAATGGAAAACTACCGTCTACCAGACGTCAGCCAGAATGCATTTTTAACATTCTGGTAGTGGGTTGGGACCAGCTCCAACAGCATGTTTGATTTTCTTTTACAACTTGACTGCAAGTTACTTTATTACTGCAACTCTATTGTCCAAAATGTGATTCTTATTCTCTTCTCTTTTCTCCAAAGGCTACATTGGTTCAAAAAGGGATACAAATAATTCTGCTTGATTAAGTGGTGGGTGGATGGGTTTTGGACGGGTTTCTTTAGACACTGGAGCATTTCTCATGATTTTGAACTAATGGCTGCAGTGAAAGAGTAACAAAGAGAAGGTCCAGTTATTGTTGTTATGAATTTTATGTGGCTGTTCAGATAACACAGGTAGAAAGGTCTTTAACTAGCTAGTTCTGTAATAACTCTGTAGCTTGATTGAGCTGAACCGTCACCATAAGGTGAGTGTTTGGTGATTGGTCACCTGCTTGGCTACGGAGCCAGGAGGGAAAGCAGACTCAACCCATTCAATTGGTTTGAAGGAATAGATGGAAATCCATGGATTTAAATGACGTAAGACTGCAATGGATTAATGGAACATCATTTTGCTCAATCACACCTTGATAACCCTAAAATAACAACTAGAACTAAACTAGGGATACTAGTCGTCCATCACTTCAGATTTTCACACTATTTGTCCTTGGCACGTAAAAGCTACCCATAATGCACCACCAGTTAAAATTAAACACTGTTAAATGCCACGGCACATTTTAAGTTTGTTTTACTGTCTCTTTACTGGCACTGACTGTGATGTCTCTGAATAGTGAACTTGTTGGTCTGGCCTCGTCTGCCCTACCCTGAGTCACATGATACAGCTTTTTTATGAGGTTAGAGTCTGAGAGATGAGCGTTATATAACTACCAGTTTCAACTCAATATTAAATCAAAAACCATAATAACACATATAACCTGGATATACAGGTAGAGCGATGTTTTTATGAAGACTGTACCAGAGAAAATACCAGAGCTAGTTTTTGTATAGGTCTTAATCACAGTTACAGTGGCAAATCACCATTAAATCACAAGAATGTATCCGGTTTTGCACCATCTCTTGGTCTGTGTTTTGTATTAAAGGTTGAACATATTTGAACACACATCAATGCATTTGAAGTAGCCTACAACGTAAATGAATGTGCCCAAACGTTGAAACATCAGTGAACTGTGTCCCCCTGGGGGTGGAGCCAGGTGTTAGGGGAGGAGCCCGGTGTTAGGGGAGGAGCCAGGTGTTAGGGGAGGAGAGGAGAGGACGTCTTGATCAGGAAACAAAACGTAACATTCCCAGAAACCAAATCCATCCGACGTGGAAGCAGTTCTCTCTTTCAGGAGGATAATAAAACACATTTTGAAACAAATAGTCTGACAGACAGAAACAACAACAAGGTGAGTAAAACAGGACAACTTTGATAGAAGTTAAAACCTCTCTTCCTGTTATGGAATTATGAAAATAATAGACTTTCTCAATACATAAACCTTGTGCTTTGTGTCTAGGAATGGCCTCTGCTAATACGTCCAGGTCTGGAACGTCTGGAATAAAAAAGCGGCGATGTATTGAACCAGAAGAAGTTCCCTGTGACGTCTGTACTGGGACCCAGCTGAAGGCCGTGAAGTCCTGCCTAGGGTGTTTCACATCTTTCTGTCAAAAGCACCTGGAGCCACATGAGAGAGTCACAGGCCTGAAGAAACATCGGCTGGTCGAGCCTATGGATCTGGAAGACAAGATGTGTGAGAAACACGAACGACTTCTGGAGCTCTTCTGCCAGACTGAACAGGTGTGTGTATGTCAGTTCTGCACAGAGGGTGACCACAGGTCCCATCCTGTTGTACCTCTGAAGGAGGAATATGAAGTGAAGACGGCCCAGCTGAGGAAGATAGAGGCTGAAGTTCAGCAGATGATCCAAGAGAGAAAAATAACGATTAAGGAGATTAAAAACACAGTTAAACGCAGCAAAGCAGATGCAGACAGAGAGATAGCTGATGGTTTGCAGATCATCACTGCTCTGATGCGCTGCATTGAAAAGTGCCAGGATGATCTCAACCAAATGGTTAAAGAGAGACTGAAATCCACAGAGAAACAAGCTGAAGGCCTCATCAAAGAGCTGGAGCAGGAAATAGAAGATCTGACCAATAGACGATCAGAGGTGAAGCAGCTCTCACACACTAAAGACCACCTCCACTTCCTCCAGGCCTTCAGATCCCTGAAGGATCCTCCCCCCACCAGGGACTGGACAGCGGTGGAGGTCCGTCCTCCGTCATACATAGGGACCTTGAGGAGATCCCTGGATCAGCTGGAGGAGACACTGAACATGGAGATGAAGAAGCTGCGTGATGCTGAACTGAAGAGGGTTCAGCGGTATGAAGTAGATGTGACTCTGGATCCTGATACAGCTAATCCCTGGCTCATCCTGTCTGAGGATGGGAAACAAGTACATGAGGGAGATGATGAGGAGGAACTCCCGGACAACCCCAAGCGATTTACACAGTATGCATGTGTTCTCTCGAGGCAGAGCTTCTCCTCAGGGAGATTTTACTTTGAGGTCCAGGTTAAAGACAATACAGACTGGTGTTTAGGAGTGGCCAGAGAGTCCATCGACAGAATAGATGAGACCTTATGGGCCCCTGAAAATGGTTGCTGGACTCTTTACTTCGACAAGGATGAGTTGGTATTCAAAGATGACCCTGGTGTCCGTCTCCCTCTGAGAGCTGAGCTCCAGAAGGTGGGGGTGTTTGTTGATTATGATGAGTGTCTGGTCTCCTTCTATGATGTGGAAGCCAGGGTTCATATCTACTCTGCTACTGGCTGCACCTTTGGAGAGCCTCTCTATCCACTCCTCGGTCCAGGTTTGCATAATGGAAGCATAAACTCTGCTCCCCTGATCATCTCACCTGTCAATCAAACAGACTAGGGCCTTTGTTTGATAATAAAATAATCAAACAACCAAAACAACTAACGTTGTTTCCTGAATGACAATCTCTGTGTGAGATCTGAGAGAACTGCTTTGATGTTGGATAAAAGGATAAATTCAATAAGATAATAACCCTTACTTTTATTAAATATAACCCATGATTACATGCACATTATTGATCAATGTCTGATTTGCAGAATGTTTTTATATGTTTACCAATATCAAATTGTAAATGTTTGCAGCAAGTAGAAAAGGTTGAAAATGTCTTGTTTAAAAAATATGTTTTTATTTGTTTATATTTCTGAATTATGAATAACAATGAAATGTATGTTTGATTTTTATTGCAATAAAAGTGTAAAAAAAGTAGAATGGGGTCATTTTCTGTGGTATAGGTACATTCTCAGTACAATATTTATTCAGTAGAATAGGTACAATCTGAATACAATGTTTACTCAGTAGAATATCTACATTCTTCTTACTCTTCCTCGCTCTCTCTCCCTCCTTCCCTCATTCTTCCTCATTCTCCTTGTCTCCTCTGTCCTCACCTCACTCTCCCTCCTCGCTCTGTCTCCCCCCCTCTCTCTCTCTTTTCCCTCCCCTCTTAGTTCCTTGTGTCTCATACATTGCAGTAGGAAGTGGTCTTCAGTCTCCCTCTCCTGGGGACAGAATGGACCCAGCCTGGCTTCTCTGGGTAGCCAGGTCCGGCTGTGACGGCCTTGCTCTATGGCCAGGCTGTGTCCACTGAGCCTGGACGTTGGCGCTGTCATTCCTTGTGTCTCATGTTCTCCTTCTCCCTTGTGTCTCCTGTGTTCCCTGCTCTGTCTTCCTCTCTTGCTGTGTGTGTGTGTGTGTGTGTGTGTGTGTGTGTGTGTGTGTGTGTGACACCCACCTTTACCAGCAGGGGGTGCACTAGTACTTCAAAGGGGGCAAACTTTCCAAAAGCAAAAGGAAATCCTCCACTGACCAGACTGTATCGCTGTCTGCGCACTGTGTGTGCACTGTGCGCGTGCACATCGGGGAGAGTTCCTACAGCAGCGTAGCGCCAATAAACAGCTCTTTGCTATCTGGCTGTGTTTGTTAAAAATCAGATCTGGATTGGATAAAAAGTATTCGGGGAAGCCTCGGAAACCCGGATAGATCAACACCGATGAATCCCAGTTACAGTCGCAAATAACCACTAAATCACCAAACACCATCAAGTCTCTTGTTCTGCACCGGCTATCTTAACTCCAGAAAGAAGAGAACACACGTCAACGCATTTGAAGAGGCCACACAGTGCGCAATAATGCAGTGCGCTCATGTGCCGTGAGGATGGAGCCAGACGTTAGGGGAGGAGCCAGGCGTTAGGGGAGGAGAGGAGAGGACGTCATGTAGAGGAAACGAAACCTAAAGCACTCTGACGTGGAAGCAGTTGTTTCTTTCAGGAGAAAAATAACACGCATATAATAGTCTGACAGACAGAAACCAGAACAAGGTGAGTAAAGCAGCACAACTTTGAGAGAAGTTAAAACCGATTTTGCCGTTATGGAAAAACAAAAATAATGGGATTGCTCAATACATAAACATTGTCGTCTGTGTCTAGGAATGGCCTCTGCTAACACTACCTGGTCTGAGGAGAACTTTTCATGTTCCATCTGTCTGGATGTGTTCAACAGTCCAGTCACCACACCATGCGGACACAACTTCTGCAGAACCTGTATTACGAAGTTCTGGGATGAACAAGTCAAGTACAAATGTCCCGTTTGCAACGAACTTTTCAACACAAGACCTGATTTACGGGTCAATACCCTCTTATCAGAGATGGCAGCTCAGTTTAGAACGTCCGTACGAGTAAAAGAGCAGCCTTGTGTTGAACCAGCAGAAGTTCCCTGTGACGTCTGTACTGGGACCCAGCAGAAGGCTGTGAAGTCCTGCCTAGTGTGTCTTATCTCTTACTGCCAAATCCACTTTGAGCCACATCAGAGAGTCGCAGGCCTGAAGAAACATCGGCTGGTCGAGCCTATGGACCGTCTGGAAGACCGGATATGTAAGAAACACGACCGACTTCTGGAGCTCTTCTGCCAGACAGAACAGGTGTCTGTATGTCAGTTCTGCACAGAGGGTGACCACAAGTCCCATCCTGTTGTACCTCTAAAGGAGGAATATGAAGTGAAGACGGCCCAGCTGGGGAAGATAGAGGCTGAAGTTCAGCAGATGATCCAGGAGAGACAAAAAAATATTCAGGAGATTCAAGACACAGTTAAACGCAGCAAAGCAGACGCAGACAGAGTGATAGCCGATGGTGTGCAGGTCCTCACTGCTCTGATGCGCTGCATTGAAAAGTGCCAGGATGATCTCAACCGAATGGTTAAAGAGAGAATGAATTTCTCAGAGAAACAAGCTGAAGACCTCATCAAAGAGCTGGAGCAGGAAATAGAAGATCTTACCAATAGAAGCTCAGAGGTGAAGCAGCTCTCACACACTAAAGACCACCTCCACTTCCTCCAGGCCTTCAGATCCCTGAAGGATCCTCCACCCACCAGGGACTGGACGACGGTGGAGGTCCGTCCTCCATCATACGTAGGGACCTTGAGGAGATCCCTGGATCAGCTGGAGGAGACACTGAACTTGGAGATGAAGAAGCTGCCTGATGGTGAACTGAAGAGGGTCCAGCAGTATGAAGTAGATGTGACTCTGGATCCTGATACAGCCTATCCCTGTCTCATCCTGTCTGTGGATAGGAAACAAGTATATGATGGAGATGTAGTGAGGAAACTCCCAGACAACCCTAAGAGATTTAAAGAGAAAGCATGTGTTCTCACGAGGCAGAGCTTCTCCTCAGGGAGATTTTATTTTGAGGTCCAGGTTAAAGACAAGACTGCATGGCGTTTAGGAGTGGCTAGAGAGTCCATCAATAGAAAAGGTGTGATCATAGTGACCCCTGAGAAAGGTTACTGGAATATTTACTTGAACAAGGATGGGTTGGTATTCAATGATGACCCTGATGTCCGTCTCCCTCTGAGAGCTGAGCTCCAGAAGGTGGGGGTGTTTGTTGATTATGATGAGGGTCTGGTCTCCTTCTATGATGTGGAAGCCAGGGTTCATATCTACTCTGCTACTGGCTGCACCTTTAGAGAGCCTCTCTATCCATTCCTCGGTCCAGGTTTACATAATAGAGGTAGAAACTCTCTCCCCCTGATCATCTCACCTGTCAATCAAACAGACTAGGACCTTTGTTTGATGATAAAATAACCAAACAACCCAAACAATTAATGTTGTTTTTCTGAATAAGAATACCATGTGACATCTGAGAGAACTGCATTCATATCGCAGTATTCACTGTTTTTTAACAAGGATAAATTCAATCAGCCATTAATACTTTGTACTATAATATAATCCATTATAGCTGGTAAAACTACACTATATTGTTCAATGTCTTTTTTTCCTGAAGGCTTTTTATACATTTAAAGATATCAAATTGGGATTGTATAAAATGTTGAAAATGTGAATTATTAATTTTGCTAACATTATCGATAGTTTTTTAACCAAATACTTATATTTGTTTATTATTTTGCATCATTTTTGACGACACAATACATTGTTTGTACACTTTTCTGATTTGAATAAAAAGTAGAATGGGGACATTCGTTGATTGTTTTCAGAACAATGTATTCAGTGGAATAGGTTCATTTTCTGTGGAATATGTATTCATTGGAATAAGTTAATTTTCTGAGGAATAGTTACAATCTCAGTACAATATGTATTCAGTAGAATAGGTTAATTTTCAGTGGAATTGGTACAATCTCAGTACAATATGTATTCACTAGATTAGGTATATTATCATTGGGGTAAAACAAAAAGAACTGTGGCCTAAAAGCCCTCTTTTACAAATGATGGGATTCAAGGAAGGATTCAAAGCACAGAATAATTGCACAATTTTGTAGCTGGTGAGCCAGTGAAAGACTTTAAATTTCCACCATACAACAACCCAACATGTGTTACACCTTACCCAAAGGTCTCAGTGGCTACATGTAAAGATTCTCCTCATGTGTGTGAGTACTGTGACTTTGTCTCATCAGCTCTCCTCTCCTCTTCATCCTCTCCTCTTAGTTTCTCCTCTCTCCTTCCTCTCTCTTCTCTTCCTCCTCTCTCCTATCTCTGCCCTCCTTTCTAGCTCATCCAGGATTGTGTTAATTATTGCCATACCTACACATTACGAGTAGATATTACATAGGTACTATTTCGACTATTTTAGTATAATATTTGAACTTTAAGTTTAATTTAGGTAGCTCAGAATAGACCCCTTTGACTTGTCTTTGCTATAGTCTACTACCTGTGTCCTGGCACGTACAAGCAGCAGTCCCATAATCAGTTATGAGCGACACCCAGTGGCGGGAGCGGGTATCACCACAGAGCGGCGGAACGTCCTTTGGGTCTCCTAATCCTTGCTCCCTGCATTGATATAAAATAGTTTGCTTAAACAAATAAGCTGTATTGCTCACACATTATGCCACACAAAGCATACGTAACATATATTGATGGAGCAACTTAAAAGTCCAGCCAAAATAGACTAAATTCATCGCGCCAAATTCTGTTTTATTTCAGGTATCCTATTCACTACAACAACAACAACCCCCCATTGGTGTCCTTTTTGCTGGGGAGATTAACCCACCACTCTTTTAAACAGCGGGTTTTGTCCCCATCATCATTGATTAAATATATTCAGAAAAGTTCTAAACTTTATTATTTTAGTTGTCTCTGTTTAGTCATATTTTATATATTGTTATCGCTGGGCTGATGCGTAATGCCTACTTCTACCGTCAGGGGGAGCACTAGTCCTTCAAACGGTGGACACTCACTCCGTCGACTGGTTCCTGACACACACTGTAGCCTATAGCATATTAACATAGTATATCGTCAACCATATTTTGCGGTACATCTAATTTGACTATTTATTTAATATTTTGAGACATTATTCACTTCTTCTTTTTTTTCATCGCATGATTAAGGTACAAACTCTACAGCCACCTGCCACTCATTAATGAATGACCTCCTTAATTACCTCTCGTGGGCTACTTAGAGCAGGTGCCGTTTAGAAACGTGCAATCACGTTGTCGTTCGCCGGTAGAAGGCGGTGAATATTCTCGGTTGTGTAGACTTTACGGTAAAGGCGCTCCACGTGGCGCTTTAGTTGTTCCCGCCACCGCACCGAGGGAGGAGGGAGGAGGAGAAGCTTTCTGTCTTCTGTTTCTCTGTTCTGTTTTTCTCTGTTTCTTAAAGGTTGTCGTCGCTGGTCGGCCGTTGGAGCTTTAAGAAAAACACGAGCCAAGAAAGAACAGAGGGGAAAGAACCCAAAAAACAAACCAGTTGTAAAAACGATTACACTCAGGAGAGGCTGTGCGTGAGCGTGTGCAGCCACTAGGCTATAACTGCTGCCATGTTGTTAGATGTGGGGGTGTTGTTTTTTGGAAGTTGAGCTGTAACGTGGCTTGAAGACCTGGATTGTCATTGGTCCACTTTATCAGAGCGTGGACTCTATCTATTTATATATATCTATATATACAGTATGAATAGATAATCTCTCTATATCTTGTTCTCTTTTTTTCTTTTTATCAGCCGTTCTGGTAAGAGTTTTCTGCAGACTCATACTCACACATACATTTATGAGGTTAAAGTCTGGGAGATAAGCCTTATAAAACTACCAGTGTTGACTCAATATCAAATCACAAACCATAATAGCACATATAAACCAGGCACAAAGATAGAGGGTTGCTTTTATAAAGGCTGTGGTGAAATATACCAGGCTCAGGAAAGTCAAGTCAGTTGTTTTTGTAAAGCTCTTAATCCCAGTTCCAGTGGCAAATCACCATTAAATCACCACAATGTCTCTGGCTTTTCACCAGCTCATGGTCTGTGTTTTGTCGTGTCGCAAACATATTTGAAGAAACATCAACGTATTTGAATTACAGTGCATGAATGCACCCAAAGCCAGAGTGTGGAACTTGAACCATTAGTGAACTGCGTCCGTGGGGGCGGAGCAAGGTGTTAGGGGAGGAGCCAGGAGTTAGGAGAGGAGAGGACGTCTTGTTCAGGAAATAAAACTTAAGGTTCATTGAAACTAAAGCCACCCGACGTGGAAGCAGTACTCTGTCGGGAGAAAAATAAATTGCATTTTGGAAAAAATTGCCTGAGAGACAGAAACCACAAAAAGGTGAGTAAATAAGCACAACTTTGAGTTAAATCCTGTCTCCCAGTGATGGTATTACAAGAATAATGGAATGGTTAATACATACACGTTGTCGTCTGTGTCCAGGAATGGCCTCTGCTAACACTTCCTGGTCTGAAGAGAACTTTTCATGTCCCATCTGTCTGGATGTGTTCAGCAGTCCAGTTTCCACACCATGTGGACACAACTTCTGCAGAACCTGTATTACAAAGTTCTGGGATGAACAAGTCCGGTACAAGTGTCCTGTTTGCAACAAGATTTTCAACACAAAACCTGATCTACAGGTCAATACCCTCTTATCAGAGCTGGCCGCTCAGTTTAGAACGTCCCTACGAGTAAAAGAGGAGCCTTGTGTGGAACCAGGAGAAGTTCCCTGTGACGTCTGTACTGGGACCCAGGTGAAGGCTGTGAAGTCCTGCCTAGGGTGTTTTATGTCTTACTGTCAAACCCACCTGGAGCCACATCAGAGGGTCGCACGCCTGCAGAAACATCGGCTGGTCGAGCCTATGGACCGTCTGGAAGACAGGGTGTGTAAGAAACACGACCGACTTCTGGAGCTCTTCTGCCAAACTGAACAGGTGTCTGTATGTCAGTTTTGCACAGAGACTGACCACAAGTCCCATCCTGTTGTACCTCTGAAGGAGGAATATGAAGTGAAGACTGCCCAGCTGGGGAAGATAGAGGCTGAAGTTCAGCAGATGATCCAAGAGAGAAAAATAACGATTAAGGAGATTAAAAACACAGTTAAACGCAGCAAAGCAGATGCAGACAGAGAGATAGCTGATGGTTTGCAGATCATCACTGCTCTGATGCGCTGCATTGAAAAGTGCCAGGATGATCTCAACCAAATGGTTAAAGAGAGACTGAAATCCACAGAGAAACAAGCTGAAGACCTCATCAAAGAGCTGGAGCAGGAAATAGAAGATCTGACCAATAGAAGCTCAGAGGTGAAGCAGCTCTCACACACTAAAGACCACCTCCACTTCCTCCAGGCCTTCAGATCCCTGAAGAATCCTTCACCCACCAGGGACTGGATGACGGTGGAGGTCCGTCCTCCGTCATACGTAGGGACCTTGAGGAGATCCCTGGATCAGCTGGAGGAGACACTGAACATGGAGGTGAAGAAACTGTGTGGTGATGCTGAACTGAAGAGGGTCCAGCAGTATGAAGTAGATGTGACTCTGGATCCTGATACAGCTCATCGCTGTCTCATCCTGTCTGAGGATGGGAAACAAGTACAGAATGGAGGTGTAGTGAAGAAACTCCCAGACAACCCTAAGAGATTTACAGAGTATATATATGTCATCACGAGGCAGAGCTTCTCCTCAGGGAGATTTTACTTTGAGGTCCAGGTTAAAGACAAGACTGAATGGTGTTTAGGAGTGGCCAGAGAGTCCATCAACAGAAAAGGTGAGATCGTATTGACCCCTGAGACGGGTTACTGGACACTTTACTACGACAAGGATGGGTTGGTATTTAATGATGACCCTGGTGTCCTTTTCCCTCTGAGAGCTGAGCTCCAGAAGGTGGGGGTGTTTGTTGATTATGATGAGGGTCTGGTCTCCTTCTATGATGTGGAAGCCAGGGTTCATATCTACTCTGCTACTGGCTGCACCTTTAGAGAGCCTCTCTATCCATTCCTCGATCCAGGTTTACATTATAGAGGTAGATACTCTCCCCCCCTGATCATCTCACCTGTCAATCAAACAGACTAGGACCTTTGTTTGATAATAAAATAATCAAACGACCAAAACAACTAATGTTGTTTCCTGAATTAGAATCTCTACTATGTGAGATCTGAGAGAACTGCTTTGATGTTGTACTGCTGTCAGTTTGTTATTTGTTATTTGTACCTGTACTCCTGTTGGGGCCTCTTGGACCAGATCAACATTGAAAATAAGAAACTGTTCTTAATTGTTTTTATCTGGAAAAATAAAGGTTACAACAATTAACGAGGAGAAATTCAGTAGGAAGTGATCTGTCTCTTATAAAATATAACCCATTGTAAATGATTAGATAACATTATATTCTTCATTATTTTTTCTCCAGTTTTTTAAAGGTTTACGGCTACACAATTGTTAATGGTTGCAGTTACATAGAACATGTTTTGAGGATTAATCTGTATATCATAATCATCTAAACATTACAAGTACACTTTTTTGATTTCAATAAAAATGGGAAAAAGGCTGATGAGTCAATGACTTTTAATGTCCACCATGCAACAACCCAACATGTGTAACACACTAACACAAAGGTCACAGTGACTACATGTAAAGATTCTCCTCATGTGTGTGAGTACAGTGACTTTTGTCTTGTCATCTCTCCTCTCCTCTCCATCCCCTCCTCTTAGTTTCTCCTCTCTCCTTCCTTTCTCTTCTCTTCCTCCTCTCTCCTATCTCTCCTCACATTTTTGCTCATCCAGGATTGTGTTAAGTACTGTCTTGCATACACATTACATGTGTGTAAATACCCGTTTGACGCGTCTTTGCTATAGTCTGCTACTTGTGCCCTGGCGCATACAAGCAGCAGTCCCATAATCAGTGTTATGAGCGACACCCAGTGGCGGGAGCGGGTATCAGATGATAGATAGATACTTTTATTGATCCCGAAGGGGAAATTCAAGGTCACAGTAGCTTTAAAGACATCACATAAAGCATAAACAGAAAAAATAGATCTACATGAATAGTATGGACAATAAGCGATACTGAATAAACTAAATAAAATACAAATTCCACATGAATGTGATAAGGGCTGTATAGGCTTGCAGTGACAGTACAGGGACTGACCCTTTGATACAGTAATACAGCCCTTATATGGTAAGGTGCTCGATGATAGTGTGTCATGACGGTAGTTGCCTAGTGTCACAGCCACGGCTGTGGTGCTGTGTGTTCTCCCCCTGTGTCGGCCACACCCCCCTGTGTGTCTCTGAGCCTTGCCTGCCACTCTCGACTGCTCACACCTGGCCTGCATCATCTCATCAACTCCCCTTCAAATCCACCTGGTTTCCCTGCAGTCGTCGCCGGGTCGTACTTCGATATACCGTGGTATAGTTAGTCGTACCTGGCTCCAGTATCTACACTTTCTAGTTGTTATTTCTCCTGCTGAACTCTGGTGCCTCACCTTTGTTCTCTTTTTGCTTATAGTTTTGTGGCTCCACACCTCCAGCCTGCCTGCTTCACTGACCCACTCTCCAACCTGCCCCCTGCCTCACTCCTGGTCACACCAAATAAACCTGTTCCCCTTCACTCCAACTCCAGTCCTGTCTCTGTGTTCTGCTCTTGGGTCCAGCAGCTGTCGCTCCCCTATCAGGTAGTGCAGATGGGAAAGGCAGTGCAAGGTCCAAGGATAAAGGATAAAATCCAGAGACCACTAAATTAAATATGGACAATATAAAATAACTATATAGACAATGAAATAATATAAAAACGATGACAACTGTAGCAGTACAAGGATAGTTTGAGAAATAATAACAATAATAATATTATAAACAGTATGTGCATTATGATGAATAGTGCAAACAGTGGGAGAGACAAATCAACAAGTCAATATTGCTGGTGGAAGGAGGGAGGGGCTGTGCATAAGGGCTGATTTAGCCAGTAAACAATGTAAACAGCGTATGGGTTTTCTATATCTCTTTCCCTTTAATTGTCTGATTGTACAATTGTATAGCCCTGAGGACAAATGACCTCCTCAGTGTGTCAGGTTTGCGTGGCAATGTGCGTAGCCTCCAGCTGATCAAGCTCTTCTGCTTGATGACGGTGTTGTAGAGTGGATGACAGTCGTGGTCCATGATGGTGAGCAGTTTGCCCGGTGTCCTTTTGTCTGATGCTGATGTGATGCGTTCCAGTTCAGCGCCCACCACAGAGCCAGCTTTCCTTACCAGCCTTTCCAGTTGCCCAGCATCCCTCTTCTTAGTGCTACCTCCCCGGCACACCACGGCATCGAAGAGGACGCTGGCAATCACCACAGATGGGCGGAACGTTCTTTGTGGGCCAATGATCCTACTCTTTTGCAGTAGGACTAATTAGACTATTTATTCAATAGTGTGAGTAATATTGATGTTTTTTGTTTTTTTATCGCATGATTAAGGTACAAACTACAGCCACCTGCCACTCATTAATGAATGACCTCCTTAATTACCTCTAGTGGGCTACTTCAAGCAGGTGCCGTTTAGACACGTGCAATCACGTCGTCATTCGCCGGTAGCAGGCGGTGAACATTCACGGTTGTGTAGACTTTACGGTAAAGGGGGGGGGGGGTTGGTGCGTAGTGCTCATGGGTCAGATATGGCCATCTCTCTGTCTCTCACCTCAGGGTTCCCCTGCACTACCGAAGCAAACCACACGGCTCCACGTGGCGCTTTAGTTGTTCCCACCGCCCCACCGAGGGAGGAGGGAGGAGGAGAAGCTTTCTGTCTACTGTTTCTCTGTTCTGTTCTTCTGTTTCTTAAAGGTTGGTGTCGCTGGTTGGCCGTTGGAGCTTTAAGAAAAACACGAGCCAAGAAAGAACAGAGGAGAAAGAACCCAATAAACAAACCAGTTGTAAAAACGATTACACTCAGGAGAGGCTGTGTGCGTGCGTGTGCAGCCACTAGGCTATAACTGCTGCCATGTTGTTGGATGTGGGGGTGTTGTTTTTTGGAGGTTGAGCTGTAACGTGGCTTGAAGACCTGGATTGTCATTGGTCCACTTTATCAGAGCGTGGACTTTATCTATTTATATACAGTATGAATAGATAATCTCTCTATATCTTGTTCTCTTTTTTTCTTTTGATCAGCCGTTCTGGTAAGAGTTTTCTGCAGACTCGTACTCACACATACATTTATGAGGTTAAAGTCTTGGAGATAAGCCATATAAAATTACCTGTTGTGTTGACTCAATATCAAATCACAAACCATAATAGCACATATAAACCAGGCACAAAGATAGAGGGTTGCTTTTATAAAGGCTGTGGTGAAATATACCAGCCTAAGGAAAGTCAAGTCAGTTGTTTTTGTAAAGCTCTTAATCCCAGTTCCAGTGGCAAATCACCATTAAATCACCACAATGTCTTTGGCTTTTCACCAGCTCATGGTCTGTGTTTTGTCGTGTCGCAAACATATTTGAAGAAACATCAACGTATTTGAATTACAGTGCATGAATGCACCCAAAGCCAGAGTGTGGAACTTGAACCGTTAGTGAACTGCGTCCGTGGGGGCGGAGCAAGGTGTTAGGGGAGGAGCCAGGAGTTAGGAGAGGAGAGGACGTCTTGTTCAGGAAATAAAACTTAAGGTTCATTGAAACTAAAGCCACCCGACGTGGAAGCAGTACTCTCTGTCAGGAGTAAAGTAAATCGCATTTTGGAAAAAATTGCCTGAGAGACAGAAACCACAAAAAGGTGAGTAAATAAGCACAACTTTGAGTTAAATCCTGTCTCCCAGTGATGGTATTACAAGAATAATGGAATGGTTAATACATACACGTTGTCGTCTGTGTCCAGGAATGGCCTCTGCTAACACTTCCTGGTCTGAAGAGAACTTTTCATGTCCCATCTGTCTGGATGTGTTCAGCAGTCCAGTTTCCACACCATGTGGACACAACTTCTGCAGAACCTGTATTACAAAGTTCTGGGATGAACAAGTCCGGTACAAGTGTCCTGTTTGCAACAAGATTTTCAACACAAAACCTGATCTACAGGTCAATACCCTCTTATCAGAGCTGGCCGCTCAGTTTAGAACGTCCCTACGAGTAAAAGAGGAGCCTTGTGTGGAACCAGGAGAAGTTCCCTGTGACGTCTGTACTGGGACCCAGGTGAAGGCTGTGAAGTCCTGCCTAGTGTGTCTTATGTCTTTCTGCCAAACCCACCTGGAGCCACATCAGAGAGTCACAGTCCTGAAGAAACATCGGCTGGTCGAGCCTATGGACCGTCTGGAAGACAGGATGTGTAAGAAACACGACCGACTTCTGGAGCTCTTCTGCCAAACCGAACAGGTGTGTGTGTGTCAGTTCTGCCCAGAGACAGACCACAAGTTCCACCCAGTTGTACCTCTAAAGGAGGAATATGAAGTGAAGATGGCCCAGTTGGGGAAGATTGTGTCTGAAGTTCAGCAGATGATCCAGGAGAGAAAACAAAAGATTAAGGAGATCAAAGACACAGTAGAAATGAGCAAGAAAGACGCAGACAGAGAGATAGCTGATGGTTTGCAGGTCATCACTGCTCTGATGCGCCACATTGAAAAGTGCCGGGATGAATTCTATCGAACGGTTAGAGAGAAACATAAATCCACAGAGAAACAAGCTGAAGGCCTCATTAAAGAGATGGAAAAGGAAATAAAAGATCTGACCAATAGAAGCTCAGAGGTGAAGCAGCGCTCACACACTAAAGACCACCTCCACTTCCTCCAGACCTTCAGATCCCTGAAGGATCCTCCACCCACCAGGGACTGGACGACGGTGGAGGTCCGTCCTCCATCATACGTAGGGACCTTGAGGAGATCCCTGGATCAGCTGGAGGAGACACTGAACATGGAGATGAAGAAGCTGCGTGAGGCTGAACTGAAGAGGGTCCAGCAGTATGAAGTAGATGTGACTCTGGATCCTGATACAGCTCATCCCAAGCTCACCCTCTCTGAGGATGGGAAACAAGTACATGATGGAAATGTAGTGAAGGAACTCCCAGACAACCCTAAGCGATTTACACAGCATGTATATGTTCTCACGAGGCAGAGCTTCTCCTCAGGGAGATTTTACTTTGAGGTCCAGGTTAAAGACAAGACTGGATGGTATGTAGGAGTTGCCAGAGAGTCCATTGACAGAAAAGGTCAGACCATGTGGACCCCTGAGACGGGTCACTGGATTCTTTTCTACTACAAGGATGGGTTGGTATTTACTGGAAACCCTGCTCTCCGTCTCCCTCTGAGAGCTGAGCTCCAGAAGGTGGGGGTGTTTGTTGATTATGATGAGGGTCTGGTCTCCTTCTATGATGTGGAAGCCAGGGTTCATATCTACTCTGCTACTGGCTGCACCTTTACTGAGCCTCTCTATCCATTCCTTTGCCCATGCAACAATGATTATAAAGGTAACAATTCTGCCCCCATGATCATCTCATCTGTCAATCAAACAGACTAGGACATTTGTTTGATAATAAAATAATCAAACAATCAAAACAACTAATGTTGTTTCCTGAATTAGAATCTCTACTTTGTGAGATCTGAGAGAACTGCTTTAATGTTGTACTGCTGTAATCTAACAAGGATAAATTCAATAAGATAATAACACCTTACTTTTATTAAATGTAACCCATGATTACATTACATATACTTTATTGATCAATGTCTGATTTACCGATTGTTTTTATGTTTACCAATATAAAATTATATATATATATATATATATATATATATATAATATTAACATGTTTGCAGCAAGTTGAAAAAATAAGTTTTTATTTGTTTATATTTTTGAATTATGAATGATAACAATCAAATGTATGTATGATTTTTATTTCAATAAAAATGTACAAAAAGTAGAATGGGGTCCTTTTCTGTGGAATAGGTACATTCTCAGTACAATATTTACTCAGTAGAATAGGTACATTCTGAATACAATCTTTACTCAGTAGAATAGCTACAATCTGAATACGATCTTTACTCAGTAGAATATCTACATTCTCCTTACTCTCCCTCGCTCTCCCTCTTCGCTCTTTCTCCCTCTCTCTTCCCCTCTCTCTCTTTTCCCTCCCCTCTTAGTTCCTTGTGTCTCATACATTGCAGTAGGAAGTGGTCTTCAGTCTCCCTCTCCTGGGGACAGAATGGACCCAGCCTGGCTTCTCTGGGTAGCCAGGTCCGCCTGTGACGGCCTTGCTCTATGGCCAGGCTGTGTCCACTGAGCCTGGACGTTGGCGCTGTCATTCCTTGTGTCTCATGTTCTCCTTCTCCCTTGTGTCTCCTGTGTTCCCTGCTCTGTCTTCCTCTCTTGCTGTGTGTGTGTGTGTGTGTGTGTGTGTGTGTGTGTGTGTGTGTGTGTGTGTGTGTGTGTGTGTGTGTGTGTGTGTGTGTGTGTGTGTGTGTGTGTGTGTGTGTGTGTGTGTGACCCACTTTTACCAGCAGGGGGTGCACTAGTATTTCAAACGGGGCAAACTTTCCAAAAGCAAAAGGAAATCCCCCACTGACCAGACTGTATCGCTGTCTGCTGCTCTCAGCTCTGCTGCTCGTGTGTGCACTGTGCGCGTGCACATCGGGGAGAGATCCTACAGCAGCGTAGCGCCAATAAACAGCTCTTTGCTCTCTGTCTGTGTTTGTTAAAAATCAAATCGGGGTTGGATAAAAAGTATTCGGGGAAGCCTCGGAAACCCGGATAGATCAACACCGATGAATCCCAGTTACAGTCGCAAATAACCACTAAATCACCAAACACCATCAAGTCTCTTGTTCTGCACCGGCTATCTTAACTCCAGAAAGAAGAGAACACACGTCAACGCATTTGAAGAGGCCACACAGTGCGCAATAATGCAGTGCGCTCATGTGCCGTGAGGATGGAGCCAGACGTTAGGGGAGGAGCCAGGCGTTAGGGGAGGAGAGGAGAGGACGTCATGTTGAGGAAACGAAACCTAAATTACTCTGACGTGGAAGCAGTTCTTTCTTTCAGGAGAAAAATAACACGCATTAACTAGTCTGACAGACAGAAACCAGAGCAAGGTGAGTAAAGCAGCACAACTTTGAGAGAAGTTAAAACCGATTTTGCCGTTATGGAAAAACAAAAATAATGGGATTGCTCAATACATAAACATTGTCGTCTGTGTCTAGGAATGGCCTCTGCTAACACTACCTGGTCTGAGGAGAACTTTTCATGTTCCATCTGTCTGGATGTGTTCAACAGTCCAGTCACCACACCATGTGGACACAACTTCTGCAGAACCTGTATTACAAAGTTCTGGGATGAACAAGTCAAGTACAAATGTCCTGTTTGTAATGAGCTTTTCAACACAAGACCTGATTTACGTGTCAATATCCTCTTATCAGAGATGGTTGATCGGTTTGGAACGTCCGTACGAGTAAAAGAGCAGCCTTGTGTGGAACCAGCAGAAGTTCCCTGTGACGTCTGTACTGGGACCCAGGTGAAGGCTGTGAAGTCCTGCCTAGGGTGTTTTATGTCTTACTGTCAAACCCACCTGGAGCCACATCAGAGGGTCGCACGCCTGCAGAAACATCGGCTGGTCGAGCCTATGGACCGTCTGGAAGACAGGGTGTGTAAGAAACACGACCGACTTCTGGAGCTCTTCTGCCAAACTGAACAGGTGTCTGTATGTCAGTTTTGCACAGAGACTGACCACAAGTCCCATCCTGTTGTACCTCTGAAGGAGGAATATGAAGTGAAGACTGCCCAGCTAGGGAAGATAGAGGCTGAAGTTCAGCAGATGATCCAGGAGAGACAAAAACATATTCATGAGATTAAAGACACATTAAAACGCAGCAAAGCAGACGCAGACAGAGAGATAGCTGATGGTGTGCAGGTCCTCACTGCTCTGATGCGCTGCATTGAAAAGTGCCAGGATGATCTCAACCGAATGGTTAAAGAGAGAATGAAAACTACAGAGAAACAAGCTGAAGACCTCATCAAAGAGCTGGAGCAGGAAATAGAAGATCTGACCAATAGAAGCTCAGAGGTGAAGCAGCTCTCACACACCAAAGACCACCTCCACTTCATCCAGGCCTTCAGATCCCTGAAGGATCCTCCACCCACCAGGGACTGGACGACAGTGGAGGTCTGTCCTCCGTCTTACGTAGGGACCTTGAGGAGATCCCTGGATCAGCTGGAGGAGACACTGAACATGGAGATGAAGAAGCTGCGTGATGCTGAACTGAAGAGGGTCCAGCAGTATGAAGTAGATGTGACTCTGGATCCTGATACAGCTCATCCCAAGCTCATCCTGTCTGAGGATGGGAAACAAGTACATGATGGAGGTGTATGGAAGAAACTCCCAGACAACCGTAAGAGATTTACACAGGGAGCATGTGTTCTCACGAGACAGAGCTTCTCCTCAGGGAGCTTTTACTTTGAGGTCCAGGTTAAAGACAAGCCTCAATGGTATGTGGGTGTTGCCAGAGAGTCCATCAACAGAGAAGGTGTGACATTCAACCCTGAGAAAGGTTACTGGACTATTTTATTCAACAAGGGTGAGTTTATATTTAATGGTGACCCTTATGTCCGTCTCCCTCTGAGAGCTGAGCTCCAGAAGATGGGGGTGTTTGTTGATTATGATGAGGGTCTGGTCTCCTTCTATGATGTGGAAGCCAGGGTTCATATCTACTCTGCTACTGGCTGTAGCTTTAGTGAGCCTCTCTATCCATTCCTCAATCCATGTACACATGGTTGTGGTAAAAACTCTTCCCCCCTGATCATCACACCTGTCAATCAAAAAGACTAGGACCTTTGTTTGATAATAAAATAATTAAACAATGGGAATCTCTACTATGTGAGATCTGAATTGTTTATGGTTGCAATAACGTAGAACTAGTTTCAGGACTTAATGTGCATCATAATAATCAAATTATTACTTTTCTTCTTAAACATGAATGACGACACAATAAAATGTATGAATGTACGACAAACTTTTATGATTTTAATAAAAATGGAAGCTGATGAATCGATTTACTTGTCCACCATACAACAACCCAACATGTATAACACACTAACACAAAGGTCACAGTGACTACATGTAAAGATTCTCCTCATGTGTGTGAGTACCGTGACTTTGTCTTGTCAGCTCTCCTCTCCTCCTTTCTCCTCTCTCCTATCACTGCTCTTATTTTAAGGTCATCCAGGATTGTGTTAAGTATTGTTTTGCATACACATTACACGTGTGTAAATACCCTTTTGACATGTCTTTGCTATAGTCTACTTTACTACCTGTGCCCTGGCGCATACAAGCAGCAGTCCCATAAGCAGTGTTATGAGCGACACCCAGTGGCGGGAGCGGGTATCACCACAGAGGGGCGGGACGTTCTTCGTGTCCCCGAATCCTACTATTTTGTAGTACGCTTAATTAGACTATTTAATATTGTGAGACATAATTCTCTTTTTTTTCATCGCATGATTAAGGTACAAACTACTTTCTTTCTTTCTTCTTCTGATCAGCCGTTCAGGTAAGATTCGTCTGCGGTCTCGTTCTCACAGTATTATTAGAATTGCGTCGTTCAAAAACATGAAGGTGTTAAATGAATGCTACGTGTATATGGCGTCGGCTTGGTGGCGGGTGTGTCGAGGACAGCCGCAGCAGACAGAGTGGGAGACGTCTCCCGCTGTCGCTCTCCAAGGTGCTGAACTCCGAGTCCAAGTCCGACTCCAAGTCCGAGTGATGACGTCACACGCTTTGGACAAGCCACCGACCGCGTGGTTTAGGGAATCACCCCCGATGTACAAACTCCATCTAAAAAGAAGTACAAACGTGAAACACTTTGCAGGAAGAACTACCTGTACCAAATGAGATGAGATAAGAAAAATAAAGCATAGAATTGTTGACATATTTTTTAGTGCTGTACAAAATCTCAATGTCATTAAAAACAAGACTCGTTGTGTGTGGTAATTCTGTCTGGTTCCTAAACATTCTCTCACCTACAACTATAGAAGATCATATTAGCCAAACTATACCTCACAATCTGACCATCAGCAGGTGTTTGTATCCAGAGCGTCCAGTGAGGTGAAGGCCCAGGTCTGGGCTGCTCAGGGAGGACGTTGGGGATCCTTTGGACGAGGAGTCTAAACAAACCAACCCACCGGGTCCCCTGAGCCCCTCAACAGTCCTGGTTCACTGTGGGGCTGCAGGGCTGCCGGCTCCCCTGTGAACGCCCCTTCAGTTCAGCTTCAATAAGAGGAGGACAGGTGTGTCACATCAGCGCCCAATCAGCAGGGGACCGGGTCACCCTATCAGCCAATCAGAGGTGATGCCTGCAACAGCAGGTGTTTCACCTAGAGTGGGAGTCAGCGAATAGAAATAATGCAAACCGATCTATAAATGGTGTAGAAAAGATGTCTGCTTCAATTATCGATTAAAAGTCCTGAATGAATTAATGACTTCAGTTCCTTCCTGAACTACGGGCCGTTCTGTGGTTCTCTGAGGGCGCGGCACCAACTGCCAAGCTCTACCAGTCGAGCCACCAGGGACCAGAGATTCAAACCACCCAAAGGATTCCTGGAATCGTTGAGTCACCGTTGAGACACCGTTTATTAAAACGAAAAAACAAACTCAAACTTAAGTAGCGTGTGCAGCACAGCACACCGCCAGCAGTCATGGCCTTTCTAGCGAGCTCAAAGCGAGCAAAATAAAATGTTTGGGAGAATTTCGGCCAAAGGAAACCCACAACAACTCGTTGATGAGCAACCTCCTTGCTAACCATCTCACCTTCATTTGTGTTAAATGTTGTGTCGTCTGAAGCGTCATAACGTCCACTAAGGTGTTTTATTATCGGTCGGTCCAGGGTTCCTTCCTCTGGGCTTTTAGGGGGTGTTTCCTTTTCCTGTAGAGGGCTTAGGGTTTAGGGGGTTAAATACTAGCCTGGCTACTAGCCTTAAAGGTCATGTCAATGATTTATCTGGTTTGATTCATCTCTCCCTCTCTCTGTTTGTCTGTATGTCTGTGTCTCTCTCTCTCTCTCTATTTTTTGCTCTCGCCCCTTGTCGCTATATACTCTTCCGTTTACCATGACGCATTAAGAGAGAGAGAGAGAGAGAGAGAGAGAGAGAGAGAGAGAGAGAGAGAGAGAGAGAGAGAGAGAGAGAGCCTGACCTGACCTGACCTGACGACTGACTGACTTTGGTTTCCTGCTGAGTTGTTGGTATGGTGACACCTTTGTGTCACGCGTTTGTGTGTGTGCGTGTCGTGTGTTTGTGTGTATAATAGGGAAATAAAGAACCTTATATGATGACATCATACAGCCATCATACCGAAAAGTGTTTTCTTGTTTTGTTGTGGTTTGATTGATGAAAGGTGATGCAGTGGGTTACATAGTAGTGATGTGGATGGATCCTGCTGCAAATCTCAACATAAATGCATAACTTTTTAAAAACGTATGTAAATATGCCCTCAAATGACCCTCTATTACTCACATGCTACTGCACTTTAAGTTACTGGCAGTTCTGGGTTATCAGATTACATGAATCAAGTTTTTCTGGCTCCACCCCAGAGACGATGAAAACCAGATCTGAAACCAAGCCCCGCCCTTTAATGGAAAACTTCCGTCTACCAGATGTCAGCCAGAATGCATGTTTTAAATTCTGATAGTGGGTTGGGACCAGCTCCCACAGCGTGTTTGGTTTTCTTCACAACTTGACTGCAAGTGACCTTGTACACCTTGATAACCCTAAATAACAACTAGAACCAAACTACAAAACCAGTTGTCCATCACTTCAGATTTTCACACTGTTTGTCCCTGGCATGTAAAAGCTACCCATAATGCACCACCAGTGATAATGTGACATTGTTAAATGCCACGGCAGATTTTAGGTTTGTTTTGCTGTCTCTGCGCTGGCATTGACTGTGATGTCTCTGAATAGTCAACTTGTTCGTCTGGTTTGTCTGCCCTACCCTGAGTCACGTGATGCAGCTGTTTTATGAGTCTGAGAGATGAGCCTTATATAACTACCAGTTTAAACTCAATATTAAGTTGGGGAGGAGCCAGGTGTTAGGGGAGGAGAGCAGAGGACGTCTTGATCAGGAAGCAAAACTCAACATTCCCAGAAACCATATCCATCCGACATGGAAGCAGTTCTCTCTTTCAGGAGGAAAATAAAACCATTTTGGAACAAATAGTCTGACAGACAGAAACCACAACAAGGTGAGTAAAACAGAACAACTTTGATAGAAGTTAAAACCTCTCTTCCTGTAATGGAATTCTGAAAATAATGAACTTGCTCAATACATAAACCTTGTCGTCTGTGTTTAGGAATGGCCTCTGCTAAAACTTCCTGGTCTGAGAACTTTTCATGTTCCATCTGTCTGGATGTGTTCAGCAGCCCAGTTTCCACACCATGTGGACACAACTTCTGCAGAACCTGTATTAATAAGTTCTGGGATGGACAAGTCCGGTACAAATGTCCAGTTTGCAACAAGATTTTCCACACTAGACCTGATCTACAGGTCAATACCCTCTTATCAGGGATGGCTGCTCAGTTTAGAACGTTAAAAAAGCAGCGATGTGTTGGACCAGGAGAGGTTCCTTGTGACGTCTGTACTGGGACCCAGCTGAAGGCTGTGAAGTCCTGCCTAGTGTGTTTCACATCTTTCTGTCAAAAGCACCTGGAGCCACATCAGAGAGTCGCAGTCCTGAAGAAACATCGGCTGGTCGAGCCTATGGACCGTCTGGAAGACAGGATGTGTAAGAAACACAACCGACTTCTGGAGCTCTTCTGCCAGACTGAACAGGTGTGTGTGTGTCAGTTCTGCACAG
This sequence comes from Micromesistius poutassou, assembly GCF_964030765.1. Classification (NCBI taxonomy): domain Eukaryota; kingdom Metazoa; phylum Chordata; class Actinopteri; order Gadiformes; family Gadidae; genus Micromesistius; species Micromesistius poutassou. Next base: position 1,690,021 of record NC_140294.1, read on the forward strand.
AGACAGACCACAAGTTCCACCCTGTTGTACCTCTAAAGGAGCAATATGAAGTTAAGACGGCCCAGCTGGGGAAGATAGAGGCTGAAGTTCAGCAGATGATCCAGGAGAGAAAAAGAAAGATTAAGGAGATCAAAGACACAGTAGGAATGAGCAAGAAAGACGCAGACAAAGAGATAGCTGACAGTGTGCAGGTCCTCACCGCTCTGAAGCGCCGCATTGGAAAGTGCAAGGATGATTTCCATCGAGCCGTTAAAGAGAAACTCAATTCCACAGAGAAACAAGCTGAAGACCTCATCAAAGAGCTGGAGCAGGAAATAGAAGATCTGACCAATAGAAGCTCAGAGGTGAAGCAGCTCTCACACACTAAAGACCACCTCCACTTCCTCCAGGCCTTCAGATCCCTGAAGGATCCTCCCCCCACCAGGGACTGGACAGCGGTGGAGGTCCGTCTTCCGTCATACATAGGGACCTTGAGGAGATCCCTGGATCAGCTGGAGGAGACACTGAACATGGAGATGAAGAAGCTGCGTGATGCTGAACTGAAGAGGGTCCAGCAGTATGAAGTAGATGTGACTCTGGATCCTGATACAGCTCATCCCTGGCTCAGGCTGTCTGAGGATGGGAAACAAGTACATGAGGTAGATGATGATAAGAGACTCCCGGACAACCCCAAGCGATTTACAAAGTATGCATGTGTTCTCTCGAGGCAGAGCTTCTCCTCAGGGAGATTTTACTTTGAGGTCCGGGTTAAAGACAATACAGACTGGTGTTTAGGAGTGGCCAGAGAGTCCATCGACAGAATAGATGAGACCTTATGGGCCCCTGAAAATGGTTTCTGGACTCTTAACTTCACCGAGGATGAGTTGGTATTTAATGATGACCCTGATGTCCGTCTCCCTCTGAGAGCTGAGCTCCAGAAGGTGGGGGTGTTTGTTGATTATGATGAGGGTCTGCTCTCCTTCTATGATGTTGAAGGCAGGGTTCATATCTACTCTGCTACTGGCTGCACCTTTACTGAGCCTCTCTATCCAATCCTCTGTCCAGGTCACTGGACAGAGGATGATTATGAAGGTAACAACTCTGGCCGCCTGATCATCTCACCTCAGTCAATCAAACAGACTAGGCCCTTTGTTTGATAATAAAATAATCAAACAACCAAAACAACTAATGTGGTTTCCTGAATTTCTACCATGTGAGATCTGAGAGAACTGCAATAATGTTGTACTGCTGTCATTTAACAATGAGAAATTCAGTAGGAAGTGAGCCCTGACTATTATAAATTATAACCCATTGTAAATTATTAGATAACATTATGTTCTTCATTGTCTCTTTTTCATGTTTTTAAAGGTTTTCTGCTATACAATTGTTTATGGTTGCAGTTAACTAGTTTCAGGAAATGATGTGCATCATAATAATCAAATCATTACTTCACTAATGAATCATGAATCATGACACAATAAAATGTATGAATGTATGACAACACTTTTATGATTTAAATAAAAATGGTAAAACAGCTGATGAGTCAATTTTAATGTCCACCATACAACAACCGGACATGTGTAACACACTAACACAAAGGTCACAGTGACTACATGTAAAGATTCTCCTCGTGTGTACAGCGCCAATCACACCTCAATCACACCTTGATACACACATTCACACTATGACCATCAGCAGGCGTTTTTATCCAGAGCGTCCAGTGAGATGAAGGCCCAGGTCTGGGCTGCTCAGGGAGGACGTTGGGGATCCTCTGGACGAGGAGTCTAAACAAACCAACCCACCGGGTCCCCTGAGCCCCTCAACAGTCCTGGTTCACTGTGGGGCTGCAGGGCTGCCGGCTCCCCTGTGAACGCCCCTTCAGTTCAGCTTCAATAAGAGGAGGACAGGTGTGTCGCATCAGCGCCTAATCAGCAGGGGACCGGGTCACCCTATCAGCCAATCAGAGGGGATGCCTGCAACAGCAGGTGACCGGGTCACCCCATCAGCCAATCAGAGGGGATGCCTGCAACAGCAGGGGACCGGGTCACCATATCAGCCAATCAGAGGTGACGCCTGCAACAGCAGGTGTGTCACCTAGAGAGGGAGTCATCGAATATAAATAATGCAACCTAATCTACAAATACTGTAGAAAATATGTGAAATTATTAATTAAGTTGTTTTTAATTTGTTCATGAATTCAGTTCCTTCCTGAACTACGGGCCGTTCTGTGGTTCTCTGAGGGCGCGGCACCAACTGCCAAGCTCTACCGGTCGAGCCACCAGGGACTAGAGATTCAAACCACGGAGAGGATTCCTGGAATCGTTGAGTCACCGTTTGTTAAAACCATTTATGAGAGAGAGCTTGGTTTCATGCCCACTTGTTGGTGTGGTGACTCCTGTTAGTGTGAGTGTGTGTGTGTGTGTGTGTGTGTGTGTGTGTGTCCTGTGTTTGTGATTGGATAACAGGGAAACTAAATACCTTATATGATGACATCATACAGCCATCCTAACCAAAAAGTGTTTTCTTGTTGTTTGTTGTTTGTTGTTTGATTAAAGGTGATTCAGTGGGTTACATAGTAGTGCTCAACTTTCTCAAGTTAAATGCATAACATTTTTTTTTAAATGTATGTTAATATGCACTCAAATGGCCCTCTATTAAACACATGCACGTGTTAACTGATACTGGCAGTTTCGAGTAATCAGGTTATGTCAATCAAATGTTCTGGCTCCACCCCAGAGACGGTGAAAAGCTGATCTGCAATCAAGCCCCGCCCCTCAATGGAAAACTACCGTCTACCAGACGTCAGCCAGAATGCATTTTTAACATTCTGGTAGTGGGTTGGGACCAGCTCCAACAGCATGTTTGATTTTCTTTTACAACTTGACTGCAAGTTACTTTATTACTGCAACTCTATTGTCCAAAATGTGATTCTTATTCTCTTCTCTTTTCTCCAAAGGCTACATTGGTTCAAAAAGGGATACAAATAATTCTGCTTGATTAAGTGGTGGGTGGGTGGGTTTTGGACGGGTTTCTTTAGACACTGGAGCATTTCTCATGATTTTGAACTAATGGCTGCAGTGAAAGAGTAACAAAGAGAAGGTCCAGTTATTGTTGTTATGAGTTTTATGTGGCTGTTCAGATAACACAGGTAGAAAGGTCTTTAACTAGCTAGTTCTGTAATAACTCTGTAGCTTGATTCAGCTGAACCGTCACCATAAGGTGAGTGTTTGGTGATTGGTCACCTGCTTGGCTACGGAGCCAGGAGGGAAAGCAGACTCCACCCATTCAATTGGTTTGAAGGAATAGAAGGAAATCCATGGATTTAAATGACGTAAGACTGCAATGGATTAATGGAACATCATTTTGCTCAATCACACCTTGATAACCCTAAAATAACAACTAGAACTAAACTAGGGATACTAGTTGTCCATCACTTCAGATTTTCACACTATTTGTCCTTGGCACGTAAAAGCTACCCATAATGCACCACCAGTTAAAATTAAACACTGTTAAATGCCACGGCACATTTTAAGTTTGTTTTACTGTCTCTTTACTGGCACTGACTGTGATGTCTCTGAATAGTGAACTTGTTGGTCTGGTTCGTCTGCCCTACCCTGAGTCACATGATACAGCTTTTTTATGAGGTTAGAGTCTGAGAGATGAGCGTTATATAACTACCAGTTTCAACTCAATATTAAATCAAAAACCATAATAACACATATAACCTGGATATACAGGTAGAGCGATGTTTTTATGAAGACTGTACCAGAGAAAATACCAGAGATAGTTTTTGTATAGGTCTTAATCATAGTTACAGTGGCAAATCACCATTAAATCACAAGAATGTATCCGGTTTTGCACCATCTCTTGGTCTGTGTTTTGTATTAAAGGTTGAACATATTTGAACACACAACAATGCATTTGAAGTAGCCTACAACGTAAATGAATGTGCCCAAACGTTGAAACATCAGTGAACTGTGTCCCCCTGGGGGTGGAGCCAGGTGTTAGGGGAGGAGCCCGGTGTTAGGGGAGGAGCCAGGTGTTAGGGGAGGAGCCAGGTGTTAGGGGAGGAGAGGAGAGGTCAGGAAACAAAACGTAACATTCCCAGAAACCAAATCCATCCGACGTGGAAGCAGTTCTCTCTTTCAGGAGGATAATAAAACACATTTTGAAACAAATAGTCTGACAGACAGAAACAACAACAAGGTGAGTAAAACAGGACAACTTTGATAGAAGTTAAAACCTCTCTTCCTGTTATGGAATTATGAAAATAATAGACTTTCTCAATACATAAACCTTGTGCTTTGTGTCTAGGAATGGCCTCTGCTAATACGTCCAGGTCTGGAACGTCTGTAGGAATAAAAAAGCGGCGATGTATTGAACCAGAAGAAGTTCCCTGTGACGTCTGTACTGGGACCCAGCTGAAGGCTGTGAAGTCCTGCCTAGTGTGTTTCACATCTTTCTGTCAAAAGCACCTGGAGCCACATGAGAAAGTCACAGGCCTGAAGAAACATCGGCTGGTCGAGCCTATGGACCATCTGGAAGACAAGATGTGTGAGAAACACGAACGACTTCTGGAGCTCTTCTGCCAGACTGAACAGGTGTCTGTATGTCAGTTCTGCACAGAGGGTGACCACAGGTCCCATCCTGTTGTACCTCTGAAGGAGGAATATGAAGTGAAGACGGCCCAGCTGAGGAAGATAGAGGCTGAAGTTCAGCAGATGATCCAAGAGAGAAAAATAACGATTAAGGAGATTAAAAACACAGTTAAACGCAGCAAAGCAGATGCAGACAGAGAGATAGCTGATGGTTTGCAGATCATCACTGCTCTGATGCGCTGCATTGAAAAGTGCCAGGATGATCTCAACCAAATGGTTAAAGAGAGACTGAAATCCACAGAGAAACAAGCTGAAGACCTCATCAAAGAGCTGGAGCAGGAAATAGAAGATCTGACCAATAGAAGCTCAGAGGTGAAGCAGCTCTCACACACTAAAGACCACCTCCACTTCCTCCAGGCCTTCAGATCCCTGAAGGATCCTCCCCCCACCAGGGACTGGACAGCGGTGGAGGTCCGTCCTCCGTCATACATAGGGACCTTGAGGAGATCCCTGGATCAGCTGGAGGAGACACTGAACATGGAGATGAAGAAGCTGCGTGATGCTGAACTGAAGAGGGTCCAGCAGTATGAAGTAGATGTGACTCTGGATCCTGATACAGCTAATCCCTGGCTCATCCTGTCTGAGGATGGGAAACAAGTACATGAGGGAGATGATGAGGAGGAACTCCCGGACAACCCCAAGCGATTTACACAGTATGCATGTGTTCTCTCGAGGCAGAGCTTCTCCTCAGGGAGATTTTACTTTGAGGTCCAGGTTAAAGACAATACAGACTGGTGTTTAGGAGTGGCCAGAGAGTCCATCGACAGAATAGATGAGACCTTATGGGCCCCTGAAAATGGTTGCTGGACTCTTTACTTCGAATTCATTCAAAGATGACCCTGGTGTCCGTCTCCCTCTGAGAGCTGAGCTCCAGAAGGTGGGGGTGTTTGTTGATTATGATGAGTGTCTGGTCTCCTTCTATGATGTGGAAGCCAGGGTTCATCTCTACTCTGCTACTGGTTGCACCTTTGGAGAGCCTCTCTATCCACTCCTCGGTCCAGGTTTGCATATAAACTCTGCTCCCCTGATCATCTCACCTGTCAATCAAACAGACTAGGGCCTTTGTTTGATAATGAAATAATCAAACAACCAAAACAACTAACGTTGTTTCCTGAATGACAATCTCTGTGTGAGATCTGAGAGAACTGCTTTGATGTTGGATAAAAGGATAAATTCAATAAGATAATAACCCTTACTTTTATTAAATATAACCCATGATTACATGCACATTATTGATCAATGTCTGATTTACAGAATGTTTTTATATGTTTACCAATATCAAATTGTAAATGTTTGCAGCAAGTAGAAAAGGTTGAAAATGTCTTGTTTAAAAAATATGTTTTTATTTGTTTATATTTCTGAATTATGAATAACAATGAAATGTATGTTTGATTTTTATTGCAATAAAAGTGTAAAAAAAGTAGAATGGGGTCATTTTCTGTGGTATAGGTACATTCTCAGTACAATATTTATTCAGTAGAATAGGTACAATCTGAATACAATGTTTACTCAGTAGAATATCTACATTCTTCTTACTCTTCCTCGCTCTCTCTCCCTCCTTCCCTCATTCTTCCTCATTCTCCTTGTCTCCTCTGTCCTCACCTCACTCTCCCTCCTCGCTCTGTCTCCCCCCCTCTCTCTCTCTTTTCCCTCCCCTCTTAGTTCCTTGTGTCTCATACATTGCAGTAGGAAGTGGTCTTCAGTCTCCCTCTCCTGGGGACAGAATGGACCCAGCCTGGCTTCTCTGGGTAGCCAGGTCCGCCTGTGACGGCCTTGCTCTATGGCCAGGCTGTGTCCACTGAGCCTGGACGTTGGCGCTGTCATTCCTTGTGTCTCATGTTCTCCTTCTCCCTTGTGTCTCCGGTCTTCCTCTCTTGTTGTGTGTGTGTGTGTGTGTGTGTGTGTGTGTGTGTGTGTGTGTGTGTGTGTGTGTGTGTGTGTGTGTGTGTGTGTGTGTGTGTGTGTGTGACCCACTTTTACCAGCAGGGGGTGCACTAGTACTTCAAACGGGGCAAACTTTCCAAAAGCAAAAGGAAATCCCCCACTGACCAGACTGTATCGCTGTCTGCTGCTCTCAGCTCTTCTGCTCGTGTGTGCACTGTGCGCGTGCACATCGGGGAGAGTTCCTACAGCAGCGTAGCGCCAATAAACAGCTCTTTGCTCTCCGTCTGTTTGTTAAAAATCAGATCGAGGTTGGATAAAAAGTATTCGGGGAAGCCCCGGAAACCTGGATAGATCAACATCGATGAATCCCAGTTACAGTCGCAAATAACCACTAAATCACCACAAAGTCTCTTGTTCTGCACCGGCTCTCTTAACTCCAGAAAGAAGAGAACACGTCAACGCATTTGAAGAGGCCACACAGTGCGTAATAATGCAGTGCGCTCATGTGCCGTGGGGACGGAGCAAGACGTTAGGGGAGGAGCCAGGCGTTAGGGGAGGAGGGGAGAGGACGTCATGTTGGGGAAACGAAACTTAAAGCACTCCGACGTGGAAGCAGTTCTTTCTTTCAGGAGAAAAATAACACGCATTAACTAGTCTGACAGACAGAAACCAGAACAAGGTGAGTGAAGCAGCACAACTTTGAGAGAAGTTAAAACCGATTTTGCCGTTATGGAAAAACAAAAATAATGGGATTGCTCAATACATAAACATTGTCGTCTGTGTCTAGGAATGGCCTCTGCTAACACTACCTGGTCTGAGGAGAACTTTTCATGTTCCATCTGTCTGGATGTGTTCAACAGTCCAGTCACCACACCATGTGGACACAACTTCTGCAGAACCTGTATTACAAAGTTCTGGGACGAACGAGTGAAGTACAAATGTCCCGTTTGCAATGCGCTTTTCAAAACAAAACCTGATTTACGTGTCAATATCCTCTTATCAGAGATGGTTGATCGGTTTGGAACGTCTGTACGAGTAAAAGAGCAGCCTTGTGTTGAACCAGGAGAAGTTCCCTGTGACGTCTGTACTGGGACCCAGCTGAAGGCCGTGAAGTCCTGCCTAGGGTGTTTTATGTCTTTCTGCCAAACCCACCTGGAGCCACATCATAAATTTGCAGTCCTGAAGAAACATCGGCTGGTCCAGCCTATGGACCGCCTGGAAGACAGGATGTGTAAGAAACACGAACGACTTCTGGAGCTCTTCTGCCAGACTGAACAGGTGTGTCTGTGTCAGTTCTGCACAGAGACAGACCACAAGTCCCATCTTGTTGTACCTCTAAAGGAGGAATATGAAGTAAAGATGGCCCAGCTGGGGAAGATAGAGGCTGAAGTTCAGCAGATGATCCAGGAGAGAAAACTTAAGATTAAGGAGATCATAGACACAGTTAAACGCAGCAAAGCAGATGCAGTCAGAGAGATAGCCGATGGTGTGCAGATCCTCACTGCTCTGAAGCGCTGCGTTGAAAAGTGCCGGGATAATCTCAACAAAACGGTAAAAGAGAAACTGAAATCCACACAGAAACAAGCTGAAGACCTCATCAAAGAGCTGGAGCAGGAAATAGAAGATCTGACCAATAGAAGCTCAGAGGTGAAGCAGCTCTCACACACTCAAGACCACCTCCACTTCCTCCAGACCTTCAGATCCCTGAAGAATCCTCCACCCACCACGGACTGGACGACGGTGGAGGTCCGTCCTCCGTCATATGTAGGGACCTTGAGGAGATCCCTGGATCAGCTGGAGGAGACACTGAACATGGAGATGAAGAAGCTGCGTGATGGTGAATGGAAGAGGGTCCAGCAGTATAAAGTAGATGTGACTCTGGATCCTGATACAGCTTATCCCAGTCTCATCCTGTCTGAGGATGGGAAACAAGTACATGATGGAGGTGTAGTGAAGCAACTCCCAGACAACTCTAAGAGATTCACAAAGTATATATGTGTTCTCACAAGGCAGAGCTTCTCCTCTGGGAAGTTTTACTTTGAAATCCAGGTTAAAGACAAGACTGCATGGTTTTTAGGAGTGGCCAGAGAGTCCATCGACAGAATAGGTGAGATTATAGAGACCCCTGAGACGGGTTACTGGACTCTTCACTACGACGAGGATGGGTTGGTATTTAATGATGACCCTGATGTCCGTCTCCCTCTGAGAGCTGAGCTCCAGAAGGTGGGGGTGTTTGTTGATTATGATGAGGGTCTGGTCTCCTTCTATGATGTGGAAGCCAGGGTTCATATCTACTCTGCTACTGGCTGCACCTTCAGTGAGCCTCTCTATCCATTCCTCTGTCCATGTCGCTATGATTATGAAGGTAACAACTCTGCCCCCCTGATCATCTCACCTGTCAATCAAACAGACTAGGACCTTTGTTTGATAATAAAATAATCAAACGACCAAAACAACTAATTTTGTTTCCTAAATTAGAATCTCTACCATGTGAGATCTGAGAGAACTGCATTACTGTTGTACTGCTGTCATTTAACAAAGAAACATTCAGTAGGAAGTGAACCCTGACTATTATAAATTATAACCTATTGTAAATCATTAGATAACATTATGTTCTTCATTGTCTCTTTTTCATGTTTTTAAAGGTTTTCTGCTATACAATTGTTTATGGTTGCAGTTATGTATAACTAGTTTCAGGGAATGATGTGCATCATAATCATCTAAACATTACTATTAGTTTATACTTCGGAATCATGAATGACAAAACAATCAGATGTAAAAATATCATGGTTTCAATAAAAGTGGAAAAACAGCTGATGAGTCAGTTAACTTTGTCCACCATACAACAACCCAACATGTGTTCCACACTAACACAAAGGTGACGGTGACTACATGTAAAGATTCTCCTCATGTGTGTGAGTACCGTGACTCGTGTCTTGTAATCTCTCCTCTCCTCTCCATCTTCTCCTCTTAGTTTCTCCTCTCTCCTTCCTCTCTATTCTCTTCCTCCTCCCTCCTATCTCTGCTCTACTTTCTAGCTCATCCAGGATTGTGTTAAGTATTGTCTTGCATACACATTACATGTGTGTGTAAATACCCGTTTGACTTGTCTTTACTATAGTCTACTACCTGTGTCCTGGCACATGCAAGCAGCATTCCCATAATCAGTGATGTGTGTGTCGAGGACAGCCACAGCAGACAGAGTGGGAGACGTCTTCTGCCGTCGCTCTCCAAGGTGCTGAACTTCCACTGAGTGGTGACGTCACACGCTTTGGACAAGCCACCGACCGCGTGGTTTAGGGAATCATCCCCGGTGTACGTAGCCTACTCCATAAACACTTTGCAGGAAAAACTACCTGCACTGAAAGTAAAGAAAAATAAAATAGAAAAAAAAATAGATTTTTTTTGTGCTATACGAAATCTCAATGGCATTTAAAACAAGACTCATTGTATGTGGCTATTCTGACTGGTTCCTAAACCTTCTCTCACCTACAACTATAAAAGATCATGTTAGCCAAACTATAACTCACAATACGACCATTAGCAGACGTTTGTATCCAGAGCGTCCAGTGAGATGAAGGCCCAGGTCTGGGCTGCTCAGGGAGGACGTTGGGGATCCTTTGGACAAGGAGTCTAAACAAACCAACCCACCGGGTCCCCTGAGCCCCTCAACAGTCCTGGTTCACTGTGGGGCTGCAGGGCTGCCGGCTCCCCTGTGAACGCCCCTTCAGTTCAGCTTCAATAAGAGGAGGACAGGTGTGTCACATCAGCGCCCAATCAGCAGGGGACCACCCTATCAGCCAATCAGAGGTGATGCTTGCAACAGCAGGTGTTTCACCTAGAGAGGGTCAGCGAATAGAAATAATGCAAACCGATCTATAAATGGTGTAGAAAAGATGTCTGCTTGGATTATCGATTAAAAGTCGTGAATGAATTAATGACTTCAGTTCCTTCCTGAACTACGGGCTGTTCTGTGGTTCTCTGAGGGGGCGGCACCAACTGCCAAGCTCTACCAGTCGAGCCACCAGGGACCAGAGATTCAAATCACCCAAAGGATTCCTGGAATCGTTGAGTCACCGTTTATTAAAATGAAAAACAAACTCTCCAGCAGACATGGCCTTTCTAGCGAGCTCAAAGCGAGCAAAATAAAATGTTTGGGAGAATTTGGGAGGAGAGGCGGCCAAAGGAAACCCACAACAACTCATTGATGAGCGACCTCCTTGCTAACCATCTCACCCTCAGTTGTGTTAAATGTTGTGTCGTCTAAAGCGTTATAACGTCCACTAAGGTGTTTTATTATCGGTCAGGCCAGGGTTCCTTCCCTCTGGGATTTTAGGGGGTGTTTCCTTGTCCTGTAGAGGGCTTAGGGTTTAGGGTGTTAAATACTAGCCTAGCTACTAGCCTTAAAGGTCATGTCAATGATTTATCTGGTTTGATTCATCTCTCCCTCTCTCTGTTTGTCTGTATGTCTGTGTGTGTCTCTCTCTCTCTCTCTCTCTCTATCTTTTGCTCTCCCCCCTTGTCACTATATACTCTTCCGTTTACCATGACGCATTGAGAGAGAGAGAGAGAGAGAGAGCCTGACCTGACCTGACCTGACCTGACCTGACCTGACCGACTGACTGACTGACTGACTGACTGACTGACTGACTGACTGACTGACTGACTGACTGACTGACTGACTGACTGACCGACTGACCGACTTTGGTTTCCTGCTGAGTTGTTGGTATGGTGACAAATTTGTGTCACGCATTTGTGTGTGTGCGTGTCGTGTGTTTGTGTGTATAACAGGGAAATAAAGAACCTTATATGATGACATCATACAGCCATCATACCGAAAAGTTTTTTCTTGTTTTGTTGTGGTTTGATTGATGAAAGGTGATGCAGTGGGTTACATAGTAGTGATGTGGATGCATCTTGCTCCTAATCTCAACATAAATGCAAACTTTTTAAAAACGTATGTAAATATGCCCTCAAATGACCCTCTATTACTCACATGCTACTGCACTTTAAGTTACTGGCAGTTCTGGGTTATCAGGTTACATGAATCAAGTGTTCTGGCTCCACCCCAGAGACGATGAAAACCAGATCTGAAATCAAGCCCCGCCCCTTAATGGAAAACTTCCGTCTAACAGACGTTAGCCAGAATGCATGTTTTAAATTCTGATAGTGGGTTGGGACCGGCTCCCACAGAGTGTTTGGTTTTCTTCACAACTTGACTGCAAGTGACCTTGTACACCTTGATAACCCTAAATAACAACTAGAACCAAACTACAAAACCAGTTGTCCATCACTTCAGATTTTCACACTGTTTGTCCCTGGCATGTAAAAGCTACCCATAATGAACCACCAGTGATAATGTGACATTGTTAAATGCCACGGCAGATTTTAGGTTTGTTTTGCTGTCTCTGCGCTGGCATTGACTGTGATGTCTCTGAATAGTCAACTTGTTCGTCTGGTTTGTCTGCCCTACCCTGAGTCACGTGATGCAGCTGTTTTATGAGTCTGAGAGATGAGCCTTATATAACTACCAGTTTAAACTCAATATTAAGTTGGGGAGGAGCCAGGTGTTAGGGGAGGAAAGCAGAGGACGTCTTGATCAGGAAGCAAAACTCAACATTCCCAGAAACCAAATCCATCCGACATGGAAGCAGTTCTCTCTTTCAGGAGGAAAATAAAACCATTTTGGAACAAATAGTCTGACAGACAGAAACCACAACAAGGTGAGTAAAACAGAACAACTTTGATAGAAGTTAAAACCTCTCTTCCTGTAATGGAATTCTGAAAATAATGAACTTGCTCAATACATAAACCTTGTCGTCTGTGTTTAGGAATGGCCTCTGCTAAAACTTCCTGGTCTGAGAACTTTTCATGTTCCATCTGTCTGGATGTGTTCAGCAGCCCAGTTTCCACACCATGTGGACACAACTTCTGCAGAACCTGTATTAATAAGTTCTGGGATGGACAAGTCCGGTGCAAATGTCCAGTTTGCAACAAGATTTTCCACACTAGACCTGATCTACAGGTCAATACCCTCTTATCAGGGATGGCTGCTCAGTTTAGAACGTTAAAAAAGCAGCGATGTGTTGGACCAGGAGAGGTTCCTTGTGACGTCTGTACTGGGACCCAGCTGAAGGCTGTGAAGTCCTGCCTAGTGTGTTTCACATCTTTCTGTCAAAAGCACCTGGAGCCACATCAGAGAGTCGCAGTCCTGAAGAAACATCGGCTGGTCGAGCCTATGGACCGTCTGGAAGACAGGATGTGTAAGAAACACAACCGACTTCTGGAGCTCTTCTGCCAGACTGAACAGGTGTGTGTGTGTCAGTTCTGCACAGAGACAGACCACAAGTCCCATCCTGTTGTACCTCTAAAGGAGCAATATGAAGTTAAGACGGCCCAGCTGGGGAAGATAGAGGCTGAAGTTCAGCAGATGATCCAGGAGAGAAAAAGAAAGATTAAGGAGATCAAAGACACAGTAGGAATGAGCAAGAAAGACGCAGACAAAGAGATAGCTGACAGTGTGCAGGTCCTCACCGCTCTGAAGTGCCGCATTGGAAAGTGCAAGGATGATTTCCATCGAGCCGTTAAAGAGAAACTCAATTCCACAGAGAGACAAGCTGAAGACCTCATCAAAGAGCTGGAGCAGGAAATAATAGACCTGACCAATAGAAGCTCAGAGGTGAAGCAGCTCTCACACACTAAAGACCACCTCCACTTCATCCAGGCCTTCAGATCCCTGAAGGATCCTCCACCCACCAGGGACTGGACGACAGTGGAGGTCTGTCCTCCATCATACGTAGGGACCTTGAGGAGATCCCTGGATCAGCTGGAGGAGACACTGAACATGGAGATAAAGAAGCTGTGTGATGCTGAACTGAAGAGGGTCCAGCAGTATGAAGTAGATGTGACTCTGGATCCTGATACAGCTCATCGTCAGCTCATCCTGTCTGAGGATGGGAAACAAGTACATCATGGAGGTGTAGTGAAGAAACTCCCAGACAACCCTAAGAGATTTACACAGAAAATATATGTTCTCACGAGGCAGAGCTTCTCCTCAGGGAGATTTTACTTTGAGGTCCAGGTTAAAGACAAGACTGCATGGTCTTTAGGAGTGGCCAGAGAGTCCATCAACATAATAGGTAAGATCATAGCGACCCCTGAGATGGGTTACTGGAATATTTTTTATAACAAGGATGGGTTGATATTCAGAGATAAACCTCCTGTCCATCTCCCTCTGAGAACTGAGCTCCAGAAGGTGGGGGTGTTTGTTGATTATGATGAGGGTCTGGTCTCCTTCTATGATGTGGAAGCCAGGGTTCATATCTACTCTGCTACTGGCTGCACCTTTACTGAGCCTCTCTATCCATTCCTCGGTCCAGGTGTCTATAATTATGAAGGTAACAACTCTGCCCCCCTGATCATCTCACCTGTCAATCAAACAGACTAGGCCCTTTGTTTGATAATAAAATAATCAAACAACCAAAACAACTAATGTTGTTTCCTGAATTATAATCTCTACCATTTGAGATCTGAGAGAACTGCTTTAATGTTGCACTGCTGTTATTTATAAGGAAACATTCAGTAGGAAGTGAACCCTGACTATTATAAATTATGTTTGTAAAGCATTAGATAACATTATGTTCTTCATTGTCTCTTTTTCATGTTTTAAAGGTTTTCTGCTATACAATTGTTTATGGTTGCAGTTATGTATAACTAGTTTCAGGGAATGATGTGCATCATAATCATCTAAACATTACTTTTAGTTCATACTTCGGAATCATGAATGACAAAACAATCAAATGTAAAAACAAATTCTTTATTGTCTGTTTTCTCCAGTTTTTTTTAAAGGTTTACTGCTGTACAATTGTTAATGGTTACAGTTACGTAGAGCATGGTTTGAGGATTAATCTGTATATCATAATCATCTAAACATTACTATTAGTTCATACTTCGGAATCATGAATGACAAAACAATCAAATGTATAAACATTATGGTTTCAATAAAAGTGGAAAAACAGCTGTTGAGTCGGTTTACTTTGTCCATCATGCAACAACCCAACATGTGTTCCACACTAACACAAAGGTCACAGTGACTACATGTAAAGATTCTCCCCATGTGTGTGAGTACCGTGACTCTGTCTTGTCATCTCTCCTCTCCTCTCCATCTTCTCCTCTCTCCTTCCTCTCTCTTCTCTTCCTCCTCTCTCCTATCTCTGCTTTCTAGCTCATCCAGGATTGTGTTAAGTATTGTCTTGCATACACATTACACGTGTTTACAAATTACCTAGGCAATATTACGATTTATTTGGGCAAATATTTGAAGTGCTTTAGCTCTAATTTAGCCTTTTTTAAGACGGCGCACAATTATTTTGCTCCACTGATCCATGGTTCAGCTCTACCCTCAAAGGACAGCGACTATAGACTACTTTACTCATCGCACTAAATGCTGTTTTCTTCCAGGTACTGCTCACTGCACAAAACGTAACTCCATTCAAACATATGCGGCGATCAAAACAACGTAACACTCGGGGGGGCTTGCAGTGGTAGAACTAGAGCTTCATAGGGTGGCCAGGGGGGGGGGGGCAGGTAACTTCAGTGTCTCCATAGACCGTGATAGAAAAGTGAGTGTGGACCCCTAACCTGTCATCTAAAGGCCCTGACACACCATTCCGACTGCCGATCGGCGGCAGAAGAGGCAGTCGGACCGATTTAGTCGTGGCCGATTCAACGTGTGCAATCGGCTGATAAGAACACAGACGGCTTGAAAAAGATCACCGACGGCTTTGACGACGACCGACTGCACAGCACACACACCGAACAGACTCAGGTCACCGAGCTCGCAAGACTGTCCGACGGCCGATAATCTGGTTGGTGTGTCAGGGCCATACGGAACATGAATTAATCCTCTGATGGCTGATTAGAGGTAGAAGTGATAATTCACTGACACTAGAGTTCTTTAATGTGGCAGCTAGTGTGGTCCACTAGGGTCACTTCACTAGAATTATTTAACGTACTCTGAATAGCCAGTGTCTCTGCCCCGGAACTGCAGCTAATTTATTACTCACACAGAGACACACACACACACACACACACACACACACACACACACACACACACACACACACACACACACACACACACACACATGAAACAAAACTGATTGAAACATTGTGAGAGGACACACTCTCTCTAGTGCAGAGCGAGCAGCACACTGCGTCCGTCTGTCCTCCGTCTCTAGATTTGTGTTCCCCAAAGACCACGGTTGTCACGTGAGTCCGCAGACTGGCAGAGCGGTGCACATCACTGGTTAAATTGGCACTGCTCAATGGTTTAGTGATCGCTTCAGGTTGAAAGCAGCGTGTAGTGGGGCCCTAGCTTTAGACGGGGCCCCACACTGAGGTAACCGGACAGAAAGAGACGGATTCAAACTCTAAACCCTGTTTCACTCTGTGTTGCTTACATTCATTTGTTTGTTTGTTGGTTTGTTTGTTTGTTTGGGCGTCCCCACGGTGATCACCGTGACAAAGCTGAGCATCAGGCGCCAGGAACTCGCCGCCCAGGATGGCGTCCGCCGCCGCCCACGGGCCGGTTCGTCAGCGCGGCGCCACGCCGGCCTTCGTCTTCTCCGCGCTCATCAAGCTCGCCGCCGTCGACCGCCCGACCAAGCGGAGCTGGGCCCGGGGCGGCAGGGACGCACCGGAGGCCCCGCAGCACCCAGAGGTGCAAATGCTCCCATCATCCGTCACCATGACGACCTGCTATTGAGTCGTTGAGCAGACGCTTTTAGAGAAAAATAACTTTGTTGATTCAGTTAAAAACTGAAATAAAGAAGGTTTACACTAACATGTGATTATGTATTCATTAGAGTATCTGTGGATAGCTGTCGTTATTCTAGGGTTTAGGGATTATTTCTTCCTCTCTTATCTCCTCCTTCTTCCTTCTCCCTCTATCACCACTTCCTCCTCCCTCCCCTTACCCATCCTTTCTTTATTCTTCACCCCTCCTTCCTCCTCCAACTCCCCCCTTTCTCCTCCCCTTCCTCATCCTACCCCTCCCGTCCCTCAACACCTCCACTCACACCCTTCATCCTCTTCTTCCTCTCCTCCTCCTCCCCTTCATACCTCTTCCTCTCTCCCCCTCTCCTCTCTCTTCCACCTTCTCCTCTTTCATTTTCTCGTGTGTGTGTGTGTGTGTGTGTGACCCTTCTTTTACCAGCAGGGGGTGCACTAGTTCTTCAAACGGGGTTAACTTTCCCCTGACCAGACTGTATCGCTGTCTGCTGCTCTCAGCTCTGCTGCTTGTGTGTGCACTGTGGGCGTGCACATCGGGGAGAGTTCCTACAGCAGCGTAGCGCCAATAAACAGCTCTTTGCTCTCTGTCTGTTTGTTGAAAATCGGATCGGGGTTGGATAAAAAGTATTCGGGGAAGCCCCGGAAACCCGGATAGATCAACACCGATGAATCCCAGTTACAGTCGCAAATCACCACTAAATCACCATAAAGTCTCTTGTTCTGCATCGGCTCTCCTTTAACTCCAGAAAGAAGAGAACACACATCAACGGTTACGCATTTGAAGAGGCCACACAGTGCGCAATAATGCAGTGCACTCGTGCCGTGGGGGAGGAGCCAGGTGTAAAGGGGAGGAGCCAGGTGTAAAGGGAAGGAGCCAGGTGTTAAGGGGAAGAGCCATGTGTTAAGGGAGGAGAGGAGAGGACGTCATGTTGAGGAAACGAAACCTAAGGTTCATAGAAACCAAAGCAACCGTCGTGGAAGCAGTTCTCTCGTTCAGGAGAACAGGAAATCGCATTTTGGGAGAAAAAAAAAATTGTCTGACAGACAGAAACAACAACGACAAGGTGAGTAAAGCAGAACAACTTTGAGAGAAGTTAAAACAGTTTTTGCCGTTATGGAATAACAAATATAATGGGATTGCTCAGTACATAAATCTTGTCGTCTGTGTCTAGGAATGGCCTCTGCTAAAACTTCCTGGTCTGAGAACTTTTCATGTTCCATCTGTCTGGATGTGTTCAGCAGCCCAGTTTCCACACCATGTGGACACAACTTCTGCAGAACCTGTATTAATAAGTTCTGGGATGGACAAGTCCAGTACAAATGTCCAGTTTGCAACAAGATTTTCCACACTAGACCTGATCTACAGGTCAATACCCTCTTATCAGGGATGGCTGCTCAGTTTAGAACGTTAAAAAAGCAGCGATGTGTTGGACCAGGAGAGGTTCCCTGTGACTTCTGTACTGGGACCCAGCTGAAGGCCGTGAAGTCCTGCCTAGTGTGTTTCACCTCTTACTGCCAAACCCACCTGGAGCCACATCAGAGAGTCTCTCGCCTGAAGAAACATCGGCTGGTCGAGCCTATGGACCGTCTGGAAGACAGGATGTGTAAGAAACACACTCAAATTCTGGAGCTCTTCTGCAAGACTGAACAGGTGTGTGTGTGTCAGTTCTGCACAGAGACAGACCACAAGTCCCATCCTGTTGTACCTCTAAAGGAGCAATATGAAGTTAAGACGGCCCAGCTGGGGAAGATAGAGGCTGAAGTTCAGCAGATGATCCAGGAGAGAAAAAGAAAGATTAAGGAGATCAAAGACACAGTAGGAATGAGCAAGAAAGACGCAGACAGAGAGATAGCTGACGGTGTGCAGGTCCTCACCGCTCTGAAGCGCCGCATTGGAAAGTGCAAGGATGATTTCCATCGAGCCGTTAAAGAGAAACTCAACTCCACAGAGAGACAAGCTGAAGACCTCATCAAAGAGCTGGAGCAGGAAATAATAGACCTGACCAATAGAAGCTCAGAGGTGAAGCAGCTCTCACACACTAAAGACCACCTCCACTTCCTCCAGGCCTTCAGATCCCTGAAGGATCCTCCACCCACCAGGGACTGGACGACAGTGGAGGTCCGTCCTCCGTCATACGTAGGGACCTTGATGAGATCCCTGGATCAGCTGGAGGAGACACTGAACATGGAGATGAAGAAGCTGCATGATGCTGCTGAACTGAAGAGGGTCCAGCAGTATGAAGTAGATGTGACTCTGGATCCTGATACAGCTCATCCCAAGCTCATGCTGTCTGAGGATGGGAAACAAGTACATGATGGAGGTGTAGTGAAGAAACTCCCAAACAACCCTAAGAGATTTACACAGCTTGTATATGTTCTCACAAGGCAAAGCTTCTCCTCAGGGAGATTTTACTTTGAGGTCCAGGTTAAAGACAAGACTGGATGGTGTTTAGGAGTGGCCAGAGAGTCCATCAACAGAAAAGGTGAGATCATGTGGACCCCTGAGACGGGGTACTGGACTCTTTACTACTACAACGATGGGTTGTTATTCAGAGATAAACCTGCTGTCCGTCTCCCACTGAGAGCTGAGCTCCAGAAGGTGGGGGTGTTTGTTGATTATGATGAGGGTCTGGTCTCCTTCTATGATGTGGAAGCCAGGGTTCATATCTACTCTGCTACTGGCTGCACCTTTACTGAGCCTCTCTATCCATTCCTCGGTCCATGTCTTTATAATTATGGAGGCATAAACTCTGCCCCCCTGATCATATCACCTGTCAATCAAACTGACTAGGACCTTTGTTTGATAATAAAATAATCAAACCATCCAAAACAACTAATGTTGTTTCCTGAATTAGAATCTCTACCATGTGAGATCTGAGAGATCTGCATTAATGTTGTACTGCTGTCATTTAACAAGGAAAAATTCAGTAGGAAATTAACCCTGACTATTATAAATTACAACCCATTGTACATCATTAGATAACATATTCTTCAGTGTCGCTTTTTCATGTTTTTAAAGGTTTACTGCTTTGCAATTGTTTATGGTTGCAGTTAGTTTCAGGGATTGATGTGCATCATAATAATCGAATCATTACTTTTCTTCTGATCATGAATGATGACACAATAAAATGTATGAATGTATGACAACACTTTTCTGATTTAAATAAAAATAGAAAAACAGCTGATGAGTTGACTTACTTTTAATGTCCACCATGCAACAACCCAACATGTGTAACACACTAACACAAAGGTCACAGTGACTACATGTAAAGATTCTCCCCATGTGTGTGAGTGACCGTGACTTTGTCTCGTCACCTCTCCTCTCCTCTCCATCCTCTCCTCTTAGTTTATCCTCTCTCCTTCCTCTCTCTTCTCTTCCTCCTCTCTCCTATCTCTCCTTTCTAGCTCATCCAGGATTGTGTTAAGTATTGTCTTGCATACACATTACACGTGTTTACAAATTACCTAGGCAATATTACGATTTATTTGGGCAAATATTTGAAGTGCTTTAGCTCTAATTTAGCCTTTTTTAAGACGGCGCACAATTATTTTGCTCCACTGATCCATGGTTCAGCTCTACCCTCAAAGGACAGCGACTATAGACTACTTTACTCATCGCACAAAATGCTGTTTTCTTCCAGGTACTGCTCACTGCACAAAACATAACTCCATTCAAACATATGCGGCGATCAAAACAACGTAACACTCTGGGGGGGCTTGCAGCGGTGGAACTAGAGCTTCATAGGGTGGCCGGGGGGGGGGCCCAGGTAACTTCAGTGGTTCCATAGACTGTGATAGAAAAGTGAGTGTGGACCCCTAACCTGTCATCTAAAGGCCCTGACACACCATTCCGACTGCCGATCGGCGGCAGAAGAGGTAGTCGGACCGATTTAGTCGTGGCCGATTCAACGTGTGCAATCGGCTGATAAGAACACAGACGGCTTGAGAGATCACCGACGGCTTTGACGACGACCGACTGCACAGCACACACACCGAACAGACTCAGGTCACCAAACTCGCCAGACTGTCCGACGGCCGATAATCTGGTTGGTGTGTCAGGGCCATACGGAACATGAATTAATACTCTGATGGCTGATTAGAGGTAGAAGTGATAATTCACTGACACTAGAGTTCTTTAATGTGGCAGCTAGTGTGGTCCACTAGGGTCACTTCACTAGAATAATTTAACGTACTCTGAATAGCCAGTGTCTCTGCCCCGGAACTTCAGCTCATTTATTACTCACACAGAGACACACACACACACACACACACACACACACACACACACACACACACACACACACACACACACACACACACACACACACACAAACATGAAACAAAACTAATTGAAACATCGTGAGAGGACACACTCTCTCTAGTGCAGAGCGAGCAGCACACTGCGTCCGTCTGTCCTCCGTCTCTAGATTTGTGTTCCCCAAAGACCACGGTTGTCACGTGAGTCCGCAGACTGGCAGAGCGGCGCACATCACTGGTTAAATGGGCACTGCTCAATGGTTCAGTGATCGCTTCAGGTTGAAAGCATCGTGTGTGTGTGTGTGTGTGTGTGTGTGTGTGTGTGTGTGTGTGTGTGTGTGTGTGTGTGTGTGTGTGTGTGTGTGCGTGTGTGTGTGTGTGTGCGTGTGTGTGTGTGCGTGTGTGTGTGTGTGCGTGTGTGTGTGTGTGTGTGCGTGTGTGTGTGTGTGTGCGTGTGTGTGCGTGTGTGTGTGCGTGTGTGTGCGTGTGACCCTTCTTTTACCAGCAGGGGGTGCACTAGTTCTTCAAACGGGGCTAACTTTCCCCTGACCAGACTGTATCGCTGTCTGCTGCTCTCAGCTCTGCTGCTTGTGTGTGCACTGTGGGCGTGCACATCGGGGAGAGTTCCTACAGCAGCGTAGCGCCAATAAACAGCTCTTTGCTCTCTGTCTGTTTGTTGAAAATCGGATCGGGGTTGGATAAAAAGTATTCGGGGAAGCCCCGGAAACCCGGATAGATCAACACCGATGAATCCCAGTTACAGTCGCAAATCACCACTAAATCACCATAAAGTCTCTTGTTCTGCATCGGCTCTCCTTTAACTCCAGAAAGAAGAGAACACACATCAACGGTTACGCATTTGAAGAGGCCACACAGTGCGCAATAATGCAGTGCACTCGTGCCGTGGGGGAGGAGCCAGGTGTAAAGGGGAGGAGCCAGGTGTAAAGGGAAGGAGCCAGGTGTTAAGGGGAAGAGCCATGTGTTAAGGGAGGAGAGGAGAGGACGTCATGTTGAGGAAACGAAACCTAAGGTTCATAGAAACCAAAGCAACCGTCGTGGAAGCAGTTCTCTCGTTCAGGAGAACAGGAAATCGCATTTTGGGAAAAATTGTCTGACAGACAGAAACAACAACGACAAGGTGAGTAAAGCAGAACAACTTTGAGAGAAGTTAAAACAGTTTTTGCCGTTATGGAATAACAAATATAATGGGATTGCTCAGTACATAAATCTTGTCGTCTGTGTCTAGGAATGGCCTCTGCTAAAACTTCCTGGTCTGAGAACTTTTCATGTTCCATCTGTCTGGATGTGTTCAGCAGCCCAGTTTCCACACCATGTGGACACAACTTCTGCAGAACCTGTATTAATAAGTTCTGGGATGGACAAGTCCAGTACAAATGTCCAGTTTGCAACAAGATTTTCCACACTAGACCTGATCTACAGGTCAATACCCTCTTATCAGGGATGGCTGCTCAGTTTAGAACGTTAAAAAAGCAGCGATGTGTTGGACCAGGAGAGGTTCCCTGTGACTTCTGTACTGGGACGCAGCTGAAGGCCGTGAAGTCCTGCCTAGTGTGTTTCACCTCTTACTGCCAAACCCACCTGGAGCCACATCAGAGAGTCTCTCGCCTGAAGAAACATCGGCTGGTCGAGCCTATGGACCGTCTGGAAGACAGGATGTGTAAGAAACACACTCAAATTCTGGAGCTCTTCTGCAAGACTGAACAGGTGTGTGTGTGTCAGTTCTGCACAGAGACAGACCACAAGTCCCATCCTGTTGTACCTCTAAAGGAGCAATATGAAGTTAAGACGGCCCAGCTGGGGAAGATAGAGGCTGAAGTTCAGCAGATGATCCAGGAGAGAAAAAGAAAGATTAAGGAGATCAAAGACACAGTAGGAATGAGCAAGAAAGATGCAGACAGAGAGATAGCTGACAGTGTGCAGGTCCTCACCGCTCTGAAGCGCTGCATTGGAAAGTGCAAGGATGATTTCCATCGAGCCGTTAAAGAGAAACTCAACTCCACAGAGAGACAAGCTGAAGACCTCATCAAAGAGCTGGAGCAGGAAATAAAAGACCTGACCAATAGAAGCTCAGAGGTGAAGCAGCTCTCACACACTAAAGACCACCTCCACTTCCTCCAGGCCTTCAGATCCCTGAAGGATCCTCCACCCACCAGGGACTGGACGACAGTGGAGGTCTGTCCTCCGTCATACATAGGGACCTTGAGGAGATCCCTGGATCAGCTGGAGGAGACACTGAACATGGAGATAAAGAAGCTGCGTGATGCTGAACTGAAGAGGGTCCAGCAGTATGAAGTAGATGTGACTCTGGATCCTGATACAGCTCATCGTCAGCTCATCCTGTCTGAGGATGGGAAACAAGTACATCATGGAGGTGTAGTGAAAAAACTCCCAGACAACCCTAAGAGATTTACACAGACAATATATGTTCTCACGAGGCAGAGCTTCTCCTCAGGGAGATTTTACTTTGAGGTCCAGGTTAAAGACAAGACTGCATGGTCTTTAGGAGTGTCCAGAGAGTCCATCAACATAATAGGTAAGATCATAGCGACCCCTGAGACGGGTTACTGGAATATTTTTTATAACAAGGATGGGTTGGTATTCAGAGATAAACCTCCTGTCCATCTCCCTCTGAGAGCTGAGCTCCAGAAGGTGGGGGTGTTTGTTGATTATGATGAGGGTCTGGTCTCCTTCTATGATGTGGAAGCCAGGGTTCATATCTACTCTGCTACTGGCTGCACCTTTACTGAGCCTCTCTATCCATTCCTCGGTCCAGGTGTCTATAATTATGAAGGTAACAACTCTGCCCCCCTGATCATCTCACCTGTCAATCAAACAGACTAGGGCCTTTGTTTGATAATAAAATAATCAAACAACCAAAACAACTAATGTTGTTTCCTAAATTATAATCTCTACCATTTGAGATCTGAGAGAACTGCTTTAATGTTGCACTGCTGTTATTTAAAAAGGAAAATTTCATTAAGAAAATAACTCTATTCTATCTATATAAAAATATAACCCATTGTAAATGATTACATTACAGTATATACGTACTTCATTGTCCTTTTTCTCATGTTTTTTTAAATGGTTTACTGCTATACAATTGTTTATGGTTGCAGTTATGTTGAACTATTTTCAGGGATTAATTTGCATCATAATAATCAAATCATTATTTTACTTCTGAATCATGATTGAAAACAATAAAATGTATGAATGTATGACAACTTTTCTGATTTAAATAAAAATAGAAAAACAGCTGATGAGTCTATTTACTTTTAATGTCCACCATGCAACAACCCAACATGTGTAACACACTAACACAAAGGTCACAGTGACTACATGTAAAGATTCTCCTCATGTGTGTGAGTGACCATGACCTGTTTTGTCAGCTCTGCTCTCCTCTCCATCCTCTCCTCTTAGTTTCTCCTCTCTCCTTCCTCTCTCTTCTCTTCCTCCTCTCTCCTATCTCTGCTCTCCTTTCTAGCTCATCCAGGATTGTGTTAAGTATTGTCTTGCATACACATTACATGTGTGTAAATACCCTTTTGACCTGTCTTTGCTATAGTATACTACCTGCGCCCTGGCGCATACAAGCAGCATTACCATAATCAGTGATATGAGCGACACCCAGTGGCGGGAGCGGGGATCACCACAGAGAGGCGGAACGTTCTTTGTGTCCCCTAATCCTACTCTTTTGAAGTACATCTAATTAGACTATTTATTTAATATTGTGAGACATGAATCTCCTCTTTTTGCATTTTATCGCATGATTAAGGTACAAACTCCTTTCTTTCTTTCTTTCTTTATTTATTTTGATCAGCCGTTCAGGTAAGAGCCGTCTGCGGTCTCGTTCTCACACACGTATTATTAGAATTTCATCGTTGGATAACATGAAGGTGTTAAATTAATGCAACGTGTATATGGTGTCGGCTTGGTGGCGGGTGTGTCGAGGACAGCCGCAGCAGACAGAGTGGGAGACGTCTTCCGCTGTCGCTCTCCAAGGTGCTGAACTCTGGCTGAGTGATGACGTCACACGCTTTGGACAAGCCACCGACCGCGTGGTTTAAGGAATCATTCCCGGTGTACGTGCTCCATTTAAAAAGGGGTTCAAATGTGAAACACTTTGCAGAAGGAACTACCTGCACTGAATGTGATGAGATTTTTTGTGCTATACGAAATCTCAATGGCATTAAAAACAAGACTCATTCTTGCTATTCTGTCTGGTTCCTAAACCTTCTCTCACCTACAACTATAGAAGATCATGTTAGCCAAACTATAACTCACAATCTGACCATTAGCAGGCGTTTGTATCCAGAGCGTCCAGTGAGGTGAAGGCCCAGGTCTGGGCTGCTCAGGGAGGACGTTGGGGATCCTCTGGACGAGGAGTTTAAACAAACCAACCCACCGGGTCCCCTGAGCCCCTCAACAGTCCTGGTTCACTGTGGGGCTGCAGGGCTGCCGGCTCCCCTGTGAACGCCCCTTCAGTTCAGCTTCAATCAGCCCAGCACAGGTGTGTCACATCAGCGCCTAATCAGCAGGGGACCGGGTCACCCTATCAGCCAATCAGAGGTGACGCCTGCAACAGCAGGTGACCGGGTCACCCTATCAGCCAATCAGAGTTGATGCCTTGTATCTCATACATTGCAGTAGGAAGTGGTCTTCAGTCTCCCTCTCCTGGGGACAGAATGGACCCAGCCTGGCTTCTCTGGGTAGCCAGGTCCGCCTGTGACGGCCTTGCTCTATGGCCAGGCTGTGTCCACTGAGCCTGGACGTTGGCGCTGTCATTCCTTGTGTCTCATGTTCTCCTTCTCCCTTGTGTCTCCTGTGTTCCCTGCTCTGTCTTCCTCTCTTGCTGTGTGTGTGTGTGTGTGTGTGTGTGTGTGTGTGTGTGTGTGTGTGTGTGTGTGTGTGTGTGTGTGTGTGTGTGTGTGTGTGTGTGTGTGTGACCCACTTTTACCAGCAGGGGGTGCACTAGTATTTCAAACGGGGCAAACTTTCCAAAAGCAAAAGGAAATCCCCCACTGACCAGACTGTATCGCTGTCTGCTGCTCTCAGCTCTGCTGCTCGTGTGTGCACTGTGCGCGTGCACATCGGGGAGAGTTCCTACAGCAGCGTAGCGCCAATAAACAGCTCTTTGCTCTCCGTCTGTTTGTTAAAAATCAGATCGAGGTTGGATAAAAAGTATTCGGGGAAGCCCCGGAAACCTGGATAGATCAACATCGATGAATCCCAGTTACAGTCGCAAATAACCACTAAATCACCACAAAGTCTCTTGTTCTGCACCGGCTCTCTTAACTCCAGAAAGAAGAGAACACGTCAACGCATTTGAAGAAGCCACACAGTGCGTAATAATGCAGCGCGCTCATGTGCCGTGGGGACGGAGCCAGACGTTAGGGGAGGAGCCAGGCGTTAGGGGAGGAGGGGAGAGGACGTCATGTTGGGGAAACGAAACCTAAAGCACTCCGACGTGGAAGCAGTTCTTTCTTTCAGGAGAAAAATAACACGCATTAACTAGTCTGACAGACAGAAACCAGAACAAGGTGAGTGAAGCAGCACAACTTTGAGAGAAGTTAAAACCGATTTTGCCGTTATGGAAAAACAAAAATAATGGGATTGCTCAATACATAAACATTGTCGTCTGTGTCTAGGAATGGCCTCTGCTAACACCTGGTCTGAGGAGAACTTTTCATGTTCCATCTGTCTGGATGTGTTCAACAGTCCAGTCACCACACCATGCGGACACAACTTCTGCAGAACCTGTATTACTAAGTTCTGGGATGAACAAGTCAAGTACAAATGTCCCGTTTGCAACGAACTTTTCAACACAAGACCTGATTTACGGGTCAATACCCTCTTATCAGAGATGGCTGCTCAGTTTAGAACGTCCGTACGAGTAAAAGAGCAGCCTTGTGTTGAACCAGCAGAAGTTCCCTGTGACGTCTGTACTGGGACCCAGCTGAAGGCTGTGAAGTCCTGCCTAGGGTGTTTTATGTCTTACTGCCAAACCCACCTGGAGCCACATCAGAGGGTCGCACGCCTGAAGAAACATCGGCTGGTCGAGCCTATGGACCGTCTGGAAGACAGGGTGTGTAAGAAACACGACCGACTTCTGGAGCTCTTCTGCCAGACTGAACAGGTGTGTGTGTGTCAGTTCTGCACAGAGGGTGACCACAAGTCCCATCCTGTTGTACCTCTAAAGGAGGAATATGAAGTGAAGACGGCCCAGCTGGAGAAGATAGAGGCTGAAGTTCAGCAGATGATCCAGGAGAGACAAAAAAATATTCAGGAGATTCAAGACACAGTTAAACGCAGCAAAGCAGACGCAGACAGAGTGATAGCCGATGGTGTGCAGGTCCTCACTGCTCTGATGCGCTGCATTGAAAAGTGCCAGGATGATCTCAACCGAATGGTTAAAGAGAGAATGAATTTCTCAGAGAAACAAGCTGAAGACCTCATCAAAGAGCTGGAGCAGGAAATAGAAGATCTGACCAATAGAAGCTCAGAGGTGAAGCAGCTCTCACACACTAAAGACCACCTCCACTTCCTCCAGGCCTTCAGGTCCCTGAAGGATCCTCCACCCACCAGGGACTGGACGACGGTGGAGGTCCGTCCTCGGTCATACATAGGGACCTTGAGGAGATCCCTGGATCAGCTGGAGGAGACACTGAACATGGAGATTAAGAAGATGTGCGGTGCTGCTGAACTGAAGAGGGTCCAGCAGTATGAAGTAGATGTGACTCTGGATCCTGATACAGCTCATCCCTGTCTCATCCTGTCTGAGGATGGGAAACAATTACATGATGGAGGTGTAGTGAAGAAACTCCCAGACAACCCTAAGAGATTTACACAATATACATGTGTTCTCACGAGGCAGAGCTTCTCCTCAGGGAGATTTTACTTCGAGGTCCAGGTTAAGGACAAGACTCAATGGCGTTTAGGAGTGGTCAGAGGCTCCATCAACAGTAAAGGTCCGATCATATTGACTCCAGAGAAAGGTTTCTGGAATATTTTCTTTGACAAGGATGGGTTGGTATTTAGTGATAACCCTGCTGTCCGTCTCCCTCTGAGAGCTGAGCTCCAGAAGGTGGGGGTGTTTGTTGATTATGATGAGGGTCTGGTCTCCTTCTATGATGTTGAAGCCAGGGTTCATATCTACTCTGCTACTGGCTGCGCCTTTAGAGAGCCTCTCTATCCATTCCTCGGTCCAGGTTTACATAATAGAGGTAGAAACTCTGCCCCCCTGATCATCTTACCTGCCAATCAAACAGACTAAGGCCTTTGTTTGATAATGAAATAATCAAACAACCAAAACAACGAAAGTTGTTTCCTCTACCATGGGAGATCTAAGAGAACTGCATTCATATCCTACTATTCACTGTCATTTAACAAGAGGAAAAATAATTAAGCAACTAACACTGTGTACTATAAAAGGTATTACCCAATATAACTTGTTTCACTATAATGTTAAATATATTTTTTTCTGAATGATTTTTATGTTTTATGTTTAATGATGTAAAATTAGGTTAGCTGAAAATGTGAAATGTTAATTTGGATCACATTATCAATCGTTTTTTAAACCAAAAAGTTATATTTGTTTATTATTTTGAATCATTTTTGACAACACAATACAATTTTTGTATTCTTTTCAGATTTAAATAAAAATGTACTAAAAGTAGAATGGGGGCAATTTCTGTGGAAGAGTTACATTCTCAGTACAATATGTTCAGTAGAATAGGTACATTCTCAGCATGTATTCAGTAGAATAGGTACATTCTCAGTATGTATTCAGTGGAATAGGTACAATCTCAGTACAATATGTATTCAGTAGATTCAGTAGTACCTATCAGTGGGATAAAACAAAAGCAACAGTTGTTGTTTTTTGGCCTGAAAACCTTTTGACAATTGATGGGAATTAAGGAAGGATTCAAATCTAAGAATAATTGCACATTTTTGTAGCTGGTGAGCCAGTTAATGAATTTTTATCTTTACCATGCCAACAACCCAACATGTGTTGGGTTGTGTTACACAAAGCTCCAAATTACTCCATGTGTGTGTGAGCACCGTGATTTTGTCTTCTCAGCTCTCCTCTGAAATTCCTGATTTTGTCCCCATCATCATTTGTTAAATATATTTTTTTTAAAATATTGATGGAATGTCTTCATTCCTTCAGTTGTTTCTATTTTATCATATTTTATGTCAGCGATATTGGATATTGTTATCGCTGGGCTGATGTGTAATGCCTATTACTACCGTCAGGGGGAGCACTAGTCCTTCAAACGGTGGACATTCACTCCGTCGACTGGTTCCTGTTACACACTGTAGCCTTTAACATATTTAGACAGTATATCGTAAGCCCAATGATGTAGTATATCTAATTAGACTATTTATTTAATATTGTGAGACATGATTCTCTTTTTTTGCATTTCATCGCATGATTAAGGTATAACTACAGCCACCTGCTACTAATTAATTAATGACTTCCTTAATTACCCACCACCACCGCACCGAGGGAGGAGGAGAAGCTTTCTGTCTTCTTTTTATGTGTTATGTTATTTTAAAGTGTGGTGACGCTGGTCGACCGTTGGAGCTTCAAGAAAAACACGAGCCAAGAAAAAAAAAAAAAAACGATCACTATCTAACACTATCTATCCATGTATTTCATCCGCAGCAGACTGAGTGGGAGACGTCTTCCGCTGTCGCTCTCCAAGGTGCTGAACTCTGGCCGAGTGATGACGTCACACGCTTTGGACAAGCCACCGACCGCGTGGTTTAGGGAATCACCCCTGGTGTACAAACTCCATTTATAAAGGAGTAAGAATGTGAAACACTTTGCAGGAAAAACTACCTGCACCGAATGAGATGAGATAAGAAAAAGAAAACAGAATTGTTGACAGTTTTGGCATTAAAAACAAGACTCGATGTGTGTGGCTATTCTGTCTGGTTCCTAAACCTTCTCTCACCTACAACTATAGAAGATCATATTAGCCAAACTATAACTCACAATACGACCATTAGCAGGCGTTTGTATCCAGAGTGTCCAGTACAAATGGTGTAGAAAAGATGTCAAATTATTAATTGAGTCATTAATAATTTAATTTTTTTAATTAATGAATTCAGTTCCTTCCTGAACTACGGGCCGTTCTGTGGTTCTCTGAGGGCGCGGCACCAACTGCCAAGCTCTACCGGTCGAGCCACCAGGGACCAGAGATTCAAATCACAGAAGATTTCTGGAAATATATCTATAGAGAGAGATAGAGAGAGAGACACACACACACACACACACACACTTGTTGGTTGGGGTGTGCGTGTGTGTGTGTGTGTGTGTGTGTGTGACAACCCTCCAGTCTAGGTGATAGAGGGCCTAACATAAAGCCACTCAAACAGAGGAGGCTTGGGTTCAAAGCTTAACAAAGGGATTTATTGAGACATCAGGGTGAGCATGGGCCAAAATAACAAACATAAGTCTTAGCTTAAACAAAAACAGTCTAATTAAAACCAAAAAAACAAAGGGTAAGCCTAGTTTCCTCACTTTAACAAAAAACAGGAGAAAAATGGGACACCAAACAAAAGGCCACTCACCCCTACCAGCACCTAAGCAAAAATCAGTCAGTCAATCAAAAATGGCCAACCAATGGCCACCAAGGCAACAAACAGCACAAAACCAACAGGCAGTGGCATTGTGAGTAATACACTAGTTCAACACCAATACAAGACACAAGCATAAGTGTCACTAAGACAAGGGACGTAAGACACACAAGCATCCAGCTTGCTGGTGTGTTTGGCCTTCTGGCATTGGGCTTCAAACAGGTGGCACTGACGAGCCTTTAACTGATGGCTTGGCCCTCGTTGCCATGGCTCCTCCAATCAGTGCAGTGGCGTCCCCAACGGCCATTTTGTGTTCCTAAAAACATAGGACAAAAAAAAAACAGAAAGGGAAAATCCAGAACCCCACAAATACCTTGGAACGTAACACAGGGAAATAAAATACCTTAGATCAGGGTTTCTCAACGGGGGCGGCAGCGCCCCCTGGGGGGCGTTCGTAGAACCTAGGGGGGCGCTGGGAACGAACACGGGGGCGTCACAACTTCGCTTGTGTAGTGGTCATTATTTTGAACTTTTTAAACTTTCATGGTTTTCAAATATTTTCGGTGCAAAAATAGGATAAATGAAATAAAAAGCCTATCTTCATATGGGTTTCTAACCCCTCTATCGTCTCATCTACTTTTTACTTTATGCTCAGTACCGGCGTGATCGCCATGGTAACGCCGATAAACAAATCAACCTCATCGCAGCAGCGTGGTGCTTTCCGAAACTATTTCGCCCTCCCCTGACTTCCACTGGTTGGTTTGCGGGACATGCAAAGCAAGCGGTGGATGGGGCATTACACTAAGCAACATGAATCTCATCCATATTACATAGTAAGGCAACATAAGACGTGAATAAAGCTAACGCCGCTTAGCATGCTAATTGTAAACAATAGAACGTGCGCATTACGTGTAGACCACCGCAACGTCGCTCATTACGTCTGTGAACCGATAAACACTTTCATAAGGTACGCACACCAACCGGCACATACTCATTTAACACTGATGTTACAGGCGCTTAACTTGTATAGTAACAAACTACTTTAATTACTATTTGGCCGCAAACTTAAACGTCCTACTCGCCAACTCAGAACGAAGCGGATAAAGGCTGCACATGCACAGCGTTGCTAGGCAACGTCACATAAACAAAGGGAGTCTTTCGTACACATATTGAACCCAAGTTCGCGGGTTAACAGTTCAATAACCAATAAAAATGTACACAAGCACTGTTACGTATTAAACTTCAATAGCTGAATAATAAAACCTTTTAATAAAACTCTGAATACACATTTTCTTGTCCAGAAGAAACCAAAACGGCACAGAAGTTTTTTATTCAAGCAATGTAGCACGAGTTGGAGTGGAGTTGGTTAGGAACAATAATATTGGGGGGGGGGGGGGGGGGGCGCCAGAGGATCAGGGTAAGGTAAGGGGGGCATTTGCTCAAAAAAGGTTGAGAAACACTGCCTTAGATGAAAAACGTATGTAAATATGCCCTCAAATGGCCCTCTATTAAACACATGCTACTGCACGCATTAGCTGATACTGGCAGTTCTGGCGGTTATCAGATTACATGAATCAAATGTTTTGGCTCCACATCAGAGACGGTGAAAACCTGATCTGCAATCAAGCCCCGCCCCTCAATGGAAAACTAGTGTCTACCAGACGTCAGCCAGAATGCATGTTTTACATTCTGATAGTGGGTTAGGGTTAATGTTAGGGATAGGTCCCGCTCCAACAGCGTGTTTGGTTTTCCTTTACAACTTGACTGCTAGTTACTTTATTACAGCAACCCCATTGTCCAAAATATGGTTCTTATTCTGCCCTTTTTGCTCTGCAGGCTTAATTTGTTCAGAATGGAATAAAATGATTTTGCTTGATTAATTGGTGGGAGGATGGGTTTTGGATGGGTCTCTTTTGACACTTGAGCATTTCTCATCATTTTGAACGAAACTAATGACTGCAGTGAAAGATTAACAAAGAGAAGGTCCAGTTATTGTTGTTCTGATTTTCATCTGTCTGTTCAGACAATACAGGTAGAAAGGTCTTTAATTGTCTAGTTCTGTAATAACTCTGTAGCTTGATTCAGCTGATCCGTACCATAAGGTGAGTGTACTGTGATTGGTCACCTGCTTTGCTACGGAGCCAGGAGGGAAAGCAGACTCAACCCATTCAGTTGGCTTGAAGGAATAGAAGGAAATCCATGGACTGAAATTATCCTTTTTATTATTACCCCTACTACTATTATTATTATTATTATTATTATTATTATTAAACCACAATACCAGTTTTCCATCACTTTAGATTTACACACTGTTTGTCCCTGGCACTTAAAGGTTACCCAAAATGCACCACCAGTGATAATGCGACATTGTTAACTGCCACGGCACATTTGAGGTTTGTTTCGCTGTCTCTGTGCTGGCATTGACTGTGTTGTCTCTGAATAGTGAACTTGTTGGTTTGGCTCGTCTGCCCTACCCTGAGTCACATGATGCAAATGTTTTATGTGGTTAGAGATGAGCCTTATATAACTAACTACCAGAGTTAAATCAATATTACATATATTGTAATATTGTAATATTACAATATTACAATATTACACAAACCATACCAGCACAAATAACCTGGACATACAGGGAGAGGGTTGTTTTTATGAAGACAGAAAGAAAAACACCAGCCTCAGGAAAAGTCATTTCAAGCCAACTTTTTTTCTCTTAATCGCAGTTACAGTGGAAAATCACCATTAAATCACCACAATGTCTCTGGTTTTGCACCATCTCTTGGTCTGTGTTTTGTCCTATATTGTGCTTTCAAACATCTTTGAAATCACATCAATGTTTTTGAAGAACAGCGCATGAATGTCAGGGAACTGTGTGTCCGTTGGGGCGGGGCCAGGTGTTAGGGGAGGAGCCAGGTGTTAGGGGAGGAGAGCAGAGGACGTCTGGTTCAAGAAACTAAACGTAACATTCATAGAAACCAAAGCCAACCGACGTGGAAGCAGTTCTCTCATTCAGGAGGAAAATAAAACGCATTTTGAAACAAATAGTCAGAGAGACAGAAACCACAACAAGGTGAGTAAAACAGCACAACCTTGAGAGAAGTTAAAACCGCTCTTCTGGTTATGGAATAACAAAAATAATGGATGATTGCTCAACACATACACCTTGTCGTCTGTGTCTAGGAATGGCCTCTGCTAACACTTCCTGGTCTGAGGAGAACTTTTCATGTTCCATCTGTCTGGATGTGTTCAGCAGTCCAGTCACCACACCATGTGGACACAACTTCTGCAGAACCTGTATTACAAAGTTCTGGGATGAACAAGTCTCGTACAAATGTCCTGTTTGCAACAAGATTTTTCAAACTAGACCCTTTCTACGAGTCAACACCCTCTTATCAGAGCTGGCAGCTCAGTTTAGAATGTCTGTACGAGTAAAAGAGAAGCCTGGTTTTAACCCAGCAGAAGTTCCCTGTGACGTCTGTACTGGGACCCAGCTGAAGGCTGTGAAGTCCTGCCTAGAGTGTTTTACCTCTTACTGCCAAACCCACCTGGAGCCACATCAGAGAGTCGCAGTCCTGAAGAGACATCAGCTGGTCGAGCCTATGGACTGTCTGGAAGACAGGATGTGTAAGAAACACAATCAACTTCTGAAGCTCTTTTGCATGATTGAACAAGTGTGTGTGTGTCAGTTCTGCACAGAGACAGACCACAAGTTCCACCCTGTTGTACCTCTAAAGGAGGAATATGAAGTGAAGACGGCCCAGCTGGGGAAGATAGAGGCTGAAGTTCAGCAGATGATCCATGAGAGAAAACTAAAGATTAAGGAGATCAAAGACACGGTAGACATTAGCAAGAAAGATGCAGACAGAGAGATAGCCGATGGTGTACAGATCCTCACTGCTCTGATGCACCACATAGAAAAGTGCCGGGATGAATTCTATCGAACGGTTAGAGAGAAACATAAATCCACAGAGAAACAAGCTGAAGGACTCATCAAAGAGCTGGAGCAGGAAATAGAAGATCTGACCAATAGAAGCTCAGAGGTGAAGCAGCTCTCACACACTAAAGACCACCTCCACTTCCTCCAGGCCTTCAGGTCCCTGAAGGATCCTCCACCCACCAGGGACTGGACGACGGTGGAGGTCCGTCCTCTGTCATACATAGGGACCTTGAGGAGATCCCTGGATCAGCTGGAGGAGACACTGAACATGGAGATGAAGAAGCTGCGTGACGCTGACCTGAAGAGTGTACAGCAGTATGAAGTAGATCTGACTCTGGATCCTGATACAGCTCATCCCCTGCTCATCCTGTCTGAGGATGGGAAACAAGTACATGATGGAGGTGTAAGGAAGAAACTCCCAGACAACCCTAAGAGATTTACAGCGTGTGTATGTGTTCTCACGAGGCAGAGCTTCTCCACAGGGAGATTTTACTTTGAGGTCCAGATTAAAGACAAGACTGCATGGTATTTGGGAGTGGCCAGAGAATCCATCAACAGAAAAGGTGGGACCACGCGGACCCCTGAGCCGGGTTACTGGATTCTCTACTACTACAAGGATGGGTTTGTATTTAAAGATAACCCTTCTGTCCATCTCCCTCTGAGAGCTGAGCTCCAGAAGGTGGGGGTGTTTGTTGATTGTGATGAGGGTCTGGTCTCCTTCTATGATGTGGAAGCCAGGGTTCATATCTGCTCTGCTACTGGCTGCACCTTTAGTGAGCCTCTCTATCCATTTCTCTGCCCAGGCCGCCATGATTATGAAAGTAACAACTCCGCCCCCCTGATCATCTCACCTGTCAATCAAACAGACTAGGAGCTTTGTTTGATAATGAAATAGTCAACAACCAAAACAACTAATGTTGTTTCTTGAATAAGAATCTCTTCCATGTGAGATCTGAGAGAACTGCATTACTGTCTTACTGCTGTCATTTAACAAAGAGAAATTCAGTAGGAAGTTAACCCTGACTATTATAAATGATAACCCATTGTAAATCATTAGATAACATTTTCTTCATTGTCTGTTTTCTCCAGTTTTTTAAAGGTTTACTGCTATACAATTGTTTATGGTTGCAGTTATGTATAACTACTTTCAGGGATGGATGTGCTTCATAATAATCAAATCATTACTTTACTTCTGAATCATGACGACACAATAAAATGTATGAATGTATGACTTTTATGATTTAAATAAAAATGGAAAAACAGCTGATGAGTCGATTTACTTTTAATGTCCACCATACAACAACCCAACATGTGTAACACACTAACACTAAGGACACTCATCCAGGATTGTGTTAAGTATTGTCTTGCTGCTGCATACACATTACATGTGTGTGAATACCCATTTGACGTGTCTTTGCTATAGTCTACTACCTGTGCCCTAGGCAGGGCATACAAGCAGCAGTCCTATAATCAGTGTTCTGAGCGACACCCAGTGGCAGGAGCGGGTATCACCACAGAGGGGCGGGACGTTCTTTGTGTCCCCGACCTATTGTTACCAGCAGGGGGTGCACTAGTACTTCAAACGAGGCAAACTTTCCCAAAGCAAAAGGAAATCCCCCCTACCAGACTGTATCGCTGTCTGCTGCTCTCAGCTCTGCTGCTCGTGTTTGCACTGTGCGCGTACACATCGGGGAGAGTTCCTACAGCAGCGTAGCGCCAATAAACAGCTCTTTGCTCTCTGTCTGTTTTTGTTGAAACTCGGATCTGGTTGGATAAAAAGCATTCGGGGAAGCCCCGGAAACCCGGGTCTATAAAGCCGGTTAATCACCGTTACAGTCGAAAATCCACACTAAATCCCCACAATGTCCCTCATTTTGCACCAGCTCTCTTTTAATTCCAGAAAGAAGAGAACACACATCAACGCATTTATAGTACCCGACACAGTGCATGGATGAAGTGCACCCATGTGCGGAGCAAGGAGTTAGGGGAGGAGCTAAGTGTGCAGGCAGTTCACTCGTTCAGGAGGGAAAGAAAAACACTTTAGAGTAAATAGTCTGAGAGACAGAAACAACAACAAGGTGAGTAAAACAGCACAACTTTCAGAGAGGTTAAAACCTCTTTTCACGTTATAGTATTAAACAAGTTATGGATGTGCTCGTTACATAAACCTTACCGTCTGTGTCTAGGAATGGCCTCTGCTAGCACTTCCTGGTCTGAAGAGAACTTTTCATGTTCCATCTGTCTGGATGTGTTCAGCAGCCCAGTTACCACACCATGTGGCCACAACTTCTGCAGAACCTGTATTACAAAGTTCTGGGATGAACAAGTCCAGTACAAATGTCCTGTTTGCAACAAGATTTTCGACATAAGACCTGACCTACAGGTCAATACCCTCTTATCAGAGCTGGCTGCTCAGTTTAGAAAAACTGTACGAGTAAGAGAGCAGCCTTGTGTTGAACCAGCAGAAGTTCCCTGTGACGTCTGCACTGGGACACAGCTGAAGGCTGTGAAGTCCTGCCTAGTGTGTCTGATCTCTTACTGCCAAACCCACCTGGAGCCACATCAGAGAGTCGCAGGCCTGAAGAAACATCGGCTGGTCGAGCCTATGGACCGTCTGGAAGACAGGATGTGTAAGATACATACCCGACTTCTGGAGTTCTTCTGCAAGACTGAACAGGTGTGTGTGTGTCAGTTCTGCACAGAGACAGACCACAAGTCCCATCCTGTTGTACCTCTAAAGGAGGAATATGAAGTGAAGACAGCCCAGCTGGGGAAGATAGAGGCTGAAGTTCAGCAGATGATCCAGGAGAGACAAAAGAATATTCAGGAGATTAAAGACACAGTTAAACGCAGCAAAGCAGACGCAGACAGAGAGATAGCCGATGGTGGTCAGGTCCTCACTGCTCTGATGCGCTGCATTGAAAAGTGGCAGGATGATCTCAACCAAATGGTTAAAGAGAGAGTGAAATCCACAGAGAAACAAGCTGAAGACCTCATCAAAGAGCTGGAGCAAGAAATAGAAGATCTGACCAAAAGAAGCTCAGAGGTGAATCAGCTCTCACATACTGAAGACCACCTCCACTTCCTCCAGGCCTTCAGATCCCTGAAGAATCCTCCACCCACCAGGGACTGGACGACAGTGGAGGTCCGTCCTCCGTCATACGTAGGGACCTTGAGGAGATCCCTGGATCAGCTGGAGGAGACACTGAACATGGAGATGAAGAAGCTGTGTGGTGATGCTGAATTGAAGAGGGTCCAGCAGTATGAAGTAGATGTGACTCTGGATCCTGATACAGCTCATCGCCGTCTCATCCTGTCTGAGGATGGGAAACAAGTACATGATGGAGATGTAGTGAAGGAACTCTCAGACAACCCTAAAAGATTTACAAAGTATATGTATGTTCTCACGAGGCAGAGCTTCTCCTCAGGGAGATTTTACTTTGAGGTCCAGGTTAAAGACAAGACTTCATGGTGGTTAGGAGTGGCCAGAGAGTCCATCGACAGAAAAGGTCAGAAAATATCGACCCCTGAGAATTCTTTATGGACTCTTCACTCCTATAAGGATGGGTTTATATTTCAGGATAATCCTGATGTCTGTCTCCCTCTGAGAGCTGAGCTCCAGAAGGTGGGGGTGTTTGTTGATTATGATGACGGTCTGGTCTCCTTCTATGATGTGGAAGCCAGGGTTCATATCTACTCTGCTACTGGCTGCACCTTTACTGAGCCTCTCTATCCAATCCTCTGCCCAGGTCTCCATAATTATGAAGGTAACAACTCTGCCCCCCTGATCATCACACCTGTCAATCAAACAGACTAGGGCCTTTGTTTGATAATAAAATAATCAAACAACCAAAACAACTAATGTTGTTTCCTGAATTAGAATCTCTACTATGTGAGATCTGAGAGAACTGTATTAATGTTGTACTGCTGTCATTTAACAAGGAAGAATTCAGTAGGAAGTGATCCCTGACTATTGTAAATTATAACCCATTGTAAATCATTAGATAACATTATATTCTTCATTGTCTCTTTTTCATTGTTTTTAAAGGTTTACTGCTATACAATTGTTTATGGTTGCAGTTATGTATAACTAGTTTCAGGGATTGATGTGCATCATAATAATCAAATCATTACTTTACTTCTGAATCATGAATGAAGACACAATAAAATGTATTAATGTATGACAACACTTTTATTATTTAAATAAAAATGGAAAAACAGCTGATGAGTCGACTTACTTTTAATGTCCACCATGCAACAACCCAACATGTGTAACACACTTACACAAAGGTCACAGTGACTACATGTAAAGATTCTCCTCATGTGTGTGAGTGACCGTGACTTTGTCTTGTCGTCTCTCCTCTCCATCCTCTCCTCTTAGTTTCTCCTCTCTCCTTCCTCTCTCTTCTCTTCCTCCTCTCTCCTATCTCTGCTTTCTAGCTCATCCAGGATTGTGTTAAGTATTGTCTTGCATACACATTAAACGTGTTTACAAATTACCGGCGGCAGAAGAGGCAGTCGGACCGATTTGGTCGTGGCCGATTCAACGTGTGCAATCGGCTGAAAAGAACACAGGCGGCTTGAAAAAGATCACCGACGGCTTTGACGACGACCGACCGAACAGCACACACCGAACAGACTCAGGTCACCGAGCTCGCCAGACTGTCCGAAGGCCGATAATCTAGTTGGTGTGTCAGGGCCATACGGAGCATGAATTAATCCTCTGATGGTAGAAGTGATAATTCACTGACACTAGAGTTCTTCAATATGGCAGCTAGTGTGGTCCACTAGGGTCACTTCACTAGAATTATTTAACATACTCTGAATAGCCAGTGTCTCTGCCCCGGAACTGCAGCTCATTTATTACCACACACACACACAGACACACACACACACACACACACACACATACACACACACACACATACACACACACACACACACACACACACACACACACACATGAAACAAAACTAAAGGAGGTTGAAACATTGTGGGAGGATACACTCTCTCTAGTGCAGGGCGAGCAGCACACTGCGTCCGTCTGTCCTCCGTCTCTAGATTTGTGTTCCCCAAAGACTACGGTTGTCATGTGAGTCCGCAGACTGGCAGAGTGGCGCACGTCACTGGTTAAATGTGCCCTGCTCAATGGTTTAGTGATCGCTTCAGGTTGAAAGCATCGTGTAGTGGGGCCCTAGCTTTAGACGGGGCCCCACACTGAGGTTACTGGACAGAAATAGACAGATTCAAACTCTAAACCCTGTTTCACTCTGTGTTGCTTTTACTCATTTGTTTGTTTGTTGGTTTGTTTGGGCGTCCCCACGGTGATCACCGTGACAACGCTGAGCATCAGGCACCAGGAACTCGCCGCCCAGGGTGGCGTCCGCCACTGCCATGGGCTGGTTCATCAGCGCGTGCCACGCCGGCCTTCGTCTTCTCCGCGCTCATCGAGCTCGCCGCCGTCGACCGCCCGACCAAGAGGAGCTGGGCCCGGGGTGGCAGGGAAGCACCGGAGGCCCAGCAGCACCCAGAGGTGCAAATACTCCCATCATCCGTCACCATGACGACCTGCTATTGAGTTATTAAGCAGACGCTTTTAGAGAAAAATAACTTTGTTGATTCAGTTAAAAACAAAAAAAAAGAAGGTTTACACTGACATTAGAGTATCTGTGGATAGCCGTTGTTATTCTAGGGTTTAGGAATTACTTCCTTTCTCTTATCTCCTCCCTCCTCCTCCTCTTTCCCTCCTCCTCCCTCCCTCACCACCTCCTCCCTCCCCCTACCCATCCTTTCTTTTTTCTTCACCCCTCCTTCCTCCTCCAACACTACCCTTTCTCCTCCCCTTCCTCATCCTACCCCTCCCGTCCCTCAACACCTCCACTCACACCCTTCATCCTCTCCTCCTCCTCCCCCTCCACCCCTTCCTTCTCCTCCTTCTCTACCTCCATCCCCTCCTCCTCCCTCCACCTCCCCCCCTCCTCCTCTACCTCCTCCTCCTCCCTCCACCTCCTCCCCCCTTCTCCTCCATCTGCTCCCCCTCCTCCTCCTCCCTCCACCTCCTCCCCCCTTCTCCTCCATCTGCTCCCCCTCCTCCTCCTCGTTTACCACCTCCTCTTCCTCTCTCATCCTCCTCCTCACTCCACCTCCTCTACCTCCCCCCCTCCTCCTCCACCACCTCCACACACACACACACACACACACACACACACACACACACACACACACACACACACACACACACACACACACACACACACACACACGCCCTTGAGCAGCGGGAACATAACTAATGTTTTTTATTTCACATTTTATATTTATTCATCTTTTTTTCCTATACAATGGACAGGTGTGTGTGTGTGGCCGCATACGTGCCCTTGGTTTGTGTGTGTGTGTGTGTGTGTGTGTGTGTGTGTGTGTGACTAACAGTCAGTATAATGTTGCCAAGTTGTAGTTTGACTCAAATGAGGGAGCGGCGGGGCAATATTTTTATGATCGATAATACACAATGATGATGTTGTGTGTGTGCACGTGCGTGTGCGTGTAAGACCTACTGTTACCCAATACCAGCAGGGGGTGCACTAGTTCTTCAAACGGGGCAAACTTTCCAGAAGCAATAGGAAATCCTCCACTGACCAGACTGTATCTCTGTCTGCTGCTCTTAGCTCTGCTGCTCGTATGTACACTGCGCGTGCACATCGAGGAGAGTTTCTACAGCAGCGTAGCGCCAATAAACAGCTATTTGCGCTCTGTTTCTGTTGAAACCCGGATCGGGGTTGGATAAAAAGCATTCGGGGAAGCCCCGGAAACCCGGATAGATCAACACCGATCCCATTTACAGTCGCAAATCACCACACTGTCTCTCGTTTTGCACTGGCTCTCTTTTAACTCCAGAAAGAAAAAGACACACATCACGGAATTTGAAGAGGCCACACAGTGGGCATTAATGCAGTGCACTCATGTGCCGTGGGGGCGGAGCGAAACGTTAGGGGAGGAGAGAGGAGAGCACGTCATGTTAAGGAAACCAAAGCCAGCGGACGTTCAAGCAGTTCTCTCTTTCCGGAGAAAAGAAAACGCATTTTGGAGGGAAAAAAAGTCTGACAGACAGAAACCACAACAAGGTGAGTAAAGCAACACAACTTTGAGAGAAGTTAAAACCACTTTTGCCGTTATGGAATTTAAAAAAATAATAGAATTGCTCAATACATAAACCTTGTTGTCTGTGTCTAGGAATGGCCTGTGCTAACGCTTCCTGGTCTGAGGAGAACTTTTCATGTCCCATCTGTCTGGATGTGTTCAGCAGCCCAGTTACCACACCATGTGGACACAACTTCTGCAGAACCTGTATTACAAAGTACTGGGACGAACAAGTCAAGTACAAATGTCCTGTTTGCAACAAGCTTTTCAGCTCAAAACCTGATTTACATGTCAATATCCTTGTATCAGAGATGGCTGCTCAGTTTAGAACGTCCGTAAGAGTAAAAGAGCAGCCTTGTGTTGAACCAGCAGAAGTTCCCTGTGACTTCTGTACTGGGACCCAGCTGAAGGCTGTGAAGTCCTGCCTAGTGTGTCTTATCTCCTACTGCCAAACCCACCTGGAGCCACATCAGAGAGTCGCAGGCCTGAAGAAACATCGGCTGGTCGAGCCTATGGACCGTCTGGAAGACAGGATGTGTAAGAAACACGACAGACTTCTGGAGCTCTTCTGCAAGACTGAACAGGTGTGTGTGTGTCAGTTCTGCACAGAGGGTGACCACAAGTCCCATCCTGTTGTACCTCTAAAGGAGGAATATGAAGTGAAGACGGCCCAGCTGGGGAAGATAGAGGCTGAAGTTCAGCAGATGATCCAGGAGAGAAAACTTAAGATCAAGGAGATCAAAGAAACAGTAGAATTGAGCAAGAAAGTTGCAGACAGAGACATTGCTGATGGTTTGCAGATCCTCACTGCTCTGAAGCGCTGCATTGAAAAGTGGCAGGATGACTTCATCCAAACGGTTAAAGAGAGACTGAAAACCACAGAGAAACGATCTGAAGACCTCATCAAAGAGCTGGAGCAGGAAATAGAAGATCTGACCAAAAGAAGCTTAGAGGTGAAACCGATCTCACACACTAAAGACCACCTCCATTTCCTCCAGGCCTTCAGATCTCTGAAGAATCCTCCACCCATCAGGGACTGGACGACGGTGGAGGTCCGTCATCCGTCATACGTAGGGACCTTGAGGAGATCCCTGGATCAGCTGGAGGAGACACTGAACATGGAGGTGAAGAAGCTGTGTGGTGATGCTGAACTGAAGAGGGTCAAGCAGTATGAAGTAGATGTGACTCTGGATCCTGATACAGCTCATCCCGAGCTTATCCTATCTGAGAATGGGAAACAAGTACATAATGGAGGTGTAGAGAAGGAACTCCCAGACAACCCTCAGAGATTTACACAGTATAAATTTGTTCTCACATGGCAGAGCTTCTCCTCAGGGAGATTTTACTTTGAGGTCCAGGTTAAAGACAAGACTCTATGGCGTTTAGGAGTTGCCAGAGAGTCCATCAAGAGGAAAGGTGTGATCATAGTGAACCCTAAGATGGGTTACTGGACTCTTTTCTTCAACAGGGATGGGTTGGTATTTTATGATGAACCTGCTGTCCGTCTCCCTCTAAGAGCTGAGCTCCAGAAGGTGGGGGTGTTTGTTGATTATGATGAGGGTCTGGTCTCCTTCTATGATGTGGAAGCCAGGGTTCATATCTACTCTGCTACTGGCTGCACCTTTAGTGAGCCTCTCTATCCACTCATCGGGCCAGGTTTACATAATGGAGGTATAAGCTCTGCCCCCTTGATCATCTCACCTGTCAATCAAACAGACTAAGGCCTTTGTTTGATAATGCAATAATCAAACAACCAAAACAACTAGTGTTGTTTCCTGAATGAAAATCAGATCTGAGAGAACTGCATTAATGTTGTACTGCTATCATTTATAAAGGATCAATTCATTGGGAAAATAACCCTTTCTATCTTAAAATATTGCCCATTATAAATTATTCGATTCCACTATATTCTTCATGTTTGTTTTTATGTTTTTTCTTTTTGGTTTATTGCTATATATTGCAAATGGTTGCAGATATAATTTGTGTGGGGGATAATCTGGTTGTTTATCATAATCTATACATTAAAGAAATAAAATGTTATATTTTTCGATTTGTGTACCATACTATTTTTTTTTTGTGAAATATTTGAACTGTAAATTTAGGTAGCACAGATTTTAAATAACACACACACATCAAAAATCTACACAAATCGTCATTCGGACCAGAGTTAACTGAAACAATAGCTGCTTTCACATATGACCTCCGTCTTTTCTCCGCATTTGTGGAGCAGGAGGTTCGACCGTGAGGGTCATTCACACTTATTCACACTTGATGCCCGATATGCGGAGATCGGTGTCAGTAGAATCTCCGGCTGCTTAAGGGGGGCGGGCTTGCAAGGGGCGGCATATGACGTAGGGTCGCAAGAGGCGGGATCGGGTTTGTTTTGGTTTGACCGCAGACAGCACGCAGGCAGAACGGGCAGAACTCATCGCGATCATCTTAAATGTTGCTGCAGCGATGCATATATTCTGTTGCATCCACAACATCTGCATCGATCGATGAAAGATTGGAGCATGAGTTACAGACAAGTAGAAGAAACGATGAACAAGAAAGGCATCGCGAACGACTGCGTTACCGGAGGAAGAGAGCGTCTTTTTTGGCTTCATTTCACATCTAACAAACACTGGGACAAATGTAGTTGATTTCTGTGTTTAACTGAGAAAACAGGGAGTGGAAGGACGGGACCCTATAATGTTCAGCTAACTGTTGTCAATAATAATTGTTATGAGAGTAGCGCATGTGTGTGCGCGAGAATGGTAGTGTGTGTGTGTGAGTAGCGTGTGTCAGTTTAGTGAAGTAATGAACGAGTCCGGTTGTGTCTGTGCAAACGTGTAGGCCATACTGTAAAGTTAGTGAAACTAAGAATAAAGTACCCAGCCTGTCAATAATCGGTAGCCGCTTCATTCCGACCATATTCACACCTATAAGCAGACCCACTGCCGGTCAAAGTGATTCCCGAGAGAATCGATGGAGCGGAACATCGCTTTTGTGCTCCTCGACTATGGTCTGTGAGCCGACAGCAGGAAAGGTGTAACATAATAATAAAAATATTTTTTAAACCATTCAGCAAACAAAAGGCAGTAGTCTTATTATCGATTAGGGTGCGGGTGACACTTAATGACATGCAAATGTAGACCGAAGCGTCATCAACACGCCCACTCAACTGGTGTGAAATGCCGACATCCTACTGCTCATTCACATATAAGGTAATTAGCATTTCCTCCGGAGAACATACTACCTCGGGGGTAGTATTTTTTCAGGAGGTCCAACGTCAGGATATGTCATTTACATATACGGTACGTCCGTAGAATCTACGGAGAATAGACGGATGCACGTCCATATGTGAAAGCGGCTATTGAGGAGGAAAACCGCCGGACTAACATCTGGCCCAAGGTAGGACGAACATTCTCTCTCTCTCTCTCTCTCTCTCTC
Source organism: Micromesistius poutassou (assembly GCF_964030765.1). Taxonomy (NCBI): domain Eukaryota; kingdom Metazoa; phylum Chordata; class Actinopteri; order Gadiformes; family Gadidae; genus Micromesistius; species Micromesistius poutassou. The sequence continues at coordinate 1,734,693 of NC_140294.1, forward strand.
TCGCTCTCTCGCTCTCTCGCTCTCTCGCTCTCTCTCTCTCTTTATCCCTCTCCTACAGTGAAGTGTCATCGATGTGTGTTTGGGCCTGTGTCTTCCATCCACGCGGTGAAGTAAAGTTCATATCTCTCTCTTGCCTCCCTTTTCTTCTGGTCCACCGTATCTTTATCTTTATTTTCTCTTTATCTTTCCCTGTCTCTCTCTGTGTAGTATTTATCTCCTTCTGTCGTTCTGTATCTTTAATTATCTTTCTGTGTCTCTCCTCTTTGCTAATCTCTCCTTCACGTCTCATCTTCTTTCATTCTTCCTCTCCACCTTTCTTTCTTTCTTTCCCTCTTTATCTCCGTCTTTATTTATCTTAATCTCTCTCTTTCTTAATTAAACTCAATTCAGTTTCCTTTATGGGCATAAATGATGAAACACTGTTGCCAAACCATTTGACAAACATGACAAAACAACAAATAGTTACAAATACATGAATCTCTCTCTCTCCCTCATCCCTCTCTCTCTCTCTCTCTCTTTTCTCTCCTTTCTTGGTGTGTGTGTGTGTGGTGGGTGTGGCAATACATTCGTTCACCCAGCACCCTGAATGCCATCACTCCCATTCACCAGCTCCAAGCCACAGACCTGCTATCCACCTCCATCTCATCAACTCTGCAGTACATCTACCCCGGTTCTTCACTCACACATCATCAGATCGTTGTTTCAACCACCGTGGTTAGATCCATAGCACCGGCTCCTTGACTTGTGCACTCAGGTTGGTTTCTCCTGTGACCTTTTGCTGTACTGCTGTCATTTATCAAGGATAAATTCATTGGGAAAATAACCCTTTCTATCTTAAAATATTGCCCATTATAAATTATTAGATTCCGATATATTCTTCATGTGTGTTTTCCTCCGTTTTTTTTCTTTTTGGATTATTGCTATAATATTGCAAATGGTTGCAGATAAAAATTGTGTGTGGGATAATCTGTTTGTTTATTATTATCTATACATTACAGAAAATCTGTATTCTGATTTCAATAAAATGTTATATTTAGATTTGTGTACCATACTATTTTGTTTTTTTCTTTTACTATTTGAAGAACTTTAAATTAAGTAGCCCAGATTTGAAAGAACATACACACAGAGACATACACTCTCTCTCTCTCTCTCTCTCTCTCTCTCTCTCTCTCTCTCTCTCTCTCTCTCTCTCTCTCTCTCTCTCTCTCTCTCTCTCTCTCTCTCTCTCTCTCTCTCTCTCTCTCTCTCTCTCTCTCTCTCTCACACACACACACACACACACACACACACACACACACACACACACACACACACACACACACACACACTCTCTCTCTCTCTATTATTTATCTTCATTTCTCTCTTTCTCGATTCAATTAAGTTATCTTTATTGGCATCAATGATGAGACACTGTTGGCAAACCATTTGACAAACACAACAAAACAACAACAAATAGTTACAAATACGTTAATGATCATGTAAATGAATACCACTGACAATGAATCCATTACATACCAAATGAGTTGGCAGTCCAGTTGAATCTCTTGTAGCGTCCATGGATCTAGCAGGCAGTGCTACGCCTCTGTCCTTCACGCCACATGGCAGTTTCTGACAGTAGGAAAGTTGAATGAATTTTGGATGTGGATGATATAATAAAGTATTGACCTCTTAGTTGCTTGTATATTCCTCTACTCTCCTCCGCTAACACTTCACACATGTGTGAACTTCATCCATGCACTGTGTAGGGTATTTTAAATGCGTTGATGTGTGTGTTCCTCTTTCTTGAGTCAAAAGAGAGACGGTGCAAAACGAGAGACATTGTTGAGATTTAGTGGGGATTTGCGACTGTAACGGTGATTAACCGGCGTTATAGACCCGGGATCCGAGTTTCAACAGAAACAGACAGAGAGCAAAGAGCTGTTCATTGGCGCTACGCTGCTGTAGGAACTCTCCCCGATGTGCACGCGCACAGTGCACACACGAGCAGCAGAGCTGAGAGCAGCAGACAGCGATACAGTCTGGTCAGTGGGGGATCTCCTTTTGCTTTTGGAAAGTTTGCCCCGTTTGAAGTACTGGTGCACCCCCTGCTGGTAACAGCAGGTCTTACACACACACACACACACACACACACACACACACACACACACACACACACACACACACACACACACACACACACACACACACACACACACACACACACACACACACACAGTCAAACCAAGTCTGTCCTATAACTACAAGCATTAGCAACACTATAATGACCATCAACTTCATCCAAACACAAGAAGACATTCGTTGGGACACGTATTCACTCAACATTCCTTGTTGGTCGACATGTTTTTGCCTTTATTCAACTTAATCAAAAAGGTCAAGTCAGGAGAATGCCTAACAGAAAGGTCCAGGGTAAGATGAGCCAATAGAATCACTGTATACAGAGGAACGAGGACCACCGTTCAGCGCCTTGTTCCCCGTGATAGAAACAAAACATACAGAAACAAAACTCAAACATGAACTAAATAAATAAACTGTTCAGTTCCACTCTCTTGGCTTGGGTGCAAGGAGACTCCAGCCGTTGTGGCTGTGGTGGTTCCTTCCTGTGGAACCAGGCTGTGGATCCCGCCAATTATCTTTTTGTTCTTTTAAGAAAGATACTTTATGTTTGATTAAAAGTGCCTCCGTGGCTTAACAACTAAGAGAATCGTGTGCTGATTGGAGTAAGGCGGTTCACTCCCTGAGCCGGGTTGCCACATATGGTGGAGAATGTGGGCAACCCGACCGCGTTAGACTGACGGCATACCTGGAAGCTCTGCACTCCAGAGAGGTCAAGGGGAACCAGGAGCCTCAGACCCTGAGGAAGCAGTTTGAGGAGGCCCAGAGCCAGGCTAGCTCTCAGGCTGATATGGTCGACGAGGTAAAGTCCGTGTTGGTGAGCAGACAGCAGGAGCTAGTCACCTTACAACAGGGCAAGGAGACCCAGGAGGAGGAGCTGGTGGCCACCAGGACTATGCTGGAGAGGTTGAAGGCGGAGCTCAAGATTTCCCTGGAGGAGGCCGCCGCCAGACACGAGGCCTACAGCACAGACTGGTTCAAGGAGAGGGAGGCGCTGAAGGCCCAGCTGTTGGGTTTGATGAAGGAGCTGGAAGAGAACCGGCAGGTCGCCCAGCAGCTGAGCTTCAATGTCGGTCCCCAGACCCAGCCAAAAGAGACTCGTCAGGACAGACGGGGGAGCAGGGCCACCTCGACGGGCAGCCCAGCCGAGGCGACACGTCCGAGAGGTGGAGAGGCGGGATCGCATCCATCCGGTCCAAGAGAGGGAGGAACGGGAGCACCTGATCCGCAAGAGGAACTGGCTGGAGGTGGAGAAGCGGCGTCTGGACGCTGACCGTATGGAGCGGCAGTTCCTGGAGCGGGAGTGGCAGCGCATCAGGTTTGAGCGCTGGTGTGAGCAGTACGGGATCCAGCGGGAGCAGGATGAATAAATTAAAAAAAGTGTAATAAAAAACATAAGTTGTGTTCCCGCTGCTCAGGGGCTAAAGTTGGAGCAAACCACTGTGTGTGTGTGTGTGTGTGTAGAAGGTGGAGAGGGTGGAGGACAGGTGCGGTCGGGGGTGTAGTTGACCTCGGCCGAGCACACGTTGTTGGGCTTCTTGGAGAGCACCATGGGGGCCCGCTTCTGAGGAGGAGGAGGGGGAGGAGGAGAGTGGAGGAAATAATCCCTAAACCCTAGAATGACGACAGCTATCCACAGATACTCTAATGAATACGTAAACACATGTCAGTATAAACCTTATTTTTTTCAGTTATTTTTCAATAAAAGCGTCTGCTTAGTGACTCAATAGCAGGTCGTCATGGTGACGGATGATGGGAGTATTTGCACCTTTGGGTGCTGCTGGGCCTCCGGTGCTTCCCTGCCGCCCCGGGCCCAGCTCCGCTTGGTTGGGCGGTCGACGGCGGCGAGCTCGATGAGCGCGGAGAAGACGAAGGCCGGCGTGGCACGCGCTGATGAACCAGCCCATGGCGGTGGCGGACGCCACCCTGGGCAGCGAGTTCCTGGCGCTGATGCTCAGCGTTGTCACGGTGATCACCATGGGGACGCCCAAACAAACAAACAAACAAACCAACAAACAAACAAACAAATGAGTAAAAGCAACACAGAGTGAAACAGAGTTTAGAGTTTGAATCCGTCTCTTTCTGTCCAGTTACCTCAGTGTGGGGCCCCATCTAAAGCTAGGGCCCCACTACACGATGCTTTCAACCTGAAGCGATCACTAAACCATTGAGCAGGGAACATTTAACCGGTGACGTGCGCCACTCTGCCAGTCTGCGGACTCACATGACAACCGTAGTCTTTGGGGAACACAAATCTAGCAACCCAGTCGCCAGAGAAAAACGTTCCCAGAGTACTCTTCTACGAACGTTGGATACGTAGCTCAGTCAACGTTTCAGGGCCAAAATACGTTACATGTCAACGTTCCATTGTAAAGAGTGGAGACTGCGCCCGCACCACGTGACTTTCAAGTTTCTTATTTCAGCACAGAAGAAAGATGGTGGCCAGCCGTGTAAAATGCTACATTTTAGGGCCGTTTCTGTATCTTCAGGTTTTTTGATAACATTTTTAGCGAGAAATGTGTACTTTATGTTCACAATCTTGATTCAGAGAATGCATATGAGCTTTAGTTTAGATGTTACGCGGATATAGATCGTTCCTGCCAGCAAAACGTTGTGAACTGACGTAATGCCCAAGGATACGTTGACAGTATACGTTTTCGTGAACACTGGATTACGTTGCAGTTCAACGTAAAATAGCGAGTTGTACCTACCAACGAGGACATTTCCTGGTTATAAAAAATACATAAATTGGAATTATTTGGAGATTTCCACACCGCTGCCAGTACGGCGAAGGTGACGGTGATGCAGGGTTGCAAGCTTCACGGTTTTCTCGCCAAATTGGGCTGTTTTAAAAACGGAGTCGCGGGTGTAAACCTCAAAGTCCCGAATCCCGATCGCCCCCCCCCCCGGTCAACAACCCCGATCGCCCCCCCTCCCCGTCAACAATAAAAACGGAGTCGCGGGTGTAATCTGCGGGTCACGGTTTTCTTGGGTAGGCCTACTTTCAAAACCCACCACAGAAACAGTTGGGGTGTAATATGTATTGTATAATCTTTATGAAAACTCAGTCAGAACTATTAAACACCAGAGGATGGGCGGGGAGGGGCATTGGAAACACACACACACACACACACACACACACACACACACACACACACACACACACACACACACACACACACACACACACACACACACACACACACACACACACAATGCATTTCGCTGCTACAACAACAAAAAAATACAAGAAAAAGTTCCCTCTAATATTATTACTTTCAAAACATTGGCCAAAATTAAACACAGAGCTGCCAACTCTCATGGTTTGATCGTGTGACACGCGCTTTTGCCTGCTTACACGCACACACGCCACACATCCAATTTCTCACGGCAAAAAAAAACAAAAAAAACACGCGTCCACCCCCTCAACAATCCTGGGCCCCGTTTCCCGAAAGCATCGTTAGCCTAACGACGTCGTTAACACTGTCGTACGATCATCGCAGAATTTTCGGACCGTTTCCCGAAAGCATCGTTACGTAACGACGTCGTTAAAACCCTCGTAGCTAACGACGCCTACAGGGGTAGCCTACTCGTTAAGCACTAGGATGCATCGTTACTATAGCCTCAGTGGAGTCACCAGCTGGACATTCCGTGTATTGGATGTGTTTTATTAAAACACGTCATCCAATACCACTGAATGTCCAGCTGGCGCTAATTCGCAATACCCCAAAAACAGTAGTTCCCGCATATATATTATTCGTAGACTACTGTTAGATTTAAACAGCAAAGACAGACATGTTAGAAGTCAACACAAATTGCAGCAATTTAAAATTCCAAAAATCCATGCGCAGTCGAAATGTAGGCGATCAAACGCCACGTCACAAGGCAACCCTATCACAAGGCATATAATAAAATCAAATGATTCCGTTGCTCGTGTTGGAGGTCGCTTGCGAGCGGCACTTGCTGTCTGATTTTAATTCAACCATCGTGGTTAAAATGTCCTCATATTGATCAATGACAGAAGACATACTGTAGGGCCTACATGAATCATGCTGAGACCAGCGGGTGTCGGAGAATTTCTGCAGGCGTTTTTTGTTCCGATTGTTTGCCATAAAGCACTGTAGGCGCGTCGGTGAGGCTGTGATGAAGTTCACTATTTATTGGACCGTGTCTAGACAGTTACGAACATCCCTGACCTTAGTGGAGTGCACAATCGCCAAGTTGAGAGCGTGGTTTCTGCAGTGAACGTAGACTGCTGCGGGAAACTGTGCTGCGAATCGATGCGTGCCATTCCCGCTTACATTGCCCGCATCATCATACCCCTGCCCAACAATATGGGCAGGAATCTATCTAGACCAGCAACAGCAATAGCCGTGTCAATGCCTCTGCGTTTGAATGATAATGAATGAATGGAACGTTGCATTTTTAATGTTGACACCAAAGTTTCTAGAGAGTGCGCGGCGCGTCAATCACTGAATGATGATCCATCGATGCCGAAAGCATCGTTAGCCTAACGACGTCGTTAACACCGTCGTACGATCATCGCAGAATTTTCGGACCGTTTCCCGAAAGCATCGTTACATAACGACGTCGTTAAAACCGTCGTAGCTAACGACGGCTACAGGGGTACTCGTAGAGCACTCGTTGCATCGTTACTATAGCCTCAGTGGAGTCACCAGCTGGACATTCCGTGTATTGGATGTGTTTTATTAAAACACGTCATCCAATACCACTAAATGTCCAGCTGGCGCTATTTCGCAATAGGCCTACCCCAAAAACAGTGGTTCCCGCATATATATTACTCGTAGACTACTGTTCGATTTAAACAGCAAAGACAGAGACATGTTAGAAGTCAACACAAATATAACTTATTGCAGCAATTTAAAATTCCAAAAATCCATGCGCAGTCGAAATGTACGATCAAACGCCACGTCACAAGGCAACCACAAGGCATATAATAAAATCGAATGATTCCGTTGCTCGTGTGGGAGGTCGCTTGCGAGCGGCACTTGCTGTCTCCCTCTGATTTTAATTCAACCATCTTGGTTCAAATGTCCTCATATTGATCAATGACAGAAGACATACTGTACATGAATCATGCTGAAACCAGCGGGTGTCGGATAATTTCTGCAGGCGCTGCAGGGATTTCTGCACTCCCTGACCTTAGTGGAGTGCACAATCGCCAAGTTGAGAGCGTGGTTTTCTGTACGTAGACTGCTGCGGGAAACGGTGCTGCGATGCGTGCCATTCCCGCTTACATTGCCCGCACCATCATACCCCCTGCCCAACAATATGGGCAGGAATCGATCTAGACCAGCAACAGCAATAGCCGTGTCAATGCCTCTGCGTTTGAATGATAATGAATGAATGGAACGTTGCATTTTTAATGTTGACACCAAAGTTTTTAGAGAGTGCGCGGCGCGTCAATCACTGAATGAATGAATGAAACGGAATGCAGGAATCAGAGAAAGTCTGCCCTCTTTGCGGCGCAAAGCATGTTTCAGAAATCAGCAATAATAAATGCTATAGGCCTAGTTGTCACACAGACACATGCTATTTTTTATTTTTTTAATATGGAATTATTTCAGGGGAGAAAATGCCGTGAAACAATGTAGGCCTACGCACGGGATTCGGGATTAGGACTGATATTGGACTGATATTCGGGATTAGGACTGATATTGTCGGCCTAGACCTAATAAATTGTGTTTTAATATTTGTAGCATTCATCTTAGTCTATTCTTTTCGGAGGCTACTCTGCTGTTGGCCTTGATGGGGAGATATTTTTTTGCTGCCACAAAATATAGTTGAATCCAACAACATTCCTGCGTCTCCCCCTCATACGGAGCCCATTTCAGCACCGTGTCAGTAGACAGCTAGCAATCCTACGACGTCGTAAGAGCAGAGCACGCGCGTTCATGTTAAGATGAGTTTCGGGAAACGCTCCCCTAAAATTAACGATGCATCGTGAAATCCATCGTACGATGGATCCATCGTTATCGGGAAACGGGTCCCAGGATAACCGAACAACACTAACACACACCCAAACCCCACTCAATGTCTCTGATGCAAAGGGCCTATGAGGGCACCAGAGATCCATCTTGGGATTGTCCTAAATCCCTGTCCCAGGATCCCTTGCGGCACCTGGAACACGGCGACCACGCCCACGGTCGCCACAATACAAACACTAATCAAAGGCATGTTATATTTATGACATGAAGGTGGAATTTATTGAAGGCATTTGATCACAGCTGACAAATTACGCTGAAACATTTTAAACATGCGCAAAACTGCATGAATGTAGCTTTGGTGTGCATCACATGAAACATATAAGACAAGCCTACTGCAAAGATGAAAACCTATCTCCCTCTCACACTAATGTATAATGGCTATATTATATATGGGTATATTTCTTTAATTTGTATAGTGGGAGGGGAGGGGGGAGGAGCTGCCGGTTGTTCGATTTGACTGATTCTTGAGCTTGCGCGACATTTTTAGATGGCCCGTTTTTTAGATGCCTGGACCAGGCGGACCAGGCGGGAGTCGTTTGGACGGGCCCTTGGCCCGTCCAGGCGGAAGGCGGAAGGCGGGCGGGCCGGCTTAGCATTCCGGCTGTCGGGCTTCTGTCGGCGTGGCTCATCGTCCGTCACACTATCCTCGTACCCGTCCGTCACCTGCAGCCAATAACACCAGTCCCGTATATTAACAGCATTAATATAGCGTGTGAATGACTGACATTCACACACTGACGGCGGAGTCAACCACGAGTCTTGCTCAGGGACACCACGGCGCTCGGAGGAGCAGGGGATCGAACCACCAACCTTGCCGTTACCAGCCAACCCGCTCTACCTCCTGAGCTAATGCCGCCCCCTTAGTCTTATCTATTTAGACAAGTCAAAAGGGCTGACGTCATTAAGGATGAGGTAACTTGTTTAGGTATGCTGTGGACATTGGGATCTACGGAAGAGGATTAGGGCCATTGGTTACATAAGAGAGAGAGAGAGAGAGAGAGAGAGAGAGAGAGAGAGAGAGAGAGAGAGAGAGAGAGAGAGAGAGAGAGAAAAAATCATAAATCTGAGTATAAAGTCAGAATTCTGGGAATAAAGTCAGAACTCTTATGTGTGGCTCCAATCCTCTTCCGTAGGGATCCCACCCACCCCGTCCCCAGTATCGTTTTATTAGCAGAGGGTATCATGCAGCACAAGATACATTTGATAAATATGGATTTCATTTTAAATTGTTTTGATTTCACCTGCAGTCTTTGTTGTGCATTGTTCAAGAGGTAGCCCATAGACTATCTGCTGGGAATTAAGAATACTAATCTGCGTAATTAAGAATACTAATCTGCGACCAACACAAAAATAGTTGGCCTACTAGTTGGCCTACTACACACGACTGTAAATAATTATGCTATGGTCAACTCAAGTTAATTATTATGAAAACGAAATAATGCCATGTTGTTCTTACCGCGACGGTCGAGGAGGCCACGTGCAGGAGGGCCACGGCTACGGCCACGGCGATGATCCACTTCATTGTGCTGCTTTATTTAATTGTAAGACGTGATCCGCTGCCTTGTTGTGGTTCTCTTCGTTTGTCAGTAGGTCGTTCTGAGCACTGTATTCCCACACGCCGTTTATATAGGGTGAGAACGTGGCACGCATACTATAGCGTTGCCAGACATTAACCAAATCATTAACCACGCCTGGGCGTGGTTCCCAGGCGTTGTTTGGGAAAATGAATAGGCCTACGGAGGGAAGTGTAACTGTAAACAAAGTTATGGGAGTCTAGTGAAATATTGATGCCATATATTAAATAAATGATGAATGAATAATAAAGTCTTTGAATAATTGAGTGTTTATATATGTATACATATATAAATAAAATGCATTACAAAATTAATTAATTGAACTAATGCATGAATGAATGAATGAATTGTAAAGGTAATATCTGTTGAGCTGAGTTATTGACGTAAAGTCTGTGAAAAAGAGAGTAGGCCTATAATAATAACGTTATTTTTCATGAAGGCTAGATATGCAGTTTATTTATTCTTTAGCTTTAACACATTTTATTTTCTATTTTTTTACACAGTCCTGTATATTGAGCAGAGCAATTCAGAAAAAAAATCCCCAGGGATTAATAAAGTAGATAAAAACAGATTGAGGCAGTAAACAGTAGGAAAGTCTACTTGCCTCCAGCTAACCATATTTACATGGGCTCGAAGGTTTAATTGATTAGAATGTTTAAATTCCGCTTTTCTTAGCCTACTACTGTGTCAGGGATAAGGCTTTCTCTGTCAAACGCTCAAACTGTAGAGTTATGGATGTCATGCAATCAATAGGCTAGTAAATGATTGAAAATAAATTATGATTTTAGTTTTGGGTTAGTTAATATTTAATTGGGTATTGTTGTATAATTTAGATAAGGCTGTTGTAATCTTTTTCTTTCCAAAAAAGTATCAAGGGTGCTGTAGAAATGGTCTAAAAAGTAGACAATTAATTTCCACCACTGACTAAAACCGGTTTCCTCTGAAGAAGAGGGAACCCGCTAAGCCGATTTCTGGTCTGAGATGCTAGCAATCTGGCTGACCCTGCTACATGTTAGCTAACTGGCTCAACCTGCTACAGTATATGTTAGCTAACTGGCTCAACCTGCTATATGTGAACTAACTGGCTCCACCGGCTGGTTTCTGCTAGAAATGAGGGGGATGAGATTCCAGCCCAAACAACAACAACAGTGGGGATTTGTACAATTGTAAAGTTAAATTAAACATGTGTAAATATTTCCAATAGATGAATGAATGAAATTGTATCATGGTGCATTATATATGAATGTATAATGAGCAATACAACTGAAACAATGTAACCCTACAACTGAAACAAACCAACCAGGCTCATGTTAAAGCTAAAGCTAGAAACTAAATCAGACCCGAGTAAGTGGGGCTAGTTAGTGAGGTTCTGGGGAAGATCGATCCACTGTTACACTGTAGAAAAAAATCATATCATGTACATCTGTGTTACATCTGTGTTTAAGCAAATGTAGGAAGTAGGCTACCCAGGAATAAAATATGGCTGTGTACTCGAGAATCTCTCTCTCTCTCTCTCTCTCTCTCTCTCTCTCTCTCTCTCTCTCTCAGTCTTCAGCATTACACCGCAGAGTGTGAAACAGATCGGATGTGTAGAGGGTAATGGAACATACAGAGACTCCTCTGTAAGGCCATACTGAACTATAGTTTTGCATGGGCTCTGAACAACACCACAGGAAGACACATCTTCTTCCTGTAGGTCGCTGATACACTCATACATAAAAGTTGCTCAAGGCTCAAGGCTCAGTTATGGTTGGACGTCGACGCAACGCAATGACCACTTCAGTCGCTTCGACGCAGACTTGAACCCGTTTTGGTTCTGTGTCGGGTTTACGTTAGCGGACCACAGCCCTTGCTGCTGCGTCGCCTCGACGCAAGGTTACAATTTTTGGGAGACACACGTCAGGCTCTTGCGGTGGAAGCAAGGAGGGTTCGCAAGGACATAATGGGTCTATAAACCCCCTTGCCTTGCGTCAACTTCCAACCATAACTAAACCTCTAGATGCTTACGCCACTGGCGCCTTCTCAGGGATGTGTTTCAGTATGAAGGAAGAGAGCAGCACAACATATTTCAAACCGTTTCAAACAGTTTTAACCATCAACCCATGTTTTATTCTTTCACACAGTTTTCTTCTCAATCAATGGTACATGGTAGGCACTTTGCAGTACTAGGCCTAACAAATGTAATAATGCTGATAAATATGAGCAAATGAGCACATATTAATAGTTCCCGTAACATACAAAGGTGTAACACGACAATATAATGGTGGTCATGGTGTGCTTCTACGCAGGGAAATAGCTATTGGCTATCCTGATCACTCTGTACGTGTTGAGTCCCAGGGAGTTAAACCCCAGCGACACACCCTTCTTGCCGAAGGGGTAGAAGTTGAACAGCTGTCTGTCCTGCGCCTGTAGAGACATGGACGCGCTGTTCACCTTCAGCTTCCGGTACGTGAAGATGCCCACGTATGGGTCCGAGCTGGGCAGGCCCCCCTGAAGGCGGTCTCGATGGCGGGCAGCAGGTGGCGGTAGGCCTCGGTGACCAGGTCTGGACCGGACTGCGGCCGCACGCCGGCCATCAGCACCAGCAGGCCCATGTTGAGGCGTGGCACCAGGGAGAGCGTGGCAGCGTAGCCGTCCAGATCCCCGTCCTTGCGCAGCACGTCGTAGCCCAGCAGCTCGTTGACCTCCCAGGGGGTGCCGGTGGCATTGCCGAAGTAGCCGGCATGGCAGCAGAAGGCAGGCGTCAGCATGGTCTTCAGGATGTCGTCCCGGAGCAGGCGCCGGCTGTACCCGCCCAGGAGCACCATGGTTAGCTTGGCCATGTCGGCCGCCGTGGAGTACATCTGGCCCGCGGGCCGGTACCAGCCCAGGTCGTAGAGGGGCGCGGGCTGGCTGCTGGCGTAGACACCCACCGCCATCTGGACCTGGATGTCTGGGGTGATGTCGAAGCCCGTGTCGTCTAGGCCCAGCCTCTGCAGGATGTTGACGCTCACCCATTCCTCGAAGTCCACGCCCGCCACCCTCTGGGCCAGGGCCTTGGCGAGCAGGGAGAACGCCGCGTTGCTGTAGTGACATCTGACCGGAGGGGGAAGAAAGGCCAAAAGTCATGGCAAAATAACGTGTAATGACGTAATGTGTATATATATATATATATTCCTATGTATATATATATATATATATATATATTCCATTTACTTAGTATTTCAAAGGGCCAAGTGTGTTGGCCATTTGATAATCTACCCTTAAGTGACATCACAAGTGGGAGAGTCCACCCAAACGTATACTGGACTAAAGTCAGTAGACGGTATCACCTGGTAGCCTGTCACTAACTCACTGATACCTGCCAATTGTAACGTTGACAAAGGGGCCCTTAAGGGTTAATGGAGGCCTGTGTTTACTCTTACCAGAGTGGTACTTGAGACTTATTAGGTGCCAGGATCTGCGACCAGGATATCGTCCTTTAACAATTCAAGAGCTGACTGCGTGTCTCCGCTCCAGAGGAGATTAGTCTCCCGTAATCTTCTGAGTAATCCTGAAAAATAAAAGTACAAAAGGTGTAAAGATGTGTAATAAATATACTGAGGCAGTAATATACTTTAGTGAAATTAATTACAACTAAATTGAACTCACATGTTGAAAGTTACATTTTTAAAGAGTTAATACATACCAGTCCATATTTAATGAGCTTGGGCCAGATTTCTAACATCTTGGCAAGTTTACCAGCATAACAGGCCTTGCCAGTTTGCTAACATATCAGGCCCAGCCAGTTTGCTGGATCTGAACCAGCCTGACTGTAGGCCTACCTACACGGAGCGATCCAACCTGCTGCAGCGACCCCAAACCCACCGGCACATAACAGGGGAAACTGCTTACTTACCTGCTTACTTTGCGTTGGGCCAGGTTCATCTTAAAAACAGTTTTAAACTGTGCCATTGGGATATATTATTGAGATGTTGCTCGTTATGAGTTAAAAATGTAATGTCTAATTGTTAATATAATAAATAATAATTGTTCTGGTTAGTTTAGATTCCCTTTGGTTTGGTAGTTTAGGGGGAAGACCCTTGGTCTTACGGAACATTGCGAGGTTGGTTCAGACTCTCCTGTCTTTTGTCCTTTTAAGCCCGGTCTATTATAGTCACATTTCTGTCATTTATGCCGGTAAATATGATATATATTTTTTAATGTAGGGAGGTGTGGGATATCTTCTTTGGCGAGATAGCACTGTCTAAGGATACAAGGAACTATGGACTGTTTAGCTGGGACAGTGGATCGATCTTCCCCAGAACCTCACTAACTAGCCCTACTTACTTGGGTCTGATCTAGTTTCCAGCTTTAACATGAGCCCGGTTGATTTGTTTCAGTTAGGGGTACATCGTTTCAGTTGTATTGCTCATTATACTAGGGTGACCAGATTTCCTTAAACTAAAACCGGGACACTTTGCGCGTGACCGTCGTGCGCGTGCATGTGAGGTCATAGACGCAGATATTAGGCTCAATTTCAACACGTAGGACCAGTGGAGGCTGGTGATTAAATTTGTGGGTGGGGCGCAGGTTTATCCCCCCGAAAATGTTGATTTGGTAGATGTGATTTCCTGTATTCTGGTGCATTTTGGGGATGGTCACTACCTAAAAATGTATTCAGCCTACATCCTGACTTGCAGGGCCTGGACAAGCTTACATTGCATATACAGACCTACTTTATGGCATTCCACCAACCATTGCTATTTGTCCTATGGGTGTTATTCTGATATTGAGGCTAATCATGTCTATAGGAAAGTCACTGTCTATAGGACTACTGCTCACAACAAAGACTAATGGGGGAAATAATCATGTATGTTTTTGATAGGCCTATTTACACATTTATGAGAAAATATGAAAAGACATTGAATGAGTTTTGTGTGGGACTACTATTTCTATATTTTTATGAATTAGCCTGAAGCTTCAGAAAGTTGTAAACAAAGCATAGTGCGTGTGCGTGTGCGTGTGTGTGACGTCAACCTCATAGAGCTCCGAAAACATGATCTAAACACAGAGACAAACGCTCTTCAAAATAGCCTACACATATTTGTTTGAGGAGTGAATTTGCTCCAAAATCGATTTGTTTGCTGACAGCCTGCTGCTGTGGAATTGCGGACAGGTGTCATCAAAATTGGCCCATGTAACAAGTAACGCCTTTAAGGTGGGAACGGTCATGCGGTTCCTCTCGTCAGTCCAAGTATTGTACATTATACATTCATATATAATGAGCCATGATACAATTTCATTCATTCATCTATTGGAAATATTTACACATATTTAATTTAACTTTACAATTGTACAATTCCCCACTGTTGTTGTTGTTTAGGCTGGAATCTCATCCCCCTCATTTCTAGCAGCATACAGCCGGTTGAGCCAGTTAGCTCACATATAGCAGGTTTAGCCAGTTAGCTAACATATAGCAGGTTTAGCCAGTTAGCTAACATATAGCAAGTTGAGCCAGTTAGCATCTCAGCATCTCAGACCAGTAATTGGCTTAGCGGGTTCCCTCCTCGTCCTAGGACACTGGGTGTGGTCTGTGGTGGAATCTCAGCAGGAACCAGGCTTTGTCTGTCCTCTATTTCTGCCTCTTTAAACTGCAGCCTCCAGTTTCTGAAAGAACTTCTGAAAGTCTTAACGTATTAATTTATGTGTAACCCTATGTGTAACCCCTAGGTATTGAAATTTAGCTTTTTGACGTTTGATACTTACAATAACAAACCGTGATCGCTTTTGGAAATGAAAAGTGGCCTTCAATTGCTGATTGTTTCTCCGTTTCTTGTCTCAGTTGTCTTTTTATCCTAAATAAAACCTTAAATCTTCCAATGGTGGTAATCTATGAGGCATATGCAAAACCATTGCCAAAGGGAGGCTCATCATTTCAAATGTCTAATGTCTGCAATGTTCATAATACTGCACACCTATGGTGTAGCCATAGCAAATGAATAAGATGAATAGCAGATGAATAAGAAAGGTGTATGTGTAATTTATTTTGTTTGTCTTTATACTGTGTTATATTTGGACCTCGAGTCTGTCAATAAAGATAAGTGCCAAAGTCTTGAGTGAGGTTCTGACATCCCATGCTCCTGTGCTGGGTTCAGATCTCGAGCCTTCCTTCCTGATTCGAGTGGCGCCCGAGGTCTAGTGATTAAGGCGTGTGTCTCCCTCTCCCGGCTGAAAGGTTCTGGGTTCTATCCCCACTGTCTGCACTCCCCCCAACCCCTAGCTGGTTCCTAATGACATGTATCTAAATAAAATCACTCCATAAAGTTGCTTTGGATAAAGCACCTGCCATATGCAACGGTGGACTCACATCACAAAGGGAGTTCAACAGAATTTTAAATTAAAAAGGTAATTTGAAATGGTAGAAAAAAAAAAGGCAAAACAAATGTCTAGGGATAATTGGTTTACCTGCAAGGATATGTGGGGAAAGAATTAGATAAAGCAACGCGCCCATGTGAAAGAGTAAAGCAGTAGAGTGCCTGCATCAACCAAAAGGGTGCCCATGTGCAGGAGTGAAAACCTGCTTATATAACGCCACCCTCAGTACTAAGGTGTGGTTAGTTAGGTTATTAAGACACGGAGGCCCAGCCCTGCACTTGTAGTGGCAGATATGGCCCAAAGGGGGTGCAGGGGGTCGTCACATATATGACAATGTATTTTATTAGTATAGTTTGGATATACCCTCTGGTGACCAAGTGGGCAAGACTTGAGTTGTCAGCGAGTGGGAGGTTGAGTTATGACACTGCAAAATGATGTGCCATCAAAATCATGTTTATTCAAAAAAACGTGACTTAGTATCATGTAATGGGCGGAGCTACAACAAGGTAATCTGGAAGTGGAGGGGAAGTAGATTAGACAGGAAGGGTGAAGAAAAGGAGAGCGTGTGTCTTTTTGTTGTGGAACATCATTGTTTTTGCCAACACAAACCCACCAGCGCCATGTTGAACGTTAGATTCATGCAAGTTGAGTTTGTAGGCGACAGTCCTTGTGCGTATTGTGTGTTTGTGGAAGTAGAGACTTAAGAACCGGTATGGGCACAGCTCATCTCCTGGTGAGAGTGAGTTAATTCTTTATGCTGTCATTGTGATGCGTTTTGGAAAGCTGTGAATTATTTTGTATAGTGTTGTAATTTGATTGGACTCTGGACTCCAGAAAAAAAAAAAAAATTCTTCAGCTTGAATCGTTTTGATTTCTGTTTAATAAGTCCGTTGGAATGGCCGGTGAGGTAGCGGTGTCTTTTCAACAGCCGTAGCAGGCTGCCGTTTCTAAGATCTCACAAGAGTTGGACTCTTGGCCAGATCCTCTGAGGAAAAAAACCAAAACAAGGTATTAGTCCTGTGAAACTCCCATGTGCATGACACTGCCCCAACATCAGACCAGTGGGCCTCAAACCCATTGGTGGTAGTTGTCTGATAATTTTATTGCCGAACATGTTGATTCAGTGTTAGCTAACTTATTATTGGGTCATTTGTGGGGCACACAATTGGGTCATTTGTGTGCAAGCACCCTAATGTTTAAATTCACAGATTTTTCCAAAAATATTTATATTTTTCGGATGGCAGGAAAACGTGTTGAAGCCATGGCAACCCGATTACACAAAATGGCTTACCAAAATATGTTAAAACATACATTCTACAGCGAACTTGCCCTTCAAATTGAACTTTAACTACTGACAGAAAGACAAGAGAGACAGGCAGACGTGTATGAAAGTAGTGTGATCAAGGCCCATAGACAGGTGTGCAGACAGACATGACGGTAGCGAGACGGCATGTGGCAGACCTACCTTAGTTTTTGGTCATCCTGGTGTTGGGGTCCCGACACAGGGGTCTGGAGATGCACTTAGGCCCGAAAACGAATGGGCTGAGGCTCATCGCATCGCTTAATGCGTTCTATCTTAAAGAGACTCCTTAGACTCAGTGGCGTAGCCAGAAATGTCCACATGGGTGGGCACAGAAAAAAACAGGCGGGCAAAGCCAATTTGATCGAACATAAGATAGGCCTAGATTAGATGGACCATACAAACACTAATCAAAGGCATGTTATATTTATGACATAAAGGTGGAATTTATTAAAGGCATTTGATCACAGCTGACAAATTACACAGAAACATTTTAAACTTGCGCAAAACTGCATGATGCATCGGCGCGTCACATTTATTGAACGCTTCAACACTTTCAGTCACAGCTGACAATTCACCGTTAGGCTACACATTTTAAACATGCAGCAAAACTGCATGAACGTAGCTTTGGTGTGCGTCACATCAAATTGAAACAGATTGGCCGTATAAGACAAGCCTACTGCAAAGATGAAAACTTATCACACACATGCAGAGAGAGAGCGAGAGAGAGAGAGAGCGAGAGAGAGACCTCCTCAACCGACAGACAGGCCTAATGTATAATGGCTATATTTCTTTATTTTATAGTGGGAGGGCTCTCACAGAAACGTTCAGGAGGGGAGGGGGGAGGAGCTGCCGGTTGTTCGCGATTTGACTGATTCTTGAGCTCTCAGCGGAGTGCTGACTTGCGTGCCTTTTTTAGATGGTGAACGTAAACGAAGGAAAGCCCTCTGAATGGACGGGCAAGACTGACAATTAGGCGGGCCTAGGCCCGCCCAGGCCCGCCCGTGGCTACGTCTCTGGTATGCTGATATTTATCTTTAAGAACAGTACAGTTCACTTATATGTTAATATTATATTCAACTGTATTGCGCAACTTATTTCACTGTTGTAGTCAGTTCATTTATGTATATATTTGGTTGCAATTCTGTTACATTGCAGATACCACACACATTTGACATTCATAATCCTGTATGCGCCTGAATCTACATAAAGACCCTAAAATCCATCTCTGCCTACATCTACTCCTTACTAGAGTCCTGTGCCGTGTGCCGTGTACTGGACCCGGACTCTGGTCACCATCATGATTATCCATAGGTTTATCAGGGGTAGTTGTGGTAGGTTCTTGTTGGTCCCTGGTTGGTCCAGGATGGTACCTAGTAGATACTGGAAGAGAAGGCAGCAGAGAGTCAGGACACACAGCCAGCCTCCACATGCAGCAACACTCACTGAAGACTGAAGCCCAGTGGAGCAGCTGTGCAGCTGGGTACTCTCAGGTGGAGATGAGGACAGACACAGACACACACACACACACACACACACACACACACACACACACACACACATACACACAGAGGAGAAAAGGAAGGAGGAGGAGGAGGGGAGGAAGAAGAGGATGAAGGGTTTGAGTGGAGGTGTTGAGGAACAGGAGGGGTAGGATGAGGAAGGGGAGGAGAGAGGGGGGAGTTGGAGGAAGGAGGGGTGAAGATAAAAGAAAGGATGGGTAGGGGGAGGGAGGAGGAGGATAATCCCTAAACCCTAGAATATCGATGGCTGTTCACAGATACTCTAATGAATACGTAATCACATGTCAGTGTAAACCTTCTTTCTTTCAGTTTTTAACTGAATCAACAGTTATTTTTCTCTAAAAGCATCTGCTTAATGTCTCAATAGCAGGTCGTCATGGTGACGGATGATGGGAGTATTTGCACCTTTGGGTGCTGCTGGGCCTCCGGTGCTTCCCTGCCACCCCGGGCCCAGCTCCGCTTGGTCGGGCAGTCGACGGCGGTGAGCTCGATGAGCGCAGAGAAGACGAAGGCGCGCTGATGAACCAGCCCATGGCGGTGGCAGACGCCACCCTGGGCATCGAGTTCCTGGCGCTGATGCTCAGCGTTGTCACGGTGATCACCGTGGGGATGCCCAAACAAACGAATGAATGAAAGCAACACAGAGTGAAACAGGGTTTAGAGTTTGATTCCATCTCTTTCTGTCCAGTTACCTCAGTGTGGGGCCCCGTCTAAAGCTAGGGCCCCACTACACAATGCTTTCAACCTGAAGCGATCACTAAACCATTGAGCAGTGCCCATTTAACCAGTGACGTGCGCCGCTCTGCCAGTCTGCGGACTCACATGACAACCGTAGTCTTTGGGGAACACAAATCTAGAGACGGAGGACAGACGGACGCAGTGTGCTGCTCGCTTTGTACTAGAGAGAGTGTATCCTCCCACGATGTTTCAACATCCTTTAGTTTTGTTTCATGTTTGTGTGTGTGTGTGTGTGTGTGTGTGTGTGTGTGTGTGTGTGTGTGTGTGTGTGTGTGTGTGTGTGTGTGTGTGTGTGTGTGTGTGTGAGTAATAAATGAGCTGCAGTTCCGGGGCAGAGACACTGGCTATTCAGAGTACGTTAAATAGTTCTTGTGAAGTGCCCCTAGTGGACCACACTAGCTGCCACATTGAAGAGCTCTAATGTCAGTGAATTATCACTTCTACCTCTAATCAGCCATCAGAGGATTAAGTCTGACAGTCTGTCGGACTGTCGGACAGTCTGGCGAGCTCGGTGACCTGAGTCTGTTCGGTGTGTGCTGTGCGATCGGTCGTCGTCAAAGCCGTCGGTGATCTTTTCAGCGGATTCCACATGTTGAATCGGCCACGACCAAATCGGTCCGGCTGCCTTTTCTGCCGACGATCGGCAGTCAGAAAGGTGTGTCAGGGCCTTTAGATGACAGGTTAGGGGTCCACACTAACTTTTCTATCACGGTCTATGGAGCCACTGAAGTTACCTGGGCCCCCCCTGGCCACCCTATAAAGCTTTAGTTCCACCGCTGCAAGCCTCCCCGAGTGTTACGTTGTTTTGATCGCCGTATATGTTTGAATGAAGTTACGTTTTGTGTAGTGAGCAGTACCTGGAAGAAAACAGCATTTAGTGCGATGAGTAAAGTAGTCTATAGTCGCTGTCCTTCGAGGGTAGAGCTGAACTATGGATCAGTGGAGCAAAATAATTGTGCGTCTTAAAAAAGGCTAAATTAGAGCTAAAAGCACTTCAAATATTTGCGCAAATAAATCTGAATATTGCCTAGGTAATTTGTAAACACGTGTAATGTGTACGCAAGTATACATTACATTACATTACATACTACATACTACACAATCCTGGATGAGCTTGAAAGGAGAGATAGGAGAGAGGAGGAAGAAAAGAGAGGGGAAGGAGAGAGGAGAAACTAAGAGGAGAGGATGGAGAGGAGAGGAGAGATGACAAGACAAAGTCATGGTACTCACACACATGAGAAGAATCTTTACATGTAGTCACTGTGACCTTTGTCTAAGTGTGTTACACATGTCCGGTTGTTGTATGGTGGTCATTAAAATCGACTCATCAGCTGTTTTTCCATTTTTATTTAAATAAAGTGTTGTCATACATTCATACATTTTATTGTGTCGTCATTCATGATTGAGAAGTAAAGTAATGATTTGATTATTATGATGCACATCAATCCCTGGAACTAGTTAATACATAACTGCAACCATCAACAATTGTATAGCATTAAACCTTTAAACATGAAAAAGAGATCTAATGATGTACAATGGGTTATATTTTATAATAGTTAGGGTTCACTTCCTACTGAATTTCTCCTTGTTAAATGACAGCAGTACAACATCAAATCAGTTCTCTCAGATCTCACATATTCTAATTCAGGAAACAACATTAGTTGTTTTGGTTTGATTATTTTATTATCAAACAAAGGTCCTAGTCTGTTTGATTGACATTTGAGATGATCAGGGGGGCAGAGTTGTTACCTTCATCATAGGACCACCTGGACAAAGGATTGGATAGAGAGGCTCAGTAAAGGTGCAGCCTGTAGCAGAGTAGATATGAACCCTGGCTTCCACATCATAGAAGGAGACCACACCCTCATCATAATCAACAAACACCCCCACCTTCTGGAGCTCAGCTCTCAGAGGGAGACAGACAGGAGGGTTATCACTAAATACCAACACATCCTTGTAGTAGTTAAGAGTCCAGTAACCTGTGGTGCAGGAACGGAGGCGGCGGGGACGGCTGATCCTCCCGGCGCCACCGCAGCAGCGGCTGTGGGCGTGATATCAGGAGTCATACTGGTAATGGCTTTAATAATCATAGCCATTATTAAGAAGAAAATAAGAGGTAAGTGATACAATAAACTAACATGTATCATGTTACATTAAACTAACATGTATCATGGTTTTGCTAAATGATAGTGACTGCTGTCCTGACATGTGACTGTGTTGTTTATCACTATAGAATCAACTCAGAAATCCAGAAACCAGACAAGTGTGTGTGTGTGTGTGTGTGTGTGTGTGTGTGTGTGTGTGTAATACCTACTGTTACAAGCAGGGGGTGCACTAGTACTTCAAACGGGGCATCGCTGTATCGCTGTCCGCTGCTCTCAGCTCTGCTGCTCGTGTGTGCACTGTGCGCGTGCACATCGGGGAGAGTTTCTACAGCAGCTTAGCGCCAATAAACAGCTCTTTGCTCTCTGTTTCTGTTGAAAATCGGATCGGGGTTGGATTGAAAGTATTCGGGGAAGCCCCGGGAACCCGGATAGATCTACAACACCGATGATCCCAGTTACAGTCGCAAATCACTAAATCACCACAAAGTCTCTTGTTCTGCACCGGCTCTCTTAACTCCAGAAAGAAGAGAACACACATCAACGCATTTGAAGAGGCCACACAGTGCGCATTAATGCAGTGCGCTCATGTGCCGTGGGGGCGGAGCCAGACGTTAGGGGAGGAGCCAGGCGTTAGGGGAGGAGAGGAGAGGACGTCATGTTGGGGAAACGAAACCTAAAGCACTCCGACGTGAAAGCAGTTCTTCCTTTCAAGAGAAAAATAACACACATTAAATAGTCTGACAGACAGAAACCAGAACAAGGTGAGTAAAGCAGCACAACTTTGAGAGAAGTTAAAACCCATTTTGCCGTTATGGATAAACAAAAATAATGGGATTGCTCAATGCATAAACCTTGTCGTCTGTGTCTAGGAATGGCCTCTGCTAACACTACCTGGTCTGAGGAGAATTTTTCATGTTCCATCTGTCTGGATGTGTTCAGCAGCCCAGTTACCACACCATGTGGACACAACTTCTGCAGAACCTGTATTACAAAGTTCTGGAATGAACAAGTCAAGTACAAATGTCCCGTTTGCAACGAGCTTTTCAACACAAAACCTGATTTACGTGTCAATATCCTCTTTTCAGAAATTGTTGATCAGTTTGGAACGTCCGTACGAGTAAAAGAGCAGCCTTGTGTTGAACCAGCAGAAGTTCCCTGTGACGTCTGTACTGGGACCCAGCTGAAGGCCGTGAAGTCCTGCCTAGTGTGTTTTACCTCCTACTGCCAAACCCACCTGGAGCCACATCAGAGAGTCGCTCGCCTGCAGAAACATCGGCTGGTCGAGCCTATGGACCGTCTGGAAGACAGGATGTGTAAGAAACACGACAGACTTCTGGAGCTCTTCTGCAAGACTGAACAGGTGTGTGTGTGTCAGTTCTGCACAGAGGGTGACCACAGGTCCCATCCTGTTGTACCTCTAAAGGATGAATATGAAGTAAGGACGGCCCAGCTGGGGAAGATAGAGGCTGAAGTTCAGCAGATGATCCTGGAGAGACAAAAACATATTCAGGAGATTAAAGACACAGTAAAACGCAGCAAAGCAGATGCAGACAGAGAGATAGCTGATGGTGTGCAGGTCCTCACTGCTCTGATGCGCTGCATTGGAAAGTGCCAGGATGATCTCAACCGAATGGTTAAAGAGAGACTGAAATCCAGAGAGAAACAAGCTGAAGACCTCATCAAAGAGCTGGAGCAGGAAATAGAAGATCTGACCAATAGAAGCTCAGAGGTGAATCAGCTCTCACACACTAAAGACCACCTCCACTTCCTCCAGGCCTTCAGATCCCTGAAGGTTCCTCCACCCACCAGGGACTGGACGACGGTGGAGGCCCGTCCTCCGTCATACATAGGGACCTTGAGGAGATCCCTGGATCAGCTGGGGGAGACACTGAGCATGGAGATGAAGAAGCTGCCTGATGCTGAACTGAAGAGGGTCCAGCAGTATGAAGTAGATGTGACTCTGGATCCTGATACAGCTCATCCCAGTCTCATCCTGTCTGAGGATGGGAAACAAGTACATGATGGAGGTGTAGTGAAGAAACTCGCAGACAACCCTAAGAGATTTACACAGAAAATTGATGTTCTCACGAGGCAGAGCTTCTCCTCAGGGAGATTTTACTTTGAGGTCCAGGTTAAAGACAAGACTTTATGGCGTTTAGGAGTGGCCAGAGAGTCCATCAACAAAATAGGCAAAATCATATTGAACCCTGAGAATGGTTACTGGCCTCTTTACTACAACAAGGATGGGTTGCTGTTCAGAGATAACCATTCTGTCCGTCTCCCTCTGAGAGCTGAGCTCCAGAAGGTGGGGGTGTTTGTTGATTATGATGAGGGTCTGGTCTCCTTCTATGATGTGGAAGCCAGGGTTCATATCTACTCTGCTACTGGCTGCACCTTTAGAGAGCCTCTCTATCCATTCCTCTGTCCAGGTCTCAATGATTATGAAGGTAACAACTCTGCCCCCCTGATCATCTCACCTGTCAATCAAACAGACTAGGGCCTTTGTTTGATAATAAATTAATCAAACAACCAAAACAACTGAGGTTGGTTCCTGAATTAGAATCTCTACTTCGTGAGATCTGAGAGAACTGCTTTGATGTTGTACTGCTGTCATCTAACAAGGATAAATTCAATAAGATAATAACCCTGACTTTTATTAAATGTAACCCATGATTACATTACATATACTTTATTAATCAATGTCTGATTTACCGATTGTTTTTATATGTTTACCAATATAAAATTATATATATATATATATATATATATATATATAACATGTTTGCAGCAAGTTGAAAATGTCTTTATTTGTTTATATTTTTGAATTATGAATGCTAATCAAATGTATGTTTGATTTTTATTTCAATAAAAATTTACAAAAAGTAGAATGGGGTAATTTTCTGTGGTATAGGTACATTCTCAGTACAATATTTATTCAGTAGAATAGGTACAATCTGAATACAATCTTTACTCAGTAGAATATCTACATTCTCCTTACTCTCCCTCGCTCTCTCCCTCCTTCCCTCATTCTCCCTCACTCTCCTTGTCTCCTCTGTCCTCACCTCGCTGTGTCTCCCCCTCTCTCTCCCCCTCTCTCTCTAGTTTTCCTCCCCTCTTAGTTCCTTGTCTCTCATACATTGCAGTAGGAAGTGGTCTTCTGTCTCCCTCTCCTGGGGACAGAATGGACCCAGCCTGGCTTCTCTGGGTAGCCAGGTCCCCCTGTGACGGCCTTGCTCTATGGCCAGGCTGTGTCCACTGAGCCTGGACGTTGGCACTGTCATTTCTTGTGTCTCTCATGTTCTCCCTCTCTCTTGTGTCTCCTGTAATCCCCGCTCTGTCTTCCTCTCTTGCTGTGTGTGTGTGAGTGTGTGTGTGTGTGTGTGTGTGCGTGGTGGGAGTGGCAATCCACTCATTCTCCCGGCTCCGTGCCATCACTCCGCTTCACCTTCTCTAAGCCCCCCCCCCTACTATCCACCTCCATCTCATCTGCTCTGCAGTTCATCCACCCCGATTCTTCACTCACTCATCCCCAGATCGTTGTTTCAACCACCGTGGTTCCATCCGTAGCACCGGCTCCTTGACCTGTGCACTCATGTTGGTTTCTCCTGTGACCTTTTCTTACCTGCCTGTTCACCTGCCTGCCTGCTCATCTCCCTCCTCCGCTGTCCCGCTCAGCTCAGCTCCGTCATTCCGCCATCGCCTTTCCACCTCCTGATCTGTTGTTCTCATCCCCCCCCTTACCCCTACATTGAACCTCTTTGCATTCATTTAAATTCCCTTGTCGCCGTCTACCTTTGGGTCCGCCTCCACTGATGGGAACAGGTTTTTGGATGGACAATGTTTCCCCCCCCAACAGTGACTATCTAAGTGGTTGAAGTCTCGAGTCTAACCTCCGTTAGTCTAGCGTTATTAGTCAACAATACACAGCAGCGTTTAGTACTCGCTAAGCGCTTAGGCCCAGTTGCCGTCGCCGATGCCGTACTGAAAGCCACCAGTGCGCTCTCTGCGCTGGTGATCTCCGTTGTCTCTTGATAGTGAACGCGTCGGTCTGGGTTGACAGCCCTCCCCTGAGTCACAGGACGGTTGAGGTGTCCCGTTATTGAAAAACAATGGGACACCCTGGCAACGCTATTGACCAATCAGGATCAAGTATTTAACAATGCTGTGGTATCAGCCCATATTATTTTAGTCTATGGGTTCTAGCTGATAGGTGGTCATGGTTCCTGATGTTCTAGATCAGTGGATGATTCTTATACAAACAGTAAAAAACTGATTATATGAATATATATATATATATATATATATATATATATATATATATATATGTAGTGAACCTCAGTAGGGGTAGCGAACGCAGCCTTTCCTAGCTCCTCCCCCTGCACCCAGGTGCACTATAAAAGGGCCAAGATGGCTGAACTCAACCTCTGCTGGTTGCCTACCAGGGTGGTGAGTTGGGTCCCTGCTTTTTAACAGTTTTGAGTTACAATTTTCCCTTTTATTAATTTGTGTTTCTTGTTTTTAGGATCCCCTGCTGCTGTTCTGTTTTGGTTTTGTTTTGGCTCTGTTTTGATTTTTTCTGTTGTTTGCTTTGGTTAAGTTTGCTTTTGTGTTATTTCCCCTTTTCTGTTTCATTGTTTTGACAATTGGGTTGTTGGTTTACATAACCTTTGTTTTGTTGTTTGGTTTGGTTTTGCTCCAGTTTTCTTTTCTCCAGTTTCGGTTTCGACGGTGATGAATTGAGGTCAGTTCATTAGCGGATTGGGTGGCGTGTGGCGGGCCGTTCTGCCATCTTTGCAGTCCACACACTGACTAACGGAACACACTCGTTAAGATGTGTTGTTACATGTCGTTAAGGGTCTGGTGTCTCACAACTTCCAAATCGTAGTAGATATTATTTATATAGTTTGGATATGTTCTGATGTTGTATTCTTTCGGCCCCCAGCATAACATGTAACTAGAATAAGCCAAGTCTAGATCGTCTCAAACTGTTCAATATTCGTCTCCACCCCCTGTCAACAACTTCCTACACACACACACACACACACACACACACACACACACACACACACACACACACACACACACACACACACACACACACACACACACACACACACACACACACACACACACACACACACACACACACACAGGAAATGCAACTTAAGCTTCACAGAAACCAAAGCCACTCAAAATTTAAGCAGCTCTTCCGTTCCGGAGGAAAATAAAACGCATTTCTGCACAGATTGTCTGGCAGAAAGAAACAAAACAAGGTGAGTAAAACAGCACAACTTTCATATTTATAAGTTTAAATCTCTCTTCCATTATGGAATTAGAAATATATAATTGCTCAATACATAAACCTTGTCGTCTATGTCTAGGAATGGCCTCTGCTAACACTTCCTGGTCTGAGGAGAACTTTTCATGTTCCATCTGTCTGGATGTCTTCAGCAGCCCAGTTTCCACACCATGTGGACACAACTTCTGCCATACCTGTATTACAAAGTTCTGGGATGAAAAAGTCCAGGTCAAATGCCCCGTTTGCAACAAGATTTTCAACACAAGACCTGATTTACGGGTCAATATCCTCTTGTCAGAGATTGTTGATCGGTTTGGAACGTCTGTACGCGTAAAAGAGCAGGTTTGTGTGGAACCAGGTGATGTTCCCTGTGACGTCTGTACTGGGACCCAGCTGAAGGCTGTGAAGTCCTGCCTAGAGTGTTTTATGTCTTTCTGCAAAACCCACCTGGAGCCACATCGGAGAGTCGCAGTCTTGAAGAAACATCGGCTGGTCGAGCCAATGGACCATCTGGAAGACAGGATGTGTAAGAAACACGACCGAATTCTGGAGCTCTTCTGCCAAACCGAACAGGTGTGTGTGTGTCAGTTCTGCCCAGAGACAGACCACAAGTCCCATCCTGTTGTACCTCTGGAGGAGGAATATGAAGTGAAGATGGCCCAGTTGGGGAAGATTGTGTCTGAAGTTCAGCAGATGATCCAGGAGAGAAAACAAAAGATTAAGGAGATCAAAGACACAGTAGAAATGAGCAAGAAAGACGCAGACAGAGAGATAGCCGAAGGTGTGCAGGTCCTCACTGCTCTGATGCGCCACATTGAAAAGTGCCGGGATGAATTCTATCGAACGGTTAGAGAGAAACATAAATCCACAGAGAAACAAGCTGAAGGCCTCATTAAAGAGATGGAAAAGGAAATAAAAGATCTGACCAATAGAAGCTCAGAGATGAAGCAGCTCTCACACACTAAAGACCACCTCCACTTCCTCCAGACCTTCAGATACCTGAAGGATCCTCCACCCACCAGGGACTGGACGACGGTGGAGGTCCATCCTCCGTCATACGTAGGGACCTTGAGGAGATCCCTGGATCAGCTGGAGGAGACACTGAACATGGAGATGAAGAAGCTGTGTGATGCTGAGCTGAAGAGGGTCCAGCAGTATGAAGTAGATGTGACTCTGGATCCTGATACAGCTCATCCCGAGCTCATCCTGTCTGAGGATGGGAAACAAGTACATCATGGAGATGTAGTGAAGAAACTCCCAGACAACCCTAAGAGATTTACACTGCGTAAATATGTTTTCACGATGCAGAGCTTCTCCTCAGGGAGATTTTACTTTGAGGTCCAGGTTAAAAACAAGTTTGCATGGTGTTTAGGAGTGGCCAGAGAGTCCATCAACAGAATAAGTGAGATCATAGAGACCCCTGAGAATGGTTACTGGACACTTTGCTACGGCAAGTATGGGTTGGAATTGATTGGTAACCCTGATGTCCATCTCCCTCTGAGAGCTGAGCTCCAGAAGGTGGGGGTGTTTGTTGATTATGATGAGGGTCTGGTCTCCTTCTATGATGTGGAAGCCAGGGTTCATCTCTACTCTGCTACTGACTGCACCTTTAGAGAGCCTCTCTATCCAATCCTCAATCCATTTACACATGGTGGTGGTAAAAACTATGCCCCCCTGATCATATCACCTGTCAATCAAACAGACTAGGACCTTTGTTTGATAATAAAATAATCAAACCACCAAAACAACTAATGTTGTTTCCTGAATTATAATCTCTACCATGTGAGATCGGAGAGAACTGCTTTAATGTTGTACTGCTGTTATTTTAAAAGGAAAATTTCATTAAGAAAATAACTCTGACTATTAAAAATTATAACCCATTGTAAATGATTACATTACAGTATATACGTATTTCATTGTCTTTTTTTTCATGTTTTTTTTAATGGTTTACTGCTATACAATTGTTTATGGTTGCAGTTATGCAGAACTATTTTCAGGGATTAATTTCCATCATAATAATCATAATTTTACTTCTGAATCAAAATTGAAAACACAATAAAATGTATGAATGTATGACAACTTTTCTGATTTAAATAAAAATAGAAAAACAGCTGATGAGTTGACTTACTTTTATTGCCCACCATGCAACAACCCAACATGTGTAACACACTTTCACAACACAGTGACTAAAGATTCTCCTCATGTGTGTGAGTGACCGTGACTTTTTCTTGTCATCTCTCCTCTCCTCTCATCTTAATAATAATAATAATAATAATAAATCAGATTTATATAGTGCTTACTATGGTACTCTAAGATGCTTTACATATTGCCCTATCAAAACTAAGCAACAGATCTGTATTAAGACAGACTAGGATTTAAAAGCAAAACAGAGGTTAAACATGAAGACTAAGGTGGGAGTTAGGTGGGGAAGGCTAGTGTAAAAAAGTGTGTTTTGAGTGCAGATTTGAAAGAAGAGAGGGTTGGGGAGGCTTTGATGAGGGAGGGGAGTGAATTCCAAAGGGTGGGGGCAGCAACTGAGAAGGCCCGATCACCCCAAGTCCGGCGCTTAGTCCGGGGGACTTGCAGCAGGTTGGCAGAGATGGACCTGAGGGATCGGGAGGGGGCATGGTGATGGAGGAGGTCGGCAAGGTAGGGGGGGGCTAGGCTGTTGAGGGCCTTGTAGGTGATGAGTAAGATTTTGAAGTTAATTCTGTGTTTAATTGGAAGCCAATGGAGTTCACGGAGGACAGGTGTGATGTGTTCTCCGGAGCGGGTACGAGTGAGGAGGCATGCAGCTGAGTTCTGGACATATTGAAGTTTATTGAGGACTTTGGTGGTGGCGCCATAGAGTCTCAGCAGCGGTAGTTGACAGGTTGGGGCGGAGGCGGGCAATGTTTCGGAGGTGGAAAAAGGCGGTTTTGGTAATATGGTTAACATGGGGGAGGAAGGAGAGAGTGGGGTCCAGGATAACTCCAAGGTTACGGATTTTGGTGGAGGGGGTGATGGTGGAGCCGTCAATGTTAAGGGTGAAGTTCTGAGTGGAGTGGGTGAGGGAGTCAGGACCAATGATGAGGACTTCGGATTTGTTGGAGTTGAGTTTGAGAAAGCTATTTTGCATCCAGGTTTTGATGTCAGTCAAACAGTTGGAGAGGGTTAAGAGGGTGGAGGGACTGATGGTTTTGGAGGGGAGGTAGAGCTGTGTGTCGTCGGCGTAACAGTGGAACCGGAGTCCATGGTGACGGAGGATCTGACCAAGTGGAAGTATGTAGAGAATGAAGAGGAGTGGACCAAGCACAGAACCCTGGGGGGCACCGTGGATAAGAGGAGTAGTGGCTGATTGACAGTTGTTGATGGCGATGAAATGATCTTAGTTTCTCCTCTCTCCTTCCTCTCTCTTCTCTTCCTCCTTTCTCCTATCTCTGCTCTCCTTTCTAGCTAATCCAGGATTGTGTTAAATATTGTCTTAGATACACATTACATGTCTAAATACCCTTTTGACTTGTCTATGCTATAGTCTACTCCCTGTGCCCTGGCATATACAAGCAGCAGTCCCATAATCAGTGTTATGAGCGACACTCATGTGACACTCGAGTGGCGGGAGCGGGTATCACCACAGAGGGGTGGAACGTTCTTTGTGTCCCCTAATCCTTGCTCCCTGCATTAATATTAAATAGTTTATTTAAACAAATAAGCTGTATTCCTCATGTCCTTAACACTGGGGACACAATAACACCACTTAGGCCTATTGAGATGGCGGGTTTAGTCCCCATCATCATTTAATAAATATTTTAAAAAAAAAGGTTCCAAACTTTATTACTTGAGTTGTTTCTATTTGAACATATTTTAGGTCAGCGATATTGGATATTGTTATTGCTAGGCTGATGTGTAATGACTACTTTTACCGTCAGGGGAGCACTAGTCCTTCAAACGGTGGACATTCTGGTTCCTGATACACACTGTAGCCTGTAACATATTAACATTGTATATCGTAAACCCTATTATCTAGTATATCTAATTAGACTATTTAATATTGTGAGACATGATTCTCCTTTTATTTTGCATTTCATCGCATGATTAAGGTAGGATATAAACTACAGCCACCTGCCACTAATTAATTAATGACCTGCTTAATTGCCTCACGTGGGCTACTTAGAGCAGGTGCCGTTTAGAAACGTGCAGTCACGTCGTCGTTCGCCTGTAGAAGGCGGTGAATATGCTCAAGGGTCAGATATGGACATATCTTTGTCTCTCACCTCAGGTGTGTGTGTGTGTCTCTCTCTCTCTCTCTCTCTCTCTCTCTCTCTCTCTCTCTCTCTCTCTCTCTTTCTATGTTTATTTTCATCAGCATAAAATTGCACAGATGAATAACGTGAAGATGGCGTCGGCTTGGTGGCGGGTGTGTCGAGGACAGCCGCAGCAGACAGAGTGGGAGACGTCTTCCGCTGTCGCTCTCCAAGGTAGGGAATCACCCCCGGTGTACGTACTCCATTTAAAAAGGAGTAAGAATGTGAAACACTTTGCGGGAAGAACTACGTGCACCGAATGAGATAAGAAAAAGAAAGCATAGAATTGTTGGCAACTTTTTTGTGCTATAAAAAATCTCAATGTCATTAAAAACAAGACTCGTTGTGTGTGGTAATTCTGTCTGGTTCCTAAACCTTCTCTCACCTACAACTATAGAAGACCATGTTAGCCAAACTATAACTCACAATATGACCATTAGTAGGTGTTTGTATCCAGAGCGTCCAGTGAGATAAAGGCCCAGGTCTGGGCTGCTCAGGGAGGACGTTGGGGATCCTCTGGATGAGGAGTCTAAACAAACCAATCCACCGGGTCCCCTGAGCCCCTCAACCATACTCCTAGTTGCGTAGCAGCTGAAGACACAATATGACACAGCACTGTGCGGCGTATTCCTGCTCAAATCGGCGGACCATTGCAAACAGGTCCCGGGGGATTACTTTTCAGGCAGAGACACAGTTTGGCATTGACAACCTTTCATTCTGACTTGTCATTGGTTGTGTCTGTGTTTCACAAGATAAAGGCTGCACCACATTGCCAAACTCGCCTCTCTTGAACTGCAGAAAGGGAGCACGAAAAAGAAGCTCTGCAAAACAGTCCTCTTTCAGGGGTTTTAGCTCATACAAAAACCTTCATGTGTTTATATATATATATAATGAATTCATATATTGTTTATGTAGGCTATGTATATATTTATATATAGCCTAATCATATTAGGCTATATTAAAATAGCCTAATATGTTAAATGAATATTAAAACAAGCCGAACCATGTGTCCTGTATCATTGCTACATGTGTGACCTTTGCAGCAAAAAGCTAACCGCGGCAAAATCAGTTTGGGATTCAGTGACGTTTGATTAATTAAATGCGCTGACAGTTCATTGCACCTGCCAAACAGATTACACTGAGTGGAGCGGTCGACCGGTCCAAGATGGCGGCCCCATGGCTCGTCAGCGCCAGTAGGCAGTAGCGGTCGATGCAGCGTCTATTCTTTATTATGTCTATGCCCTCAACAGTCCTGGTTCACTGTGGGGCTGCAGGGCTGCCGGCTCCCCTGTGAACGCCCCTTTAGTTCAGCTTGAATAAGAGGAGGACAGGTGTGTCTCATCAGTGCCTAATCAGCAGGGGGCCGTATCACCCTATCAGCCAATTAGAGGCGATGCCTGCAACCGCTGGCACGTAAAAGCTACCCATAATGCACCACCAATGTGACACTGTTAACTGCTACGGCACATTTATGTTTGTTGCGTTAGGGTTAGGGTTACGAATGACAAATGTGTTGTCTCTGAATAGTGAAGCTGTTGGTCTGGTTCGTCTGCACTACCCTGAGTATATAACCTGGACACGCAGGGAGAGGATTGTTTTTATGAAGACTGTAAAGAAAAATATCAGCCTCAGGAAAAGTAAATTCAAGTCAATTGTTTTTGTATAACTCTTAATCCCAGTTACAGTGGAAAATCACCATTAAATCACCAAAATGTCTCTGGTTTTGCACTGAATCTCGGCCTGTTTTATGTTGATATTGTATGTATTTGAGGATATTTGAACACGCATCGGGGCATTTGAAGTAGCCTAAGTCAGACTGTGAAAATGTAAACGTCAGTGAACTGTTTACCCCTGGGGGCGGGGCTAGGTGTTAGGGGTGGGGTTAGGTATTAGGGGCGGGGCCAGGTGTTAGGGGAGGAGCCAGGTGTTAGGGGAGGAGCCAGGTGTTAGGGGAGGAGAGGAGAGGACGTCTTGTTCAGGAAACGAAACTTAATAGAAACCAAAGCCACCTGACGTGCAGGCAGTTCTCACGTTCAGGAGAAAAGTAACACATATTTTGGAATGAATAGTCAGACAGACAACAACAAGGTGAGTAAAACAGCACAACTTTGAGGGAATAATTATGTTATGGAATTAGAAATATAATGGAATTGCTATACTTAAAGCTTCTTGTCTGTTTCCAGGAATGGCCTCTGCTAACACTTCCTGGTCTGAAGATAACTGATCAATATAAGCTCAGAGGTGGAGCATCTCTCACAAAATAAAGACAACCTTCACTTCTTCCAGGCCTTCAGATCCCTGAAGGATCCTCCACCCACCAGGGACTGGACGACGGTGGAGGTCTGTCCTCCGTCATACGTAGAGACCTTGAGGAGATCCCTAGATCAGCTGGAGGAGACACTGAGCATGCAGATGAAGAAGCTGCGTGATGATGCTGAACTGAAGAGGGTCCAGCAGTATGAAGTAGATGTGACTCTGGATCCTGATACAGCTCATCCCTGGCTCATCATATCTGACGATGGGAAACAAGTATATGATGGAGGTGAATGGAAGAAAATCCCAGACAACCCAAAGAGATTTACACATTATCCATTAGTTCTCTCGAGGCAGAGCTTCTCCTCAGGGAGATTTTACTTTGAGGTCCAGGTTAAAGACAAGACTTATTGCAATTTAGGAGTGGCCAGAGAGTCCATAGTCAGAAAATGTGTGACCACTTTGACCCCTGAGACAGGTTACTGGACACTTTACTACAACAAGAATGGGTTGGTGTTCAGAGATGACCCTGATGTCCGTGTCCCACTGAGAGCTAAGCTCCAGAAGGTGGGGGTGTTTGTTGATTATGATGAGGGTCTGGTCTCCTTCTATGATGTGGAAGCCGGGGTTCATATCTACTCTGCTACTGGCTGCACCTTTACTGAGCCTCTCTATCCAATCCTCAGCCCAGGTCCCTGTTATTATGAAGTTAACAACTTTGCCCCCCTGATCATCTCACCTGTCAATCAAACAGACTAGGGCCTTTGTTTGATAATAAAATAATCAAACAATCCAAAACAACTAATGTTGTTTCCTGAATTAGAATCTCTACCATGTGAGATCTGAGAGAACTGCTTTGATGTTGTACTGCTGTCATTTAACAAGGATACATTCAATAAGATAATAACCCTTACTTTTATTAATTGTAACCCATGATTACATGACATACACTTTATTTTATTGTCTGATTTACAGATTGTTTTTATATGTTTACCAATATCAAAATAATATCAAAGCAGCAAGTAGAAAATGTTGAAAATGTCTTGTTTAAAAAATAAGTTTTTATTTGTTTATATTTCTGAATTATGAATGATAACAATCAAATGTCTGTATGATTTTTATTTCAATACATATGTACAAAAAGTAGAATGGGGTCTTTTTCTGTGGAATAGAATGCAATGAATAGAATCTTTACTCAGTAGAATATCTACAATCTCCTTACTCTCCCTTGCTCTCTCTCTCCCTCCTTCCCTCATTCTCCCTCACTCTCATTGTCTCCTCTGTCCTCACCTCACTCTCCCTCTTTCTCTCCCCCCCCCCCCCCTCTCTCTCTCTTTTCCCTCCCCTCTTAGTTCCTTGTATCTCATACATTGCAGTAGGAAGTGGTCTTCAGTCTCCCTCTCCTGGGGACAGAATGGACCCAGCCTGGCTTCTCTGGGTAGCCAGGTCCGGCTGTGACGGCCTTGCTCTATGGCCAGGCTGTGTCCACTGAGCCTGGACGTTGGCGCTGTCATTCCTCATGTCTCATGTTCTCCTTCTCCCTTGTGTCTCCTGTGTTCCCTGCTCTGTCTTCCTCTCTTGCTGTGTGTGTGTGTGTGTGTGTGTGTGTGTGTGTGTGTGTGTGTGTGTGTGTGTGTGTGTGTGTGTGTGTGTGTGTGTGTGTGTGTGTGTGTGTGTGTGTGTGACACCCACTTTTACCAGCAGGGGGTGCACTAGTTCTTCAAACGGGGCTAACTTTCCCCTGACCAGACTGTATCGCTGTCTGCTGCTCTCAGCTCTGCTGCTTGTGTGTGCACTGTGCGCGTGCACATCGGGGAGAGATCCTACAGCAGCGTAGCGCCAATAAACAGCTCTTTGCTCTCTGTCTGTGTTTGTTAAAAATCAAATCGGGGTTGGATAAAAAGTATTCGGGGAAGCCTCGGAAACCCGGATAGATCAACACCGATTAATCCCAGTTACAGTCGCAAATAACCACTAAATCACCAAACACCATCAAGTCTCTTGTTCTGCACCGGCTATCTTAACTCCAGAAAGAAGAGAACACACGTCAACGCATTTAAAGAGGCCACACAGTGCGCAATAATGCAGTGCGCTCATGTCCCGTGGGGACGGAGCCAGACGTTAGGGGAGGAGGGGAGAGGACGTCATGTTGAGGAAACGAAACCTAAATTACTCTGACGTGGAAGCAGTTCTTTCTTTCAGGAGAAAAATAACACGCATTAACTAGTCTGACAGACAGAAACCAGAACAAGGTGAGTAAAGCAGCACAACTTTTAGAGAAGTTAAAACCGATTTTGCCGTTATGGAAAAACAAAAATAATGGGATTGCTCAATACATAAACATTGTTGTCTGTGTCTAGGAATGGCCTCTGCTAACACTACCTGGTCTGAGGAGAACTTTTCATGTTCCATCTGTCTGGATGTGTTCAACAGTCCAGTCACCACACCATGCGGACACAACTTCTGCAGAACCTGTATTACTAAGTTCTGGGATGAACAAGTCAAGTACAAATGTCCTGTTTGTAATGAGCTTTTCAACACAAGACCTGATTTACGTGTCAATATCCTCTTATCAGAGATGGTTGATCGGTTTGGAACGTCCGTACGAGTAAAAGAGCAGCCTTGTGTTGAACCAGCAGAAGTTCCCTGTGACGTCTGTACTGGGACCCAGGTGAAGGCTGTGAAGTCCTGCCTAGGGTGTTTTATGTCTTACTGTCAAACCCACCTGGAGCCACATCAGAGGGTCGCACGCTTGCAGAAACATCGGCTGGTCGAGCCTATGGACCATCTGGAAGACAGGGTGTGTAAGAAACACGACCGACTTCTGGAGCTCTTCTGCCAAACTGAACAGGTGTCTGTATGTCAGTTTTGCACAGAGACTGACCACAAGTCCCATCCTGTTGTACCTCTGAAGGAGGAATATGAAGTGAAGACTGCCCAGCTGGGGAAGATAGAGGCTGAAGTTCAGCAGATGATCCAAGAGAGAAAAATAACGATTAAGGAGATTAAAAACACAGTTAAACGCAGCAAAGTAGATGCAGACAGAGTGTTGGAGCTATTTATTTAGTTGTAGTACTTAGTGCTGTTTAGTTTATTATTTTGTTTAGTGAGTATTTAGTTTTTGGTTATTCTCAGTCAATTTGCTTGATTTCATTATGATTAGATTTCTATTAGTATTCTAGTTTATTATTTGTTTACTTTAGGTGTTTCTTGTTTATTATTTGTGTTTTGTTTCATTTGGGCACGGTAGGGGGGCACCTGAAGTTATATAGGTAGGCTGTCGGTAAGGGACCAGCATGCACCTGGGTGGGCAAATGTTTTTTTTACCGGAGCGGGAGAGGCACAGGAATTTTCTTTGTTCTTTGTTTGCTCGCTGTTTGGTTAAATAAACCACGCTTTTTGTTGAAACTGGACATCTGTTTGGACATTATGTTTTTCCCATCCGCGTACACCACAACCCATGGTGCAACAGTGGCCCTTTGATTAGTATAATTTGAAGTTTGATTTGATACTTTTATCTGTTTGACAATCGGCTGCTACATAAGTAAAAAACCTGCCCTTGGACTCAAAGGAAATAAGCTTCAACACTGGACTTGTTGCATTGTGCGCATTATGGACGAATGGAAAGCAGAGATTGTTTAATCACCTTTTGGACTCAGCCACGGCGCGCATGCTGCTTCTGGCCCAGATCGACAAGACGTTCAACCTTCTCAAAGAAACCGGTATGTGATATAACTGTAAAAAGCTGTAATGGAAAACGGCCAAACGAGTGGAGTTTGACACAGTATCTCACAATACATGGAGTTCAATGAGTGCATGGTTGAATCGCTACATGTCTACTTTTACGCACGGCCACGGCGCATTCATTCATTCATAAAAAGCCGGCCGCAGTGTGTGTTTGTTTGATGAAGAGGATCTGTTGGTCAATAAGCATCGTGTGTTTGCAACTTGCTCTTATGTGCGTTTGTGGACTGTCATTGGTGTAATAAAAAAGGAAAGAAAGCAATTAAAAGAAACGGAAAAATGTCTGATGTTGCTGCAACGGAGGCTGAAGAGCCGTCATCAAAAAGAGTTGTTAAAATGTCTTCTAAAGGAATGGAATACAGTGTGATAAGGTATCAGGAAAAAAGGAGTGCAAAATGCAAACAAGCTAAAAGATGCATGGAACATATGAGTGCGTTGATGGCATCAATACAAAACGTTGATTCAGTAAAGAATGAGCTTGCTGTGTTCATGCAATGTTACCAAGACGCAAATGAATCCCATACATCTTTTATGAGTCTACCTTTGCCCAAAGATGAAGTTGAAAGGCAAAGCAAATACTTCTTGGAAAAAATGACAATGTTTTGTGATTTCACTGACAACGTAAAAGGCTGGCTCTTTGATGCGGGTCATCCATATGTTGAAACAAATAAAGACGATCCTGACAATCAATGTGTTGCTGATGGAATACATCCTGAAGATAGTGCCTCCAATGTTGCAAGTATAAAATCAAGTTCGCTAAGATCACACTCCCGACTATCACGGAGTTCATCAATATCATCTGCACGCATCAAAGCTGAGGCCGATAAGGCAGCGCTTGTGGAGCGCATCGCGCAAAAAAGGAAACATCAAATAGAAGCGCAACAGGAAAAACTGAGGAGAGAAAATGAACAACTTGAGCTTGAAACGGAACTGGCAGCAACAAAGGCAAAGCTTCAAGTCTTGGAAATCCGTTCACAGTGTGGCTCAAAACATTCAAACGGCATGAACTCTTATTTTGAAAGGAACAACTCTCATGGTGCGAGTGAATTAAATCCCCATGCCAACACCTTTGTGCCTGATAAAATGAATAAAAAAGATCATACTCTTGGTTTGTCTGCTCCTGAACTCCAACCACCAGTGGTTAAGCCTAAACAAAAACAGATTAAACAAATGGATGAAATGACATTAAAGGTTGAAGCTCCAGTTCATGTGATGCAAACTGTAAATGGAACTCAAATGGGACATGCTCACCATCAAACTGCTCTGACTGACAACCATCAAAATGACATTGTGAACATTATGCAAAGACAAAATGACATTGCTGCGTTGCTTGTCCAACAAAATCTGTGCTCTAACCTCCCATCTAGGAATATCCCTGTTTTTGATGGAGACCCACTCCAATACAGGTCTTTCATCAGAGCTTTTGAAAATGGAGTGGAGGAGAAAACAGACAATTGGAGTGACTGTTTGCACTTTCTTGAACAGTACACCAGGGGGCAGCCAAAAGACCTGGTGCACAGTTGTCAGCACTTGCCTTCAGAGCAGGGATACCACCGAGCCAAGAGTCTTCTTGCGGAGCACTTTGGAAATGAACACAAAATTGCAGCTGCATACATGGAAAAAATACTTACCTGGACACCTGTAAAAAGTGAGGACATTAAAGGGTTGCAATCATTCTCTTTGTTTCTACGTGGATGTTCAAACTTAACAGAGCAACTGATGAACATGAAAGAGCTGGACTTACCATCTAACATGAGGAGCATCATTGTGAAACTTCCTTACAAGTTAAGGGAAAGATGGAGAAATGTTGCTTGTGATCTGCAAGAACGAAGAGGTAACAGAGCAATGTTCGCTGATCTTGTTGGTTTTATTGAAAGACAAGTCAAAATTGCTTCAGATCCAGTTTTTGGCAACATTCAAGACCCACAGCTCACCAACTCCAAAGCTTCCACTGTTAGTCACTTCAAATAAAGGAAAAAGGGAAGCAGCTTTGCTACTAACGTCACTACAGTAAAGGATGGAGTCATAACTCAACATACAGGAAACAAGATCAAGTCCTCCACTCTCAACTGCCTGTTCTGTTCACAAGTTAATCATTCAATGGACCAATGCTCACAGTTCAAGATGACAGTACACAGGGACAAGATTAATTTCATTAAAGAAAAAGGAATCTGTTTTGGTTGCCTGAAAAAAGGCCACACTAGCAAATACTGCAGGAGTCGTTTGGATTGCAACGTGTGTCACCAAAAGCACCCAAGTGTCCTTCATATAGAGCGTCAGGATAAAGCCACACCCTCTGATCAACAGTCTGTGAGCTCTTCAAATGTTTCACCTGCAGTGTTTCAGACCTGTGGCCATATTGGGGCCGGTCATGAAGATGCCTCCATTTTTTCTATTGTTGCAGTCAAAGTCAAGAGTCAGAGGAGCAACAAAACTGTGCAGACGTATGCTTTCTTGGATCCTGGGAGCTCAGGAACATTTTGTACGGAGAACTTGGCAAGAAAATTGAATGTGAGAGGTAAAAGGACAAGTATTCTGTTAAGAACAATGGGTCAAAAGAAGATAGTAAATGCTCATGTGTTGTCAGGTCTGGAAGTGTCTGGTCTGAATATGAATGACTTTATTGAGTTACCTGATGTTTTAACACAAAAGAACATGCCTGTCTCATCACTCAATATTCCACGACAAGAGGACGTTGATCAGTGGTCGTATCTCAAGGCTGTTCAACTTCATGACATTGAGGAAGGTGTTGATCTGCTCATTGGAACTGATGCACCAAAAGTGATGGAGCCTTGGGAGCTCATAAACAGCCAGGATGAAGGACCTTATGCTGTCAGAACCAGGGTCGGTTGGGTCATTAATGGTCCACTTCGTGGTGGGAGCAACAAGAAT
Organism: Micromesistius poutassou; assembly: GCF_964030765.1. NCBI lineage: Eukaryota > Metazoa > Chordata > Actinopteri > Gadiformes > Gadidae > Micromesistius > Micromesistius poutassou. The sequence continues at coordinate 1,774,860 of NC_140294.1, forward strand.
AAAAGTGACTGCTCTGCTGTAACATCCAACCGGATCTCTGTTGAACATCTTCAAGAAATGCTGGTTAAACAGTTTAACCATGATTTTAATGAGAGGTCATCAGATGAACAGATTGAAATGTCCAGAGAGGATGTCAAGTTTATGAATGTTATGAATAACACCACAAAGTTAATTGGAAGCCATTACTGCATTGACTTACCCTTCAGGCAGGAAAACCCTCTCATGCCAAATAATCGTCATGTTGCAGAACAGCGCCTCCAGAGCCTGAAAAGAAAGTTTGCCAAGAATGGTCAATTTAAAGGAGAGTACATCACATTTTTAAACAACATGGTGGCTCAAGGATATGCTGAAGTGGTGCCTTCTGATCAACTTAAACAGAGTGATGGAAATGTATGGTATATCCCTCATCACGGGGTTTATCATCCCAGAAAAGGCAAGCTGCGAGTTGTTTTTGACTGTGGAGCAGCATACAAAGGGACGTCACTGAACTGTCAGCTTTTACAGGGCCCTGACTTTACCAACTCTCTAGTTGGAGTCCTTGTTCGATTTAGACAAGAGCCCGTTGCAGTAATGGCCGACATCCAAGCAATGTATCACCAAGTTCATGTTTCTGAAAAGCACATCAACTTTCTCCGCTTTCTCTGGTGGCCTGGGGGAGACGTTTCACAGGCTCCAGTGGAACATCGCATGAAAGTTCATTTGTTTGGAGCTGTGTCGTCACCAAGCTGTGCAAATTATGCATTGAGGAGAACAGCAGATGACAATGCCGAACATTTCCCCCATGAAGTGGTCAATACAGTAAAGTGTAATTTTTATGTCGATGATTGCTTGAAATCAGTGGCCTCAGAGGAGGTGGCAGTACAAGTGGTCAAGGATGTGACTGCGCTTTGTCACAAAGGAGGATTTAATCTTTCCAAATGGATCAGCAACAGCCGAACAGTGCTGTTGTCAATTGCTGAAGACTGCAGAGCAAAGGAAGTGATGGAGCTGGATTTGGATGTGGACCAGCTTCCGATGGAGCGAGCTTTGGGGCTACAGTGGTGCATTGAAACTGACAAATTCAAGTTTAGAACCTCAGTGCAAGAACAGCCACAGACAAGAAGAGGTATTTTGTCAGTGGTCAGCTCACTTTATGACCCCTTAGGTTTTTTGTCCCCATTCACCATTCCAGCCAAGCTGTTGTTACAGGAGCTTTGTAGGAGAAGCTTGGGGTGGGATGAAGCTATTCCCCATTCTCTCTCCAAGAAGTGGTTTGAGTGGTTGGAGGATCTTCAGAAGGTGGCTGAATTCAATGTGGATCGCTGTATGAAACCCAGAGACTTTGGAGACCCTGCCACTGCACAGCTTCACCACTTCTCTGACGCCAGCCAAGTTGGATATGGAACAGTGTCCTATTTGAGACTGGAAAAGGATGACAGCGTTCAGGTTTCATTTCTGTTGGGAAAGGCCAGAGTTGCTCCACTTAAGCAGACAACAATTCCTCGACTGGAACTCACAGCAGCAGTTCTTGCAGTTCGAGTTGACAAGATGCTTCAGAAGGAGTTGCAACTTAAGCTGGAAAAGTCAGTTTTCTGGACCGACAGCACAACTGTTCTTAAATACATCTGTAATGAAACCAGACGATTTCAAACTTTCGTGGCAAACAGAGTCTCCTTCATCAGAGGAGCATCAGATACTGATCAGTGGAGATATGTTTGTTCTAAGGAGAATCCAGCAGATGATTCATCAAGAGGAATGACGGCAGATAATTTCCTGACAGGCAGGAGATGGATAAATGGGCCGAAGTTTCTCTGTGAGCCAAAGGAGGTTTGGCCTAAATTGGATGCTGATCTTCATGTTATTCCTGCAGATGACCCAGAGGTCAAAAGGGAGTTGACTGTAAATTCTGTTGTTGTGGATTCTGAAAGTGCCACAGATCGCCTGCTCTGTTACTTTTCATCCTGGACGAGACTAAAAAGGTCTGTTGCCTGGTTGCTGAAGGTCAAGAGAACTCTTGTGTTATTGGGACAGAAGAGAAAGGAGCTGTGTGCCTCTAAATATCTCAGCCAGGACAAGCTGGAGCCAAAAGAGCAGGAAGTGAAAAGGAAAATTCAGAGCTTTAAAGCCACACTCAAAGGACAAATCTTGACTCCTGAAGATCTGGAAAAAGCAGAACAGTCAGTCATTCAGTATGTACAAGAACACAAATTTAAAGCTGAAATTTCCTCATTGAAGAATGGTTGTAAAAATGTTGCAAAAGGGAGTCCTCTGTACAGACTGGATCCGGTGATGGATAATGGAATCCTCAGAGTAGGTGGTCGGCTGGATAAATCAGCATTACCAACAGAGTCCAAACATCCAGTCATTTTGTCCAAAGATTTGCATGTATCCGTACTGATTCTGCGTCATATTCATCATCAACTGGGACATGTAGGAAGAAATCACATGCTGTCCAGGCTGCGGCAGAGGTACTGGATCATCAATGCAAACTCTGCTGCAAGGAAAGTTATATCTGACTGTGTTGTTTGCAGACGCAACAGAGGGAAACTCATTGAACAGAAGATGGCGGACTTGCCTGAGGAAAGAGTGGTGCCTGATAGAGCCCCTTTCACAGATGTTGGAGTTGACTATTTCGGGCCCATTGAGGTTAAAAGAGGCAGAAGTCTTCTTAAAAGGTATGGAGTGCTTTTCACCTGTCTGACTAGCCGTGCTGTGCATTTGGAGGTGGCACATATGTTGGATACAGATTCCTGTATAAATGCTGTCCGGAGGTTCATCTGTAGACGAGGCCCAATCTCCACCATCAGGTCTGATAACGGCACAAACTTTGTTGGAGCTAACCGGGAGCTGAAGGAAAGTCTGGCTGGTTTAAATCATGGCAAAATTCAGAGAGCGTTGGTCCAGGATGGCATAAAATGGAGCTTTAACACACCAGCAGCTTCCCATCATGGTGGTGTTTGGGAGCGCCTGATTCGCTCTGTGAAAAGTGTTCTGACTTCAGTTCTCAAACAGCAAATTCTCGATGATGAAGGGCTCCAAACTGTTTTTTGTGAGGCTGAGGCCATATTGAATGACAGACCCATCACTAAAGTCTCTGATGACCCGGACGACCTGGAGGCACTCACACCTAACCACATTCTGATGTTAAAGGGCAAGCCAATCATGCCACCAGGACTGTTTGATCGCAATGATTTGTACATCAGGAAAAGGTGGAAGCAAATACAATACATGGCAGAACTGTTTTGGAAGAGATGGATTGCTGAATACTTACCAATGATGCAAGAGAGACAGAAATGGACAAGACCAAGGAGAAATCTCGTTCCTGGAGACATCGTCCTCATTGCAGACGCTGCAGCCCCAAGAGGATCTTGGCTGATGGGGAGAATCTTGGATGTGAGAGCAGATGCAAAGGGCCTGGTACGCTCTGTGCGCCTTCGGACCAGGACCAGCATTCTGGAGAGGCCTGTGACGAAGCTCTGCCTGCTGTTGGAAGCAGGAATGTGACACCATGGACTTTCTCTCTCTCTCCCTCCCTCTTTTTCTCTCTCTCTCTCTTTTGTTGTTTGAGGTACATCATAAAGAAGAAAGTGAACTGAAGCTAATGCATGAACTGTCTAGTCATAGATTGGGTGGAGGGAATAGCTCCTTTGATAAATTAAAGTAATTGTGATTTAGTGCACAATTAGGGGCCGGAGTGTTGGAGCTATTTATTTAGTTGTAGTACTTAGTGCTGTTTAGTTTATTATTTTGTTTAGTGAGTATTTAGTTTTTGGTTATTCTCAGTCAATTTGCTTGATTTCATTATGATTAGATTTCTATTAGTATTCTAGTTTATTATTTGTTTACTTTAGGTGTTTCTTGTTTATTATTTGTGTTTTGTTTCATTTGGGCACGGTAGGGGGGCACCTGAAGTTATATAGGTAGGCTGTCGGTAAGGGACCAGCATGCACCTGGGTGGGCAAATGTTTTTTTTACCGGAGCGGGAGAGGCACAGGAATTTTCTTTGTTCTTTGTTTGCTCGCTGTTTGGTTAAATAAACCACGCTTTTTGTTGAAACTGGACATCTGTTTGGACATTATGTTTTTCCCATCCGCGTACACCACAACCCATGGTGCAACAGTGGCCCTTTGATTAGTATAATTTGAAGTTTGATTTGATACTTTTATCTGTTTGACAATCGGCTGCTACACAGAGAGATAGCTGATGGTTTGCAGATCATCACTGCTCTGATGCGCTGCATTGAAAAGTGCCAGGATGATCTCAACCAAATTGTTAAAGAGAGACTGAAATCCACAGAGAAACAAGCTGAAGACCTCATCAAAGAGCTGGAGCAGGAAATAGAAGATCTGACCAATAGAAGCTCAGAAGTGAAGCAGCTCTCACACACTAAAGACCACCTCCACTTCCTCCAGGCCTTCAGATCCCTGAAGAATCCTTCACCCACCAGGGACTGGACGACGGTGGAGGTCCGTCCTCCGTCATACGTAGGGACCTTGAGGAGATCCCTGGATCAGCTGGCGGAGACACTGAACATGGAGATGAAGAAACTGTGTGGTGATGCTGAACTGAAGAGGGTCCAGCAGTATGAAGTAGATGTGACTCTGGATCCTGATACAGCTCATCGCTGTCTCATGCTGTCTGAGGATGGGAAACAAGTACAGAATGGAGGTGTAGTGAAGAAACTCCCAGACAACCCTAAGAGATTTACAGAGTATATATATGTCATCACGAGGCAGAGCTTCTCCTCAGGGAGATTTTACTTTGAGGTCCAGGTTAAAGACAAGACTGAATGGTGTTTAGGAGTGGCCAGAGAGTCCATCAACAGAAAAGGTGAGATCGTATTGACCCCTGAGACGGGTTACTGGACACTTTACTACGACAAGGATGGGATGGTATTTAATGATGACCCTGGTGTCCTTTTCCCTCTGAGAGCTGAGCTCCAGAAGGTGGGGGTGTTTGTTGATTATGATGAGGGTCTGCTCTCCTTCTATGATGTGGAAGCCAGGGTTCATATCTACTCTGCTACCGGCTGCACCTTCAGTGAGCCTCTCTATCCATTCCTCAGTCCAGGTTACTGTTATTATGGAGGTATAAACTCTTCCCCCCTGATCATCTCTCCTGTCAATCAAACAGACCTTTCTTTGATTATAAGATAAACAATCAAACAACCCAAAAAACAAATGTTGTTTTCTCAATTAGAATCTCTACCATGGGAGATAACTGCATTCATATCGTACTATTACTAACTAACACTGTGTACTATCAACCCATTATAACTGGTTACACTGTATGTTCAATATTTTTTTTTCTGATTTATTTTTTGTTTGTTTAATGATATCGTTAGCTGAAAATGTGAAATGTTAATTTTGATCACATTATCAATCGTTTTTTAAACCAAATAGTTATATTTGTTTATTATTTTGAATAATTTTTGATAACACAATACAATGTTTGTACAGTTTTCGGATAAATAAAAAATTACCAAAAGTAGAATGGGGACATTTTCTGTGGAAGTAGTACATTCCCAGTAAAATATGTGTTCAGTAGAATAGGTACATTCTCAGCATGTATTCAGTGGAATAGGTACAATCTCAGTACAATGTGTATTCGGTCCATCCAGGTCCAAAACCTTTTACAATTGATGGGATTCAAGGAAGGATTGAAATCCCAGAATAGTTGTACATTTTTGCAGCTGGTGGCCAGTCAATGACTTTTAATCTTTACCATGTCAACAACCCAACATAACACAAAGCTCCCAGTGACTACATGTGTGTCTACATTCTCAGCTCTCCTCTGAAATTCTGGATTTTTTTCCCAATCATTATTTATTAAATACATTACAAAAAATGTTGAAGGAATGTCTTTATTCTTTCAGTTGTTTCTATTTTATCATATTTTAGGTCAGCGATATTGGATATTGTTATCACTGGACTGATGTGTAATGCTTACTTCTACCGTCAGGGGGAGCACTAGTCCTTCAAACGGTGGACATTCAGCCCGTCGACTGGTTCCTGATACACACTGTATATCGTAAACCCTATTTTGCAGTACATCTAATTTAACTAACTTTTCGTTTTATTTAATCGCATGATTAAGGTATAAACTATAGCCACCTGCAATTAAATAATTAATAACGTCCTTAATTACCTCACGTGGGCTACATAGAGCAGGTGCCGTTTAGAAACGTGCAGTCACGTCGTCGTTCGTCGGTAGAAGGCGGTGAATATCTGCGTGGCGCGTGGTCACCTCAGGGTTCCCCGGCACTACCGAATCAAACCACACGGCTCCACGTGGCGCTTTAGTTGTTCCCACCACCGCACCGAGGGAGGAGGAGAATCTTCTTTTTATGTGTTATGTTATTTTGAAGTGTGCTGACGCTGGTCAGCCATTGGAGCTTTAAGAGAAAACACGAGGCAAGAAAAAACAAAAAAATGGACATAAAATTATGAAAGATTACATGCAGGAGAGGTGTGTGTGTGTGTGTGTGTGTGTGTGTGTGTGTGTGTGTGTGTGTGTGTGTGTGTGTGTGTGTGTGTGTGTGTGTGTGTGTGTGTGTGTGTGTGTGTGCATCTCTCTCTCTTCCTTTCTTTCTATATTTATTTTGATCAGTATAGAATTGCACAGATGAATAACATGAAGGTGTTAAATGAGTTCAACGTGTATGGCGTCGGCTTGGTGGCGGGTGTGTCGAGGACAGCCGCAGCAGACAGAGTGGGAGACGTCGTCCGCTGTCGCTCTCCAAGGTGCTGAACTCTGGCTGAGTGATGACGTCACACGCTTTGGACAAGCCACCGACCGCGTGGTTTAGGGAATCACCCCCGGTGTACATACTCCGTTTAAAAAGGAGTAAGAATGTGAAACACCCTGCAGAAAGAACTACCTGTACCGAATGAGATGAGATAAGACAAAGAAAACAGAATTGTTGACAGTTTTGTTGTGATATAAAAATTCTCAATGGCATTAAAAACAAGACTCGTTGTATGTGGCTATTCTGTCTGGTTCCTAAACCTTCTCTCACCTACAACTATAGAAGACCATGTTAGCCAAACTATAACTCACAATACGACCATTAGCAGGCGTTTGTATCCAGAGCGTCCAGTGAGATGAAGGCCCAGGTCTGGGCTGCTCAGGGAGGACATTGGGGATCCTTTGGACGAGGAGTTTAAACAAACCAACCCACCGGGTCCCCTGAGCCCCTCAACAGTCCTGGTTCACTGTGGGGCTGCAGGGCTGCCGGCTCCCCTGTGAACGCCCCTTCAGTTCAGCTTCAATCAGCCCAGCACAGGTGTGTCGCATCAGCGCCCAATCAGCAGGGGACCGGGTCACCCTATCGGCCAATCAGAGGTGATGCCTGAATCAGCAGGTGACCGGGTCACCCCATCAGCCAATCAGAGGTGATGCCTGAACGAGCAGGTGTTTCACCTAGAGAGGGAGTCAGCGAATAGAAATAATGCAAACCGATCTATAAATAGTGTAGAAAAGATGTCTGCTTGAATGATCAATTAAAATTCCTGAATGAATTAATGACTTCAGTTCCTTCCTGAACTACGGGCTGTTCTGTGGTTCTCTGAGGGCGCGGCACCAACTGCCAAGCTCTACCGGTCGAGCCACCAGGGACCAGAGATTCAAACCACCCAAAGGATTCCTGGAATCCTTGAGTCACCGTTTATTAAAACGAAAAAACTAACTCAAATATAAGTAGCGTGTGCAGCGCAGCACACCGCCAGCAGACATGGCCTTTCTAGCGAGCTCAAAGCGAACAAAATAAAATGTTTGGGAGAATTTGGGAGGAGAGGCGCCCAAAGGAAACCCACAACAACTCATTGATGAGCGACCTCCTTACTAACCATCTCACCCTCATTTGTGTTAAATGTTGTGTCGTCTGAAGCGTTATAACGTCCACTAAGGTGTTTTATTATCGGTTGGTCCAGGGTTCCTTCCCTCTGGGCTTTTAGGGGGTGTTTCCTTGTCCTGTAGAGGGCTTAGGGTTTAGGGGGTTAAATAATAGCCTAGCTACTAGCCTTAAAGGTCATGTCAATGATTTATCTGGTTTGATTCATCTCTCCCTCTCTCTGTTTGTCCGTATGTCTGTGTCTCTCTCTCTCTCTCTATCTTTTGCTCTCCCCCCTTGTCACTATATACTCTTCCGTTTATCGTGACACATTAAGAGCGACCGACCGACCGACTGACTGACTGACTGACTGACTGACTGACTTTGGTTTCCTGCTGAGTTGTTGGTATGGTGACACCTTTGTGTCACGTGTTTGTGTGTGTGTGCGTTTCGTGTGTTTGTGTGTATAACAGGGAAATAAAGAACCTTATATGATGACATCATACAGCCATCGTACCGAAAAGTGTTTTGTTGTGGTTTGATTGATGAAAGGTGATGCAGTGGGTTACATAGTAGTGATGTGGTTGCATCCTGCTCCTAATCTCAACATTAATGCATAACTTTTTAAAAACGTATGTAAATATGCCTTCAAATGACCCTCTATTAAACACATGCTACTGCACGCGTTAACTGATACTGGCAGTTCTGGGTTATCAGGTTACATGAATCAAATGTTCTGGCTCTACCCCAGAGACGGTGAAAAGCTGATCTTCAGTCAATCCCCGCCCCTCAATGGAAAACTACTGTCTACCAGCCGTCAGCCAGAATGCATGTTTTACATTCTGATAGTGGGTTAGGGTTAGGGTTGGGACCTGCTCCAACAGCGTGTTTGGTTTTCCTTTACAACTTGACTGCTAGTTACTTTATTACTACAACCCTATATTGTCCAAAATATGATTCTTATTCTGCCCTTTTTGCTCTGCAGGCTTAATTTGTTTAGAAAGGAATAAAAATGATTCTGCCTGATTAAGTCGGGGTGGATGGGTTTCTTTAGACACTGGAGCATTTCTCATCATTTTGAACCAAACTACTGCTGCATTGAAAGAGTCACAAAGAGAATGTCCAGTTATTGTTGTTATGAGTTTCATATGGCTGTCCAGACAACACAGGTAGAAAGGTCTTTAATTAGCTAGTTCTGTAATAACTCTGTAGCTTGATTCAGCTGATCCATCAGTGAGTGTATTGATTGGTCACCTGCTTGGCTACGGAGCCAGGAGGGAAAGTAGTCTCAACCCATTCAGTTGGCTTGAAGGAATAGAAGGAAATTCATGGACTGAATTACATTAAACTATTAATGGATTAATGGAACATCATTTTCTGATAATCAATGCACACCTTGATAACCATGAATAACAACTATAACTAATCTATGATACCAGTTTCTTTATTGTCTTTATTTTTAGGTTTGTTTTGCTGTCTCTGTGCTGGCATTGACTGTGTTGTCTCTGAATAGTGAACCTGTTGGTCTGGTTTGTCTGCCCTACCCTAAGTCACATGATGCAATGATGCAGCTGTTTTATGAGGTTAGAGATGAGCCTTATATAACTACTAATGTAAACTCAATATTAACTTTCAACTCAACATCAACGCATTTGAAGTAGCCTACACAGTGCATGAATGTGTCTTAAGCCAGAGTGTGAAAGTTAAAACGTCAGAGAACTGTGTCCATGGGGGCGGAGCCAGGTGTTAGGGGAGGAGCCAGGTGTTAGGGGAGGAGAGCAGAGGACGTGTTGATCAGGAAACTAAACTTAACATTCCCAGAAACCAAATCCATCCGACGTGGAAGCAGTTCTCTCTTTCAGGCGGAAGATAACTAATTTTGGACCAAATAGTCTGACAGACAGAAACAACAACAAGGTGAGTAAAACAGCACAACTTTGAGAGAAGTTAAAACCTCTCTTCCTGTTATGGAATTTAAAAAATAATGGAATAATTGATAATGGCTCAAAACATAAACCTTGTCGTCTGTGTCTAGGAATGGCCTCTGCTAACACTTCCTGGTCTGAGGAGAACTTTTCATGTTCCATCTGTCTGGGTGTGTTCAACAGTCCAGTTACCACCGCGTGTGGACACAACTTCTGCAGAACCTGTATTAATAAGTTCTGGGATGGACAAGTCCAGTACAAATGTCCAATTTGCAACAAGATTTTCGACACAAAACCTGATCTACAGGTCAATATCCTCTTATCAGAGATGGCCGCTCAGTTTAGAATGTCCGTACGAGTAAAAAAGCAGCGATGTGTTGGACCAGGAGAAGTTCCCTGTGACGTCTGTACTGGGACCCAACTGAAGGCCGTGAAGTCCTGCCTAGTGTGTTTCACCTCTTACTGCCAAACCCACCTGGAGCCACATCAGAGAGTCGCAGGCCTGAAGAAACATCGGCTGGTCGAGCCTATGGACTGCCTGGAAGACAGGATGTGTAAGAAACACAATAAATTACTTGAGCTTTTCTGCAAGACTGAACAGGTGTGTGTGTGTCAATTCTGCACAGAGGATGACCACAGGTCCCATCCTGTTGTACCTCTAAAGGAGGAATATGAAGTGAAGATGGGGAAGATAGAGTCTGAAGTTCAGCAGATGATCAAAGAGAGAAAACAAAAGATTAAGGAGATAAAATACAAAAAAAGCAGCAAAGAAGATACAGACAGAGAAATTGCTCATCGTGTGCAGGTCCTCACCGCTCTGAAGCGCTGCATTGAAAAGTGCCAGGATGATCTCAACCAAATGGTTAAAGATCTGAAAACCACAGAGAAACAAGCTGAAGGCCTCATCAAAGAGCGGGAGCAGGAAATAAAAGACCTGACCAATAGAATCTCAGAGGTGAAGCAGCTCTCACACACTAAAGACCACCTTCACTTCCTCCAGGCCTTCAGATCCCTGAAGAATGCTCCACCCACCAGGGACTGGACGACAGTGGAGGTCCGTCCTCCGTCATACGTAGGGACCTTGAGGAGATCCCTGGATCAGCTAGAGGAGACACTGAACATGGAGATGAAGAAGCTGCGTGATGCTGAACTGAAGAGGGTCCAGCAGTATGAAGTAGATGTGACTCTGGATCCTGATACAGCTCATCCCAATCTCATCCTCTCTGAGGATGGGAAACAAGTACATGATGGAGATGAAGAGAAGGAACTCCCAGACAACCCTAAGAGATTTACACAGAAAATATATGTTCTCACGAGGCAGAACTTCTCCTCAGGGAGATTTTACTTTGAGGTCCAGGTTAAAGACAAGACTGCATGGTTCGTAGGAGTGGCCAGAGAGTCCATAGACAGAAAACGTTATATCTTAAGGACCCCTGAGACGGGTTACTGGACTCTTTACTTCAACAATGATGGACTGGTATTTTGTGATAACCCTGCTGTCCGTCTCCCTCTGCGAGCTGAGCTCCAGAAGGTGGGGGTGTTTGTTGATTATGATGAGGGTCTGGTCTCCTTCTATGATGTGGAAGCCAGGGTTCATATCTACTCTGCTACTGGCTGCACCTTTACTGAGCCTCTATATCCATTCCTCTGTCCAGGTCACTATGATTATGAAGGTAACAACTCTGCCCCCCTGATCATCTCACCTGTCAATCAAACAGACTAGGCCCTTTGTTTGATAATAAAATAATCAAACAACCAAAACAACTAATGTGGTTTCCTGAATTTCTACCATGTGAGATCTGAGAGAACTGCAATAATGTTGTACTGCTGTCATTTAACAATGAGAAATTCAGTAGGAAGTGAGCCCTGACTATTATAAATTATAACCCATTGTAAATAATTTGATAACATTATGTTCTTCATTGTCTCTTTTTCATGTTTTTAAATGTTTTCTGCTATACAATTGTTTATGGTTGCAGTTAACTAGTTTCATGAAATGATGTGCATCATAATAATCAAATCATTACTTCACTAATGAATCATGAATCATGACACAATAAAATGTATGAATGTATGACAACACTTTTATGATTTAAATAAAAATGGTTTAAAAAAAAAACAGCTGATGAGTCAATTTTAATGTCCAACATATAACAACCGGACATGTGTAACACACTAACACAAAGGTCACAGTGACTACATGTAAAGATTCTCCTCATGTGTGTGAGTACCGTGACTTTGTCTTGTCATCTCTCCTCTCCTCTCCTTAGTTTCTCCTCTCTCCTTCCTCTCTCTTCTCTCATCCAGGATTGTGTTAAATATGTTCATGCATACACATTACATGTGTGTAAATACCCGTTTGACTGGTCTTTGCTATAGTCTACTACTTGTGCCCTGGCGCATACAAGCAGCAGTCCCATAATCAGTGTTATGAGCGACACCCAGTGGCGGGAGCGGGTATCACCACAGAGGGGGTGGGACGTTCTTCGTGTCCCCAAATTCTACTATTTTGTAGTACACTTAATTAGACTATTTAATATTGTGAGATTATTCTCTTTTTTTTAATTTCATCCCATGATTAAGGTACAAACTTCTTTCTTTCTTTCCTTCCTTCCTTCCTTCCTTCCTTCCTTCCTTCTTCTGATCAGCCCTTCAGGTAAGAGTCGTCTGCGGTCTCGTTCTCACAGTATTATTAGAATTTCATCATTGGATAACATGAAGGTGTTAAATGAGTGCAACGTGTATATGGCGTTGGCTTGGTGGCGGGTGTGTCGAGGACAGCCACAGCAGACAGAGTGGGAGACGTCTCCCGCTGTCGCTCTCCAAGGTGCTGAACTCCGGCCGAGTGATGACGTCACACTCTTTAGACAAAGCACCGACCGCGTGGTTTAGTGGTTTCATTACTGTAACCCTATTGTCCATAATGTGATTCTTATTAGCTCCTTTTTTCTCTGCAGGCTTATTGGGTTTATAAAGGAATAGAAATGATTCTGCTTGATTATGTCATGGGTGGATGGGTTTTGGATGGGTTTCTTTAGACACTGGAGCATTTCTCATCATTTTGAACCAAACTAATGGCTGCAGTGAAAGAGTCACAAAGTCCAGTTATTGTTGTTATGAGTTTCATGTGGCTGTCCAGACAACACAGGTCTTAGTTCTGTAATAACTCTGTAGCTTGATTCAGCTGAACCGTCACCCTAAGGTGAGTGTTTGGTGATTGGTCACCTGCTTGGCTACAGAGCCAGGAGGGAAAGCAGACTCCACCCATTCAGTTGGGTTGAAGGAATAGAAGGAAATCCATGGAATGAAAAGACTGCAATGGATTAATGGAATATCATTTTGCTCAATCACACCTTGATAACCCTAAAATAACAACTTGAACTAAACTAGGGATACTAGTCGTTCATCACTTCAGATTTGTGATGAGGTAAGAAAAATAAAGCATAGAGTTGTTGACAATTTTTTTTTTCTCAATCATATTAAAAACAAGACTCGTTGTGTGTGGCTATTCTGTCTGTTTCCTAAACCTTCTCTAACCTACAACTATAGAAGACCATGTTAGCCAAACTATAACTCACAATACGACCATTAGCAGGCGTTTGTATCCAGAGCGTCCAGTGAGATGAAGGCCCAGGTCTGGGCTGCTCAGGGAGGACGTTGGGGATCCTTTGGACGAGGAGTCTAAACAAACCAACCCACCGGGTCCCCTGAGCCCCTCAACAGTCCTGGTTCACTGTGGGGCTGCAGGGCTGCCGGCTCCCTGTGAACGCCCCTTCAGTTCAGCTTCAATCAGCCCAGCACAGGTGTGTCGCATCAGCGCCCAATCAGCAGGGGACCGGGTCACCCTATCGGCCAATCAGAGGTGATGCCTGCAACAGCAGGTGTTTCACCTAGAGAGGGAGTCAGCGAATAGAAATAATGCAAACTAATCTATAAATGCTGTAGAAAAGATGTCAAATGATTAATTAAGTCATTTTTTATTTTTATTTTTGAATTCATGAATTCAGTTCCTTCCTGAACTACGGGCCGTTCTGTGGTTCTCTGACGGCGCGGCACCAACTGCCAAGCTCTACCGGTCGAGCCACCAGGGACCAGAGATTCAAACCACGGAGAGGAATCCTGGAAATACATCTATAGAGAGAGAGAGAGAGAGAGAAAGAGATACTTGTTGGTTGGTGTGTGTGTGTGTGTGTGTGTGTGTGTGTGTGTGTGTGTGTGTGTGTGTGTGTGTGTGTGTGTGTGTGTGTGTGTGTGTGTGTGTTATAACCCTCCAAAACAGGAGAAAAATGGGACACCAAACAAAAGGCCACTCACCCCTACCAGCACCTAGGCAAAAATCAGTCAGTCAATCAAAAATGGCCAACCAATGGCCACCAAGGCAACAAACAGCACAAAACCAACAGGCAGTGGCATTGTGAGTAATACACTAGTTCAACACCAATACAAGACACAAGCATAAGTGTCACTAAGACAAGGGACGTAAGACACACAAGCATCCAGCTTGTTGGTGTGTTTGGCCTTCTGGCATTGGGCTTCAAACAGGTGGCACTGACGAGCCTTTAACTGATCCGTACCATAAGGTGAGTGTACTGTGATTGGTCACCTGCTTTGCTACGGAGCCAGGAGGGAAAGCAGACTCAACCCATTCAGTTGGCTTGAAGGAATAGAAGGAAATCCATGGACTGAAATTATCCTTTTTATTATTACCCCTACTATTATTATTATTATTATTATTATTATTATTATTATTATTATTAAACCACAATACCAGTTTTCCATCACTTTAGATTTACACACTGTTTGTCCCTGGCACTTAAAGGTTACCCAAAATGCACCACCAGTGATAATGCGACATTGTTAACTGCCACGGCACATTTGAGGTTTGTTTCGCTGTCTCTGTGCTGGCATTGACTGTGTTGTCTCTGAATAGTGAACTTGTTGGTTTGGCTCGTCTGCCCTACCCTGAGTCACATGATGCAAATGTTTTATGTGGTTAGAGATGAGCCTTATATAACTACCAGAGTTAAATCAATATTACATATATTGTAATATTGTAATATTACAATATTACAATATTACACAAACCATACCAGCACAAATAACCTGGACATACAGGGAGAGGGTTGTTTTTATGAAGACAGAAAGAAAAACACCAGCCTCAGGAAAAGTCAATTCATGTCAACTTCTTTTCTCTTAATCGCAGTTACAGTGGAAAATCACCATTAAATCACCACAATGTCTCTGAAATCACCATTAAATCACCACAATGTCTCTGGTTTTGCACCATCTCTTGGTCTGTGTTTTGTCCTATATTGTGCTTTCAAACATCTTTGAAATCACATCAATGTTTTTGAAGAACAGCGCATGAATGTCAGGGAACTGTGTGTCCGTTGGGGCAGGGCCAGGTGTTAGGGGAGGAGCCAGGTGTTAGGGGAGGAGAGCAGAGGACGTCTGGTTCAAGAAACTTAACGTAACATTCATAGAAACCAAAGCCAACCGACGTGGAAGCAGTTTTCTCATTCAGGAGGACGATAAAACACATTTTGAAACAAATCAGACAGACAGAAACCACAACAAGGTGAGTAAAACAGCACAACTTTGAGAGAAGTTAAAACCGCTCTTCTGGTTACGGAATAACAAAAATAATGGAATTGCTCAATACATAAACCTTGTCGTCTGTGTCTAGGAATGGCCTCTGTTAACACTTCCTGGTCTGAAGAGAACTTTTCATGTTCCATCTGTCTGGATGTGTTCAACAGCCCAGTTTCCACACCATGTGGACACAACTTCTGCAGAAACTGTATTACAAAGTTCTGGGATGAACAAGTCCAGTTCAAATGTCCTGTTTGCAACAGGCTTTTCCACACGAGTCCTGATCTATGTGTGAATATCCTCTTATCAGAGATGGTTGATCGGTTTGGAACGTCTGTACAAGTTGAAGAGCAGCCTTATGTTGAACCAGGAGAAGTTCCCTGTGACGTCTGTACTGGGACCCAGCTGAAGGCCGTGAAGGCTTGCCTAGTGTGTTTTATATCTTACTGCCAAACCCACCTGGAGCCACATCAGAGAGTCGCAGGCCTGAAGAAACATCGGCTGGTCGAGCCTATGGACTCTCTTGAAGACAGGATGTGTAAGAAACACGACCGACTTCTGGAACTCTTCTGCCAGACTGAACAAGTGTGTGTGTGTCAGTTCTGCACAGAGGGTGACCACAGGTCCCATCCTGTTGTACCTCTAAAGGAGGAATATGAAGCGAAGATGGCCGAGCTGGGGAAGATAGAGGCTGATGTTCCGCAGATGATCCAGGAGAGAAAACTAAAGATTAAGGAGATCAAAGACACAGTTAAACGCAGCAAAGCAGATGCAGACAGAGAGATTGCTGATGGTGGACAGGTCCTCACTGCTCTGATGTGTCGCGTTGAAAAGTGCAGAGATGATTTCAACCAAACAGTTGAAGAGAAATTGAAATCCACAGAGAAACAAGCTGAAGACCTCATCAAAGAGCTGGAGCAAGAAATAGAAGATCTGACCAATAGAAGCTTAGAGGTGAAGCCACTCTCACACACTAAAGACCACCTCCACTTCCTCCAGGCCTTCAGATCCCTGAAGGATCCTCCACCCACCAGGGACTGGACGACGGTGGAGGTCCATCCTCCGTCATACGTAGGGACCTTGAGGAGATCCCTGGATCAGCTGGAGGAGACACTGAACATGGAGATGAAGAAGCTGTGTGATGCTGAACTGAAGAGGGTCCAACAGTATGAAGAAGATGTGACTCTGGATCCTGATACAGCTCATCTCCAGCTCATCCTGTCTGAGGATGAGAAAAAAGTACATCTTAGAGGTGTAAGTAAGAAACTCCCAAACAGCCCTAAGAGATTTACAGAGTGCAGATGCGTTCTCACGAGGCAGAGCTTCTCCTCAGGGAGATTTTACTTTGAGGTCCAGGTTAAAGACAAAACTGAATGGTATTTAGGAGTGGCCAGAGAGTCTATTGACAGAGGGAAGATCATAGTTACCCCTGAGACGGGTTACTGGACTCTTTACTTCAACAAGGATGGGTTGGTATTTACTGGTAACCCTGCTGTCCATGTCCCCCTGAGAGCTAAGCTCCAGAAGGTGGGGGTGTTTGTTGATTATGATGAGGGTCTGGTCTCCTTCTATGATGTGGAAGCCAGGGTTCATATCTACTCTGCTACCGGCTGCACCTTTGGTGAGCCTCTCTATCCAATCCTCTGTCCAGGGACACATAAAGAATATACAAACTCTGCCCCCCTGATCATCTCACCTGTCAATCAAACAGACTATGACCTTTGTTTGATAATAAAATAATCAAACAACCAAAACAACTAATGTTGTTTCCTGAATTAGAATCTCTACTATGGGAGATCTGAGATCTGCTTTGATGTTGTACTGCTGTCATTTAATAAGGAGAAATTCAGTAGTATGTTAACCCTGACTATTATAAATTATAACCCATTGTACATCATTAGATAACATTATTTTCTTTGTTGTCTCTTTTTCATGTTTTTAAAGGTTTACTGCTATACAATTGTTGATGGTTGCAGTTATGTATTAACTAGTTCCAGGGATTGATGTGCATCATAATAATCAAATCATTACTTTCCTTCTGAATCTTGAATGAAGACACAATAAAATGTATGAATGTATGACAACACTTTTATGATTTAAATAAAAATGGAAAAACAGCTGATGAGCTGACTTACTTTTAATGTCCAACATGCAACAACCCAACATGTGTAACACACTTACACAAAGGTCACAGTGACTACGTGTACAGATTCTCCTCGTGTGTGAGTACTGTGACTTTGTCTTGTCACCTCTCCTCTCCTCTCCATCCTCTCCTCTTAGTTTCTCCTCTCTCCTTCCTCTCTCTTCTCTTCCTCCTCTGTCCTATCTCTGCTCTCCTTTATAGCTCATCCAGGATTGTGTTAAGTATTGTCTTGCATACACATTACATGTGTGTGTAAATACCTGTTTGACTTGTCTTTACTATAGTCTACTACCTGTGTCCTGGCACATTCAAGCAGCATTCCCATAATCAGTGATGTGTGTGTCGAGGATAGCCACAGCAGACAGAGTGGGAGACGTCTTCTGCCGTCGCTCTCCAAGGTGCTGAACTTCCACTGAGTGGTGACGTCACACGCTTTGGACAAGCCACAGACCGCGTGGTTTAGGGAATCATCCCCGGTGTACGTAGCCTACTCCATAAACACTTTGCAGGAAAAACTACCTGCACTGAAAGTAAAGAAAAATAAAATAGAAAAAAAAATAGATTTTTTTGTGCTATACGAAATCTCAATGGCATTTAAAACAAGACTCATTGTATGTGGCTATTCTGACTGGTTCCTAAACCTTCTCTCACCTACAACTATAAAAGATCATGTTAGACAAACTATAACTCACAATAGGACCATTAGCAGACGTTTGTATCCAGAGCGTCCAGTGAGATGAAGGCCCAGGTCTGGGCTGCTCAGGGAGGACGTTGGGGATCCTCTGGACGAGGAGTCTAAACAAACCAACCCACCGGGTCCCCTGAGCCCCTCAACAGTCCTGGTTCACTGTGGGGCTGCAGGGCTGCCGGCTCCCCTGTGAACGCCCCTTCAGTTCAGCTTCAATAAGAGGAGGACAGGTGTGTCACATCAGCGCCCAATCAGCAGGGGACCACCCTATCAGCCAATCAGAGGTGATGCCTGCAACAGCAGGTGTTTCACCTAGAGAGGGTCAGCGAATAGAAATAATGCAAACCGATCTATAAATGGTGTAGAAAAGATGTCTGCTTGGATTATCGATTAAAAGTCGTGAATGAATTAATGACTTCAGTTCCTTCCTGAACTACGGGCCGTTCTGTGGTTCTCTGAGGGCGCGGCACCAACTGCCAAGCTCTACCGGTCGAGCCACCAGGGACCAGAGATTCAAACCACCCAAAGGATTCCTGGAATCCTTGAGTCACCGTTTATTAAAATGAAAAACAAGCTCACCAGCAGACATGGCCTTTCTAGTGAGCTCAAAGCGAGCAAAATAAAATGTTTTGGATAATTTGGGAGGAGAGGCACCCAAAGGAAACCCACAACAACTCATTGATGAGCAACCTCCTTGCTAACCATCTCACCCTCAGTTGTGTTAAATGTTGTGTCGTCTAAAGCGTTATAACGTCCACTAAGGTGTTTTATTATCGGTCGGTCCAGGGTTCCTTCCCTCTGGGCTTTTAGGGGGTGTTTCCTTGTCCTGTAGAGGGCTTAGGGTTTAGGGGGTTAAATACTAGCCTAGCTACTAGCCTTAAAGGTCATGTCAATGATTTATCTGGTTTGATCCATCTCTCCCTCTCTCTGTTTGTCTGTATGTCTGTGTGTCTCTCTCTCTCTCTCTATCTTTTGCTCTCCCCCCTTGTCACTATATATTCTTCCGTTTACCATGACACATTAAGAGAGAGACAGAGAGAGAGAGAGAGAGAGAGAGAGAGAGAGAGAGCCTGACCTGACCTGACCTGACCTGACCTGACCGACTGACTGACTTTGGTTTCCTGCTGAGTTGTTGGTATGGTGACACATTTGTGTCACACGTTTGTGTGTGTGCGTTTCATGTGTTTGTGTATATAATAGGGAAATAAAGAACCTTATATGATGACATCATACAGCCATCATACCGAAAAGTGTTTTCTTGTTTTGTTGTGGTTTGATTGATGAAAGGTGATGCAGTGGGTTACATAGTAGTGATGTGGATGCATCTTGCTCCTAATCTCAACATAAATGCATAACTTTTTAAAAACGTATGTAAATATGCCCTCAAATGACCCTCTATTACTCACATGCTACTGCACTTTAAGTTACTGGCAGTTCTGGGTTATCAGATTACATGAATCAAATGTTCTGGCTCCACCCCAGAGACGATGAAAACCAGATCTGAAATCAAGCCCCGCCCCTTAATGGAAAACTTCCGTCTACCAGACGTCAGCCAGAATGCATGTTTTAAATTCTGATAGTGGGTTGGGACCAGCTCCCACAGCGTGTTTGGTTTTCTTCACAACTTGACTGCAAGTGACCTTGTACACCTTGATAACCCTAAATAACAACTAGAACCAAACTACAAAACCAGTTGTCCATAACTTCAGATTTTCACACTGTTTGTCCCTGGCATGTAAAAGCTACCCATAATGCACCACCAGTGATAATGTGACATTGTTAAATGCCACGGCAGATTTTAGGTTTGTTTTGCTGTCTCTGCGCTGGCATTGACTGTGATGTCTCTGAATAGTCAACTTGTTCGTCTGGTTTGTCTGCCCTACCCTGAGTCACGTGATGCAGCTGTTTTATGAGTCTGAGAGATGAGCCTTATATAACTACCAGTTTAAACTCAATATTAAGTTGGGGAGGAGCCAGGTGTTAGGGGAGGAGAGCAGAGGACGTCTTGATCAGGAAGCAAAACTCAACATTCCCAGAAACCAAATCCATCCGACATGGAAGCAGTTCTCTCTTTCAGGAGGAAAATAAAACCATTTTGGAACAAATAGTCTGACAGACAGAAACCACAACAAGGTGAGTAAAACAGAACAACTTTGATAGAAGTTAAAACCTCTCTTCCTGTAATGGAATTCTGAAAATAATGAACTTGCTCAATACATAAACCTTGTCGTCTGTGTTTAGGAATGGCCTCTGCTAAAACTTCATGGTCTGAGAACTTTTCATGTTCCATCTGTCTGGATGTGTTCAGCAGTCCAGTTTCCACACCATGTGGACACAACTTCTGCAGAACCTGTATTAATAAGTTCTGGGATGGACAAGTCCAGTACAAATGTCCAGTTTCTGATCTACAGGTCAATACCCTCTTATCAGGGATGGCTGCTCGGTTTAGAACGTTAAAAAAGCAGCGATGTGTTGGACCAGGAGAGGTTCCTTGTGACGTCTGTACTGGGACCCAGCTGAAGGCTGTGAAGTCCTGCCTAGTGTGTTTCACCTCTTATTGCCAACCCCACCTTGGAGCCACATCAGAGAGTCGCAGTCCTGAAGAAACATCGGCTGGTCGAGCCTATGGACCGTCTGGAAGACAGGATGTGTAAGAAACACACTCGACTTCTGGAGTTCTTCTGCCAGACTGAACAGGTGTGTGTGTGTCAGTTTTGCCCAGAGACAGACCACAAGTTCCACCCAGTTGTACCTCTAAAGGAGCAATATGAAGTTAAGACGGCCCAGATGGGGAAGATTGTGTCTGAAGTTCAGCAGATGATCCAGGAGAGAAAAAGAAAGATTAAGGAGATCAAAGACACAGTAGAAATGAGCAAGAAAGACGCAGACAGAGAGATAGCCAATGGTGTGCAGGTCCTCACTGCTCTGATGCACTGCATTGAAAAGTGCCAGGATGATCTCAACCAAATGGTTAAAGAGAGACTGAAATCCACAGAGACACAAGCTGAAGACCTCATCAAAGAGCTGGAGGAGGAAATAGAAGATCTGACCAATAGAAGCTCAGAAGTGAAGCAGCTCTCACACACTAAAGACCACCTCCACTTCCTCCAGGCCTTCAGATCCCTGAAGGATCCTCCACCCACCAGGGACTGGACAACAGTGGAGGTCCGTCCTCCGTCATACGTAGGGACCTTGAGGAGATCCCTGGATCAGCTGGAGGAGACACTGAACATGGAGATGAAGAAGCTGCCTGATGCTGAACTGAAGAGGGTCCAGCAGTATGAAGTAGATGTGACTCTGGATCCTGATACAGCTTATCCCAAACTCATCCTGTCTGAGGATGGGAAACGAGTACATGATGGTGGTGTAGTGAAGGAACTCCCAGAACACCCTAAGAGATTTACAAAGCATATATGTGTTCTCACGAGACAGAGCTTCTCTTCAGGGAGATTTTACTTTGAGGTCCAGGTTAAATACAAGACTGCATGGTTTTTAGGAGTGACCAGAGAGTCCATCAACAGAAAAGATCAGACCAGGTGGACCCCTGAGACGGGTTACTGGATTCTTTACTACAACAAGGATAGGTTGTTATTTCAAGATAACCCTTCTGTCCATCTCCCTCTGAGAGCTGAGCTCCAGAAGGTGGGGGTGTTTGTTGATTATGATGAGGGTCTGGTCTTCTTCTATGATGTGGAAGCCAGGGTTCATATCTACTCTGCTACCGGCTGCACCTTTACTGAGCCTCTCTATCCATTCCTCTGCCCATGTCGCTATGATTATGAAGGTATAAACTCTGCCCCCCTGATCATCTCAACTGTCAATCAAACAGACTAGGCCCTTTGTTTGATAATAAAATAATCAAACGACCAAAACAACTAATGTTGTTTCTTGAATTAGAATCTCTACTATGTGAGATCTGAGAGAACTGCATTAATGTTGTACTGCTGTCATTTAACAAGGAAACATTCAGTAGGAAGTGAACCCTGACTATTATAAATTATAACCCATTGTAAATAATTACATAACATTATGTTCTTCATTGTCTCTTTTTCATGTTTTTAAAGGTTTTTTGCTTTAAAATTGTTTATGGTTGCAGTTATGTATAACTGCAATAATAGTTTCGGGGAATGATGTGCATCATAATAATCAAATCATTACTTTACTTCTGAATCATGAATCACGACACAATAAAATGTATGAATGTATGACAACACTTTTATGATTTAAATAAAAATGGAAAAACAGCTGATGAGTCGATTTTAATGTCCACCATACAACAACTGGACATGTGTAACACACTAACACAAAGGTCACAGTGACTACATGTAAAGATTCTCCTCATGTGTGTGAGTACTGTGACTTTGTCTTGTCATCTCTCCTCTCCTCTCCATCCTCTCCTCTTAGTTTCTCCTCTCTCTTCTCTTCCTCCTCTCTCCTATCTCTCCTTTCTAGCTCATCCAGGATTGTGTTAAGTATTGTCTTGCATACACATTACACGTGTTTACAAATTACCTAGGCAATATTACGATTTATTTGGGCAAATATTTGAAGTGCTTTAGCTCTAATTCAGCCTTTTTTAAGACATCGCACAATTATTTTTGCTCCACTGATCCATGGTTCAGCTCTACCCTCAAAGGACAGCGACTATAGACTACTTTACTCATCGCACTAAATGCTGTTTTCTTCCAGGTACTGCTTACTACACAAAACTTAACTTCATTCAAACATATACGGTGATCAAAACAATGTAACACTCGGGGAGGCTTGCAGCGGTGGAACTAGAGCTTCATAGGGTGGCCGGGGGGGGGCCCAGGTAACTTCAGTGGTTCCATAGACCGTGATAGAAAAGTGAGTGTGGACCCCTAACCTGTCATCTAAAGGTGACACACCATTCCGACTGCCGATCGGCGGCAGAAGAGGCAGTCGGACCGATTTAGTCGTGGCCGATTCAACGTGTGCAATCGGCTGATAAGAACACAGACGGCTTGAAAAAGATCACCGACGGCTTTGACGACGACCGACCGCACAGCACACACCGAACAGACTCAGGTCACCGAACTCGCCAGACTGTCCGACGGCCGATAATCTGGTTGGTGTGTCAGTATGGAGCTATTACTGTTGCAATATTATTTGCAAATGCGTGTCTCAATCTGTGTGTGTGTATTCAGATCTGTGTGTGTGTATTCAGATCTGTGTGTGCGTATTCAGATCTGTGTGTGTGTAATATGATCTGTGTGTGTGTATTCAGATCTGTGTGTGCGTATTCAGATCTGTGTGTGTGTATTCAGACCTGTGTGTGTGTAAAAAAAATCTGTGTCTGTATTCAGATTTGCAAGTGAAGACAAATCTGCAAGTGCATGCAAAGATCTGTGAATGTGAACACAGATCTGTAAGTGTACATAGATCTGTAAATGTGTAAACCGATCTGTAAATGCGTACATAGATCTGTAAATGTCTGTCATCACTTACAACTCAGGCAGGAGCTCTCCATTGGCTGTGTTTTTACACGTGAATTTTGCAACACTTCTGCCGCGGCAGATCTGTGATCTGCAAATGTGTAGAAATGAGATTTGTCTGTGACCTCAGTGTTCCTTTGCCCTGAGCTCAGGCTCACAGGCTCACGCTGTCACAAATAACATTACTGATAATTTATTTTAAGAAGGCAATAATACTTCTGACAACTAAGTTACTGTTGAAACATGAACTTGTACTTACAGCGAACACTCTTGAATTCATGGTATTGCCTCCCGACCATACACTCGACACAACGCCAACCGTGAGCGCAATGAAATGACCCCAAGTGACACGCTTATCATCACTGGGTGCTACGCGCCGACTGGTGGTGTGTAGGCGGTACTGCTACTGCAGCCAGGCAGCGTGAGCCTGTGAGCCTGAGCTCAGGGCAAAGGAACACTGAGGTCACAGACAAATCTCATTTCTACACATTTGCAGATCACAGATCTGCCGCGGCAGAAGTGTTGCAAAATTCACGTGTAAAAACACAGCCAATGGAGAGCTCCTGCCTGAGTTGTAAGTGATGACAGACATTTACAGATCTATGTACGCATTTACAGATCGGTTTACACATTTACAGATCTATGTACACTTACAGATCTGTGTTCACATTCACAGATCTTTGCATGCACTTGCAGATTTGTCTTCACTTGCAAATCTGAATACAGACACAGATTTTTTTTACACACACACACAGGTCTGAATACACACACACAGATCTGAATACGCACACACAGATCTGAATACACACACACAGATCATATTACACACACACAGATCTGAATACGCACACACAGATCTGAATACACACACACAGATCTGAATACACACACACAGATTGAGATACGCATTTGCAAATAATATTGCAACAGTAATAGCTCCATATGTCAGGGCCATACGGAACATGAATTAATCCTCTGATGGCTGAACTGCAGCTCATTTATTATTCACACACACACACACACACACACACACACACACACACACACACACACACACACACACAAGCATGAAACGAAACTAAAGGAGGTTGAAACATCGTGGGAGAACACACTCTCTCTAGTGCAGGGCGAGCAGCATACTGCGTCCGTTTGTTCTCCGTCTCTAGATTTGCGTTCCCCAAAGACACCGGTTGTCATGTGCGAGTCCGCAGGCATTCTCCTGACTTGACCTGTTTGATTAGGTTGAATAAAGGCAAAAACATGTCAAACAATAAGGAATGGTGAGTGAATACATGTCACAATGAATGCCCTGTGTGTGTGTGTGTGTGTGTGTGTGTGTGTGTGTGTGTGTGTGTGTGTGTGTGTGTGTGTGTGTGTGTGTGTGTGTGTGTGTGTGTGTGTGTGTGTGTGTGAGACCCACTTTTACCAGCAGGGGGTGGACTAGTTCTGCAAACGGGGCAAACTTTCCAAAAGCAAAAGGAAATCCTCCACTGACCAGACTGTATCGCTGTCTGCTGCTCTCAGCTCTGCTGCTCGTGTGTGCACTGTGCGCGTACACATCGGGGAGAGATCCTACAGCAGCGTAGCGCCAATAAACAGCTCTTTGCTCTCCGTCTGTGTTTGCTAAAAATCATATCGGGGTTAAAAAGTATTCGGGGAAGCCCCGGAAACTTGGATAGATCAACACCGATTAATCCCAGTTACAGTCACAAATCACCACTAAATCACCACAACGTCTCTCGTTCTGCACCGGCTCTCCTTTAACTCCAGAAAGAAGAAAACACACATCAACGCATAGGCCACACAGTGCGCATTAATGCAGTGCACTCATGTGCCGTGGGGGAGGAGCCAGACGTTAGGGGAGGAGCAAGGCGTTAGGGGAGGAGAGGAGAGGACCTCATGTTGAGGAAACGAAACCTAAGGTTTATAGAAACCAAAGCAACCGACGTGGAAGCAGGTCTCTCGTTCAGGAGAAAAGAAAAACGCATTTTGGAAAAAATTGTCTGACAGACAGAAACAACAACGACGAGGTGAGTAAAGCAGCACAACTTTGAAAGAAGTTAAAACCACTTTTACCGTTATGGAATTAAAAAAATAATAGAATTGCTCAATACATAAACCTTGTCGTCTGTGTCTAGGAATGGCCTCTGCAAACACTACCTGGTCTGAGGAGAACTTTTCATGTTCCATCTGTCTGGATGTGTTCAGCAGTCCAGTCACCACACCATGTGGACACAACTTCTGCAGAACCTGT
The DNA here is from genome assembly GCF_964030765.1 of Micromesistius poutassou. NCBI lineage: Eukaryota > Metazoa > Chordata > Actinopteri > Gadiformes > Gadidae > Micromesistius > Micromesistius poutassou. The sequence goes on from NC_140294.1 coordinate 1,800,728, forward strand.
ATTACTAAGTTCTGGGATGAACAAGTCAAGTACAAATGTCCTGTTTGCAATGAACTTTTCCACACAAAACCTGATTTACGTGTCAATATCCTTGTATCAGAGATGGCTGCTCAGTTTAGAACATCCGTACAAGTAAACGAGGAGCCTTGTGTTGAACCAGCAGAAGTTCCCTGTGACGTCTGTACTGGGACCCAGCTGAAGGCCGTGAAGTCCTGCCTAGTGTGTCTTATCTCTTACTGCCAAACCCACCTGGAGCCGCATCAGAGAGTCGCAGGCCTGAAAAAACATCGGCTGGTCGAGCCTATGGACCGTCTGGAAGACAGGATGTGTAAGAAACACGACCGACTTCTGGAGCTCTTCTGCCAGACTGAACAGGTGTGTGTGTGTCAGTTCTGCACAGAGGGTGACCACAGGTCCCATCCTGTTGTACCTCTGAAGGAGGGATATGAAGTAAAGATGGCCCAGCTGGGGAAGATAGAGGCTGAAGTTCAGCAGATGATCCTGGAGAGACAAAAAAATATTCAGGAGATTCAAGACACAGTTAAACGCAGCAAAGCAGACGCAGACAGAGAGATAGCCGATGGTGTGCAGGTCCTCACTGCTCTGATGCGCTGCATTGAAAAGTGCCAGGATTATCTCAACCGAATGGTTAAAGAGAGACTGAAATCCACAGAGAAACAAGCTGAAGGCCTCATCAAAGAGCTGGAGCAGGAAATAGAAGATCTGACCAATAGAAGCTCAGAGGTGAAGCTCTCACACACTAAAGACCACCTCCACTTCCTCCAGGCCTTCAGATCCCTGAAGGATCCTCCACCCACCAGGGACTGGACGACAGTGGAGATCCGTCCTCCGTCATGACCTTGAGGAGATCCCTGGATCAGCTGGAGGAGACACTGAACATGGAGATGAAGAAGCTGCGTGATGCTGAACTGAAGAGGGTCCAGCAGTATGAAGTAGATGTGACTCTGGATCCTGATACAGCTAATCCCAGTCTCATCCTGTCTGAGGATGGGAAACAAGTACATCATGGAGATGTAGTGAAGAAACTCCGAGACAACCCTAAGAGATTTACACATTATATATTTGTTCTCACGAGGCAGAGCTTCTCCTCAGGGAGATTTTACTTTGAGGTCCAGGTTAAAGACAAGACTGGATGGTGTTTAGGAGTGGCCAGAGAGTCCATCAACAGAAAACGTTATACCTTAAGGACCCCTGAGAAAGGTTACTGGATTCTTTACTTCAACAATGATGGACTGGTATTTAGTGATGACCCTGTTGTCCTTCTCCCTGTGAGAGCTGAGCTCCAGAAGGTGGGGGTGTTTGTTGATTATGATGAGGGTCTGGTCTTCTTCTATGATGTGGAAGCCAGGGTTCATATCTACTCTGCTACTGGCTGCACCTTTACTGAGCCTCTCTATCCATTCCTCGGTCCATGTCTCCATAATTATGGAGGCATAAACTCTGCCCCCCTGATCATATCACCTGTCAATCAAAAAGACTAGGACCTTTGTTTGATAATAAAATAATCAAACAACCAAAACAACTAAATCTCTACCATGTGAGATCTGAGAGATCTGCATTAATGTTGTACTGCTGTCATTTAACAAAGAGAATTCAGTAGGAAATGAACCCTGAATATTATAAATTATAACCCATTGTAAATAATTAGATAACATTATATTCTTCAGAATCGCTTTTTCATGTTTTTAAAGGTTTACTGCTGTACAATTGTTTATGATTGCAGTAGTTTCAGGGATTGATGTGCATCATATTAATCAAATCATTACTTTACTTCTGAATCATGAATGATGACACAATAAAATGTATGAATGTATGACTTTTCTGATTTCAATAAAAATGGAAATACAGCTGATGAGTCGATTTACTTTTAATGTTCACCATGCAACAACCCAACATGTGTAACACACTCACACAAAGGTCACAGTGACTACATGTAAAGATTCTCCTCATGTGTGTGAGTGACTATCACTTTGTTTTGTCAGCTCTGCTCTCCTCTCCATCCTCTCCTCTTAGTTTCTCCTCTCTCCTTCCTCTCTCTTCTCTTCCTCCTCTCTCCTATCTCTGCTCTCCTTTCTAGCTCATCCAGGATTGTGTTAAGTATTGTCTTGCATACACATTACATGTGTGTAAATACCCTTTTGACCTGTCTTTGCTATAGTCTACTACCTGCGCCCTGGCGCATACAAGCAGCATTACCATAATCAGTGTTATGAGCGACACCCAGTGGCCGGAGCGGGGATCACCACAGAGGGGCGGAACGTTCTTTGTGTCCCCTAATCCTACTCTTTTGAAGTACATCTAATTAGACTATTTATTTAATATTGTGAGACATGAATCTCCTCTTTTTGCATTTTATCGCATGATTAAGGTACAAACTACTTTCTTTCTTTCTTTCTTCATTTATTTTGATCAGCCGTTCAGGTAAGAGCCGTCTGCGGTCTCGTTCTCACACACGTATTATTAGAATTGCATCGTTGAATAACAAGAAGGTGTTAAATTAAAGCAACGTGTATAAGCGTCGGCTTGGTGACGGGTGTGTCGAGGACAGCCGCAGCAGACAGAGTGGGAGACGTCTTCCGCTGTCGCTCTCCAAGGTTCTGAACTCTGGCTGAGTGATGACGTCACACGCTTTAGACAAGCCACCGACCGCGTGGTTTAGGGAATCACCCCCGGTGTACGTACTCCATTTAAAAAGGAGTAAGAATGTGAAACACTTTGCAGGAAGAACTACCTGTACCGAATGAGATGAGATAAGAAAAATAAAGCATGGAATCGTTGACATATTTTTTAGCGCTGTACAAAATCTCAATGCCATAAAAAACAAGACTTGTTGTATGTGGCTATTCTGACTGGTTCCTAAACCTTCTCTCCCCTACAACTATAGAAGATCATGTTAGCCAAACTATAACTCACAATAGGACCATTAGCAGGCGTTTCTATCCAGAGCGTCCAGTGAGATGAAGGCCCAGGTCTGGGCTGCTCAGGGAGGACGTTGGGGATCCTCTGGACGAGGAGTCTAAACAAACCAACCCACCGGGTCCCCTGAGCCCCTCAACAGTCCTGGTTCACTGTGGGGCTGCAGGGCTGCCGGCTCCCCTGTGAACGCCCCTTCAGTTCAGCTTCAATAAGAGGAGGACAGGTGTGTCGCATCAGCACCTAATCAGCAGGGGACCGGGTCACCCTATCAGCCAATCAGAGGGGATGCCTGCAACAGCAGGTGACCGGGTCACCCCATCAGCCAATCAGAGGGGATGCCTGCAACAGCAGGGGACCGGGTCACCATATCAGCCAATCAGAGGTGACGCCTGCAACAGCAGGTGTGTCACCTAGAGAGGGAGTCATCGAATATAAATAATGCAACCTAATCTACAAATACTGTAGAAAATATGTGAAATTATTAATTAAGTTGTTTTTAATTTGTTCATGAATTCAGTTCCTTCCTGAACTACGGGCCGTTCTGTGGTTCTCTGAGGGAGCGGCACCAACTGCCAAGCTCTACCGGTCGAGCCACCAGGGACCAGAGATTCAAACCACAGAGAGGATTCCTGGAATCGTTGAGTCACCGTTTGTTAAAACCATTTATGAGAGAGAGCTTGGTTTCATGCCCACTTGTTGGTGTGGTGACTCCTGTTAGTGTGAGTGTGTGTGTGTGTGTGTGTCCTGTGTTTGTGATTGGATAACAGGGAAACTAAATACCTTATATGATGACATCATACAGCCATCCTAACCAAAAAGTGTTTTCTTGTTGTTTGTTGTTTGTTGTTTGATTAAAGGTGATTCAGTGGGTTACATAGTAGTGCTCAACTTTCTCAAGTTGAATGCATAACATTTAAAAAAAAAATGTATGTTAATATGCACTCAAATGGCCCTCTATTAAACACAAGCACGTGTTAACTGATACTGGCAGTTTCGGGTAATCAGGTTATGTCAATCAAATGTTCTGGCTCCACCCCAGAGACGGTGAAAAGCTGATCTGCAATCAAGCCCCGCCCCTCAATGGAAAACTACCGTCTACCAGACGTCAGCCAGAATGCATTTTTAACATTCTGGTAGTGGGTTGGGACCAGCTCCAACAGCATGTTTGATTTTCTTTTACAACTTGACTGCAAGTTACTTTATTACTGCAACTCTATTGTCCAAAATGTGATTCTTATTCTCTTCTCTTTTCTCCAAAGGCTACATTGGTTCAAAAAGGGATACAAATAATTCTGCTTGATTAAGTGGTGGGTGGATGGGTTTTGGACGGCTTTCTTTAGACACTGGAGCATTTCTCATGATTTTGAACTAATGGCTGCAGTGAAAGAGTAACAAAGAGAAGGTCCAGTTATTGTTGTTATGAATTTTATGTGGCTGTTCAGATAACACAGGTAGAAAGGTCTTTAATTAGCTAGTTCTGTAATAACTCTGTAGCTTGATTTAGCTGAACCGTCACCATAAGGTGAGTGTTTGGTGATTGGTCACCTGCTTGGCTACGGAGCCATGAGGGAAAGCAGACTCCACCCATTCAATTGGTTTGAAGGAATAGAAGGAAATCCATGGATTTAAATGACGTAAGACTGCAATGGATTAATGGAACATCATTTTGCTCAATCACACCTTGATAACCCTAAAATAACAACTAGAACTAAACTAGGGATACTAGTCGTCCATCACTTCAGATTTTCACACTATTTGTCCTTGGCACGTAAAAGCTACCCATAATGCACCACCAGTTAAAATTAAACACTGTTAAATGCCACGGCACATTTTAAGTTTGTTTTACTGTCTCTTTACTGGCACTGACTATGATGTCTCTGAATAGTGAACTTGTTGGTCTGGTTTGTCTGCCCTACCCTGAGTCACATGATACAGCTTTATTATGAGGTTAGAGTCTGAGAGATGAGCGTTATATAACTACCAGTTTCAACTCAATATTAAATCAAAAACCATAATAACACATATAACCTGGATATACAGGTAGAGCGATGTTTTTATGAAGACTGTACCAGAGAAAATACCAGAGATAGTTTTTGTATAGGTCTTAATCATAGTTACAGTGGCAAATCACCATTAAATCACAAGAATGTATCCGGTTTTGCACCATCTCTTGGTCTGTGTTTTGTATTAAAGGTTGAACATATTTGAACACACATCAATGCATTTGAAGTAGCCTACAACGTAAATGAATGTGCCCAAACGTTGAAACATCAGTGAACTGTGTCCCCCTGGGGGTGGAGCCAGGTGTTAGGGGAGGAGCCCGGTGTTAGGGGAGGAGCCAGGTGTTAGGGGAGGAGAGGAGAGGACGTCTTGATCAGGAAACAAAACGTAACATTCCCAGAAACCAAATCCATCCGACGTGGAAGCAGTTCTCTCTTTCAGGAGGAAAATAAAACACATTTTGAAACAAATAGTCTGACAGACAGAAACAACAACAAGGTGAGTAAAACAGGACAACTTTGATAGAAGTTAAAACCTCTCTTCCTGTTATGGAATTATGAAAATAATAGACTTTCTCAATACATAAACCTTGTGCTTTGTGTCTAGGAATGGCCTCTGCTAATACGTCCAGGTCTGGAACGTCTGTAGGAATAAAAAAGCGGCGATGTATTGAACCAGGAGAAGTTCCCTGTGAGGTCTGTACTCGGACCCAGCGGAAGGCCGTGAAGTACTGCCTAGGGTGTTCCACATCTTACTGTCAAAAGCACCTGAAGCCACATGAGAGAGTCACAGGCCTGAAGAAACATCGGCTGGTCGAGCCTATGGGTGACCACAGGTCCCAACCTGTTGACCACAGGTCCCAACCTGTTGTACCTCTAAAGGAGGAATATGAAGTGAAGATGGCCCAGCTGGGGAAGATAGAGGCTGAAGTTCAGCAGATGATCCAAGAGAGAAAAATAACGATTAAGGAGATTAAAAAGACGGTGCTCTCTCTGTCTGCATCTGCAGACAGAGAGATAGCTGATGGTTTGCAGATCATCACTGCTCTGATGCGCTGCATTGAAAAGTACCAGGATGATCTCAACCAAATGGTTAAAGAGAGACTGAAATCCACAGAGAAACAAGCTGAAGACCTCATCAAAGAGCTGGAGCAGGAAATAGAAGATCTGACCAATAGAAGCTCAGATGTGAAGCAGCTCTCACACACTAAAGACCACCTCCACTTCCTCCAGGCCTTCAGATCCCTGAAGGATCCTCCCCCCACCAGGGACTGGACAGCGGTGGAGGTCCATCATCCGTCATACATAGGGACCTTGAGGAGATCCCTGGATCAGCTGGAGGAGACACTGAACATGGAGATGAAGAAGCTGCGTGATGCTGAACTGAAGAGGGTCCAGCAGTATGAAGTAGATGTGACTCTGGATCCTGATACAGCTCATCCCTGGCTCAGGCTGTCTGAGGATGGGAAACAAGTACATGAGGTAGATGATGATAAGAGACTCCCGGACAACCCCAAGCGATTTACAAAGTATGCATGTGTTCTCTCGAGGCAGAGCTTCTCCTCAGGGAGATTTTACTTTGAGGTCCGGGTTAAAGACAATACAGACTGGTGTTTAGGAGTGGCCAGAGAGTCCATCGACAGAATAGATGAGACCTTATGGGCCCCTGAAAATGGTTTCTGGACTCTTACCTTCACCGAGGATGGGTTGGTATTTAATGATGACCCTGATGTCCGTCTCCCTCTGAGAGCTGAGCTCCAGAAGGTGGGGGTGTTTGTTGATTATGATGAGGGTCTGCTCTCCTTCTATGATGTTGAAGGCAGGGTTCATATCTACTCTGCTACTGGCTGCACCTTTACTGAGCCTCTCTATCCAATCCTCTGTCCAGGTCACTGGCCAGAGGATGATTATGAAGGTACCAACTCTGGCAGCCTGATCATCTCACCTCAGTCAATCAAACAGACTAGGCCCTTTGTTTGATAATAAAATAATCAAACAACCAAAACAACTAATGTGGTTTCCTGAATTTCTACCATGTGAGATCTGAGAGAACTGCAATAATGTTGTACTGCTGTCATTTAACAATGAGAAATTCAGTAGGAAGTGAGCCCTGACTATTATAAATTATAACCCATTGTAAATTATTAGATAACATTACGTTCTTCATTGTCTCTTTTTCATGTTTTTAAAGGTTTTCTGCTATACAATTGTTTATGGTTGCAGTTAACTAGTTTCAGGAAATGATGTGCATCATAATAATCAAATCATTACTTCACTAATGAATCATGAATCATGACACAATAAAATGTATGAATGTATGACAACACTTTTATGATTTAAATAAAAATGGTAAAACAGCTGATGAGTCAATTTTAATGTCCACCATACAACAACCGGACATGTGTAACACACTAACACAAAGGTCACAGTGACTACATGTAAAGATTCTCCTCGTGTGTACAGCGCCAATCACACCTCAATCACACCTTGATACACACATTCACACTATGACCATCAGCAGGCGTTTTTATCCAGAGCGTCCAGTGAGATGAAGGCCCAGGTCTGGGCTGCTCAGGGAGGACGTTGGGGATCCTCTGGACGAGGAGTCTAAACAAACCAACCCACCGGGTCCCCTGAGCCCCTCAACAGTCCTGGGCCCCGTTTCCCGAAAGCATCGTTAGCCTAACGACGTCGTTAACACCGTCGTACGATCATCACAGAATTTTCGGACCGTTTCCCGAAAGCATCGTTACGTAACGACGTCGTTAAAACCCTCGTAGCTAACGACGCCTACAGGGGTACTCGTTAAGCACTAGGATGCATCGTTACTATAGCCTCAGTGGAGTCACCAGCTGGACATTCCGTGTATTGGATGTGTTTTATTAAAACACGTCATCCAATACCACTGATTATCCAGCTGGCGCTATTTCGCAATAGCCCAAAAACAGTGGTTCCCGCATATATATTAGCCTACTCGTAGACTACTGTTAGATTTAAACAGCAAAGACAGAGACATGTTAGAAGTCAACACAAATATAATTTATTGCAGCAATTTAAAATTCCAAAAATAAATGTGGATAAATAAACCGATGAAACGCCACGTCACAAGGCACCCTATCACAAGGCATATAATAAAATCAAATGATTCCGTTGCTTGTGTGGGAGGTCGCTTGCGAGCGGCACTTGCTGTCTCCCTCTGATTTTAATTCAACCATCGTGGTTAAAATGTCCTCATATTGATCAATGACAGAAGACATACTGTATATGAATCATGCTGAAACCAGCGGGTGTCGGATAATTTCTGCAGGCGTTTTTTGTTGCGATTGTTTGACATAAAGCACTGTAGGCGCGTCGGTGAGGCTGTGATGAAGTTCACTATTTATTGGACCGTGTCTAGACAGTTACGAACTCCCTGACCTTAGTGGAGTGCACAATCGCCAAGTTGAGAGCGTGGTTTTCTGTACGTAGACTGCTGCGGGAAACTGTGCTGCGATGCGTGCCATTCCCGCTTACATTGCCCGCACCATCATACCCCCTGCCCAACAATATGGGCAGGACTCGATCTAGACCAGCAACAGCAATAGCCATGTCAATGCCTCTGCGTTTGAATGATAATGAATGAATGGAACGTTGCATTTTTAATGTTGACTCCAAAGTTTCTGGAGAGTGCGCGGCGCGTCAATCACTGAATGAATGACTGAATGAAACGGAATGCAGGAATCAGAGAAAGTCTGCCCTCTTTGCGGCGCAAAGCATGTTTCAGAAATCAGCACATTTAAATAAATGCTATAGGCCTAGTTGTCACACAGACACATGATATTTTTTATTTTTTTAATATGGAATTATTTCAGGGGAGAAAATGCCGTGAAACAATGTACGCACGGTGCGTTCGGGATTAGGACTGATATAGCATATGTCGGCCTAGACCAAATCAATTGTGTTTTAATATTTGTAGTATTCATATTAGTCTATTCTTTTCGTAGGCTACTCTGCTGTTGGCCTTGATGGGGAGATATTTTTTTGCTGCCACAAAATATAGTTTAATCCAACAACATTCCTGCGTGTCCCCCTCCTACGGAGCCCATTTCAGCACCGTGTGAGTAGACAGCTACAATCCTACGACGTCGTAAGAGCAGAGCACGCGCGTTCATGTTAAGATGAGTTTCGGGAAACGCTCCCCTAAAATTAACGATGCAGCGTGAGATCCATCGTACGATGGATCGTACGAGCGTGGATCCATCGTTATCGGGAAACGGGGCCCTGGTTCACTGTGGGGCTGCAGGGCTGCCGGCTCCCCTGTGAACGCCCCTTCAGTTCAGCTTCAATAAGAGGAGGACAGGTGTGTCGCATCAGCGCCTAATCAGCAGGGGACCGGGTCACCCTATCAGCCAATCAGAGGGGATGCCTGCAACAGCAGGTGACCGGGTCACCCCATCAGCCAATCAGAGGGGATGCCTGCAACAGCAGGGGACCGGGTCACCATATCAGCCAATCAGAGGTGACGCCTGCAACAGCAGGTGTGTCACCTAGAGAGGGAGTCATCGAATATAAATAATGCAACCTAATCTACAAATACTGTAGAAAATATGTGAAATTATTAATTAAGTTGTTTTTAATTTGTTCATGAATTCAGTTCCTTCCTGAACTACGGGCCGTTCTGTGGTTCTCTGAGGGCGCGGCACCAACTGCCAAGCTCTACCGGTCGAGCCACCAGGGACCAGAGATTCAAACCACGGAGAGGATTCCTGGAATCGTTGAGTCACCGTTTGTTAAAACCATTTATGAGAGAGAGCTTGGTTTCATGCCCACTTGTTGGTGTGGTGACTCCTGTTAGTGTGAGTGTGTGTGTGTGTGTGTGTGTGTGTGTCCTGTGTTTGTGATTGGATAACAGGGAAACTAAATACCTTATATGATGACATCATACAGCCATCCTAACCAAAAAGTGTTTTCTTGTTGTTTGTTGTTTGTTGTTTGATTAAAGGTGATTCAGTGGGTTACATAGTAGTGCTCAACTTTCTCAAGTTAAATGCATAACATTTTTTTTTAAATGTATGTTAATATGCACTCAAATGGCCCTCTATTAAACACATGCACGTGTTAACTGATACTGGCAGTTTCGAGTAATCAGGTTATGTCAATCAAATGTTCTGGCTCCACCCCAGAGACGGTGAAAAGCTGATCTGCAATCAAGCCCCGCCCCTCAATGGAAAACTACCGTCTACCAGACGTTAGCCAGAATGCATTTTTAACATTCTGGTAGTGGGTTGGGACCAGCTCCAACAGCATGTTTGATTTTCTTTTACAACTTGACTGCAAGTTACTTTATTACTGCAACTCTATTGTCCAAAATGTGATTCTTATTCTCTTCTCTTTTCTCCAAAGGCTACATTGGTTCAAAAAGGGATACAAATAATTCTGCTTGATTAAGTGGTGGGTGGGTGGGTTTTGGACGGGTTTCTTTAGACACTGGAGCATTTCTCATGATTTTGAACTAATGGCTGCAGTGAAAGAGTAACAAAGAGAAGGTCCAGTTATTGTTGTTATGAATTTTATGTGGCTGTTCAGATAACACAGGTAGAAAGGTCTTTAACTAGCTAGTTCTGTAATAACTCTGTAGCTTGATTCAGCTGAACCGTCACCATAAGGTGAGTGTTTGGTGATTGGTCACCTGCTTGGCTACGGAGCCAGGAGGGAAAGCAGACTCCACCCATTCAATTGGTTTGAAGGAATAGAAGGAAATCCATGGATTTAAATGACGTAAGACTGCAATGGATTAATGGAACATCATTTTGCTCAATCACACCTTGATAACCCTAAAATAACAACTAGAACTAAACTAGGGATACTAGTTGTCCATCACTTCAGATTTTCACACTATTTGTCCTTGGCACGTAAAAGCTACCCATAATGCACCACCAGTTAAAATTAAACACTGTTAAATGCCACGGCACATTTTAAGTTTGTTTTACTGTCTCTTTACTGGCACTGACTGTGATGTCTCTGAATAGTGAACTTGTTGGTCTGGTTCGTCTGCCCTACCCTGAGTCACATGATACAGCTTTTTTATGAGGTTAGAGTCTGAGAGATGAGCGTTATATAACTACCAGTTTCAACTCAATATTAAATCAAAAACCATAATAACACATATAACCTGGATATACAGGTAGAGCGATGTTTTTATGAAGACTGTACCAGAGAAAATACCAGAGATAGTTTTTGTATAGGTCTTAATCATAGTTACAGTGGCAAATCACCATTAAATCACAAGAATGTATCCGGTTTTGCACCATCTCTTGGTCTGTGTTTTGTATTAAAGGTTGAACATATTTGAACACACAACAATGCATTTGAAGTAGCCTACAACGTAAATGAATGTGCCCAAACGTTGAAACATCAGTGAACTGTGTCCCCCTGGGGGTGGAGCCAGGTGTTAGGGGAGGAGCCCGGTGTTAGGGGAGGAGCCAGGTGTTAGGGGAGGAGCCAGGTGTTAGGGGAGGAGAGGAGAGGTCAGGAAACAAAACGTAACATTCCCAGAAACCAAATCCATCCGACGTGGAAGCAGTTCTCTCTTTCAGGAGGATAATAAAACACATTTTGAAACAAATAGTCTGACAGACAGAAACAACAACAAGGTGAGTAAAACAGGACAACTTTGATAGAAGTTAAAACCTCTCTTCCTGTTATGGAATTATGAAAATAATAGACTTTCTCAATACATAAACCTTGTGCTTTGTGTCTAGGAATGGCCTCTGCTAATACGTCCAGGTCTGGAACGTCTGTAGGAATAAAAAAGCGGCGATGTATTGAACCAGAAGAAGTTCCCTGTGACGTCTGTACTGGGACCCAGCTGAAGGCCGTGAAGTCCTGCCTAGGGTGTTTCACATCTTTCTGTCAAAAGCACCTGGAGCCACATGAGAAAGTCACAGGCCTGAAGAAACATCGGCTGGTCGAGCCTATGGACCATCTGGAAGACAAGATGTGTGAGAAACACGAACGACTTCTGGAGCTCTTCTGCCAGACTGAACAGGTGTCTGTATGTCAGTTCTGCACAGAGGGTGACCACAGGTCCCATCCTGTTGTACCTCTGAAGGAGGAATATGAAGTGAAGACGGCCCAGCTGAGGAAGATAGAGGCTGAAGTTCAGCAGATGATCCAAGAGAGAAAAATAACGATTAAGGAGATTAAAAACACAGTTAAACGCAGCAAAGCAGATGCAGTCAGAGAGATAGCCGATGGTGTGCAGATCCTCACTGCTCTGATGCGCTGCATTGAAAAGTGCCAGGATGATCTCAACCAAATGGTTAAAGAGAGACTGAAATCCACAGAGAAACAAGCTGAAGACCTCATCAAAGAGCTGGAGCAGGAAATAGAAGATCTGACCAATAGAAGCTCAGAGGTGAAGCAGCTCTCACACACTAAAGACCACCTCCACTTCCTCCAGGCCTTCAGATCCCTGAAGGATCCTCCCCCCACCAGGGACTGGACAGCGGTGGAGGTCCGTCCTCCGTCATACATAGGGACCTTGAGGAGATCCCTGGATCAGCTGGAGGAGACACTGAACATGGAGATGAAGAAGCTGCGTGATGCTGAACTGAAGAGGGTCCAGCAGTATGAAGTAGATGTGACTCTGGATCCTGATACAGCTCATCCCAGTCTCATCCTGTCTGAGGATGGGAAACAAGTACATTATGGAGATGTAGTGAAGAAACTCCCAGACAACCCTAAGAGATTTACACAGAAAATATATGTTCTCACGAGGCAGAGCTTCTCCTCAGGGAGATTTTACTTTGAGGTCCAGGTTAAAGACAAGACTGCATGGTCTTTAGGAGTGGCCAGAGAGTCCATCAACATAATAGGTAACATCATAGTGACCCCTGAGACGGGTTACTGGAAGATTTTTTATAGCAAGGGTGGGTTGATATTCAGAGATAAACGTCCTGTCCATCTCCCTCTGAGAGCTGAGCTCCAGAAGGTGGGGGTGTTTGTTGATTATGATGAGGGTCTGCTCTCCTTCTATGATGTGGAAGCCAGGGTTCACATCTACTCTGCTACTGGCTGCACCTTTACTGAGCCTCTCTATCCAATCTTCAGCCCAGGTCCCTGTTATTATGAAGGTAACAACTCTGCCCCCCTGATCATCTCACCTGTCAATCAAACAGACTAGGACCTTTGTTTGTTAATAAAATAATCAAACAACCAAAACAACAATGTTGTTTCCTGAATTATAATCTCTACCATTTGAGATCTGAGAGAACTGCTTTAATGTTGCACTGCTGTAATTTAAAAAGGAAAATTTCATTAAGAAAATAACTCTATTCTATCTATATAAAAATATAACCCATTGTAAATGATTACATTACAGTATATACGTACTTCATTGTCCTTTTTCTCATGTTTTTTTAATGGTTTTCTGCTATACAATTGTTTATGGTTGCAGTTATGTTGAACTATTTTCAGGGATTAATTTGCATCATAATAATCAAATCATTATTTTACTTCTGAATCATGATTGAAAACAATAAAATGTATGAATGTATGACAACTTTTCTGATTTAAATAAAAATAGAAAAACAGCTGATGAGTCGATTTACTTTTAATGTCCACCATGCAACAACCCAACATGTGTAACACACTAACACAAAGGTCACAGTGACTACATGTAAAGATTCTCCTCATGTGTGTGAGTGACCATGACTTTGTTTTGTCAGCTCTGCTCTCCTCTCCATCCTCTCCTCTTAGTTTCTCCTCTCTCCTTCCTCTCTCTTCTCTTCCTCCTCTCTCCTATCTCTGCTCTCCTTTCTAGCTCATCCAGGATTGTGTTAAGTACTGTCTTGCATACACATTACACGTGTTTACAAATTACCTAGGCAATATTACAATTTATTTGGGCAAATATTCTAATTTAGCCTTTTTTAAGACAGCGCACAATTATTTTGCTCCACTAAATGCTGTTTTCTTCCAGGTACTTCTCACTACACAAAACGTAACTCCATTCAAACATATACAGCGATCAAAACAACGTAACACTCGGGGGGGCTTGCAGCGGTGGAACTAAAGCTTTGTAGCGTGGCCGGGGGGGGGGGGGTGGCAGGTAACTTCAGTGGCTCCATAGACCGTGATAGAAAAGTGAGTGTGGACCCCTAACCTGTCATCTAAAGGCCCTGACTGTATCGCTGTCTGCTGCTCTCAGCTCTGCTGCTCGTGTGTGCACTGTGCGCGTACACATCTGGGAGAGTTCCTACAGCAGCGTAGCGCCAATGAACAACTCTTTGCACTCTGTTTCTGTTGACAATCGGATCGGGGTTGGATTGAAAGTATTCGGGAAGCCCCGGGAACCCGGATAGATCTACAACACCGATGATCCCAGTTACAGTCGCAAATAACCACTAAATCACCATCTCTCTTAACTCCAGAAAGAAGAGAACACACAAAAACGCATTTGAAGAGGCCACACTGTGCGCAATAATGCAGTGCGCTCATGTGCCGTGAGGATGGAGCCAGACGTTAGGGGAGGAGCCAGGCGTTAGGGGAGGAGAGGAGAGGACGTCATGTTGAGGAAACGAAACCTAAAGCACTCGACGTGAAAGCAGTTCTTCCTTTCAGGAGAAAAATAACACGCATTAAAAAGTCTGACAGACAGAAACCAGAACAAGGTGAGTAAAGCAGCACAACTTTGTGAGAAGTTAAAACCCATTTTGCCGTTATGGAAAAACAAAAATAATGGGATTGCTCAATACATAAACCTTGTCGTCTGTGTCTAGGAATGGCCTCTGCTAACACTACCTTTTCTGAGGAGAACTTTTCATGTTCCATCTGTCTGGATGTCTTCAGCAGCCCAGTCACCACACCATGTGGACACAACTTCTGCAGAACCTGTATTACTAAATTCTGGGACGAACAAGTCAAGTACAAATGCCCCGTTTGCAACGAGCTTTTCCACACAAAACCTGATTTACGTGTGAATATCCTTGTATCAGAGATGGCTGCTCAGTTTAGAACATCCGTACGAGTAAAAGAGCAGCCTTGTGTTGAACCAGCAGAAGTTCCCTGTGACGTCTGTACTGGGACCCAGCTGAAGGCTGTGAAGTCCTGCCTAGTGTGTCTTATCTCTTACTGCCAAACCCACTTTGAGCCACATCAGAGAGTCGCAGGCCTGAAGAAACATAGACTGGTCGAGCCTATGGACCGTCTGGAAGACCGGATGTGTAAGAAACACGACCGACTTCTGGAGCTCTTCTGCCAGACAGAACAGGTGTCTGTATGTCAGTTCTGCACAGAGACAGACCACAAGTCCCATCCTGTTGTACCTCTAAAGGAGGAATATGAAGTTAAGACGGCCCACCTGGGCAAGATAGAGGCTAAAGTTCAGCAGATGATCCAGGAGAGACAAAAAAATATTCAGGAGATTAAAGACACAGTTAAACGCAGCAAAGCAGACGCAGACAGAGAGATAGCCGATGGTGTGCAGGTCCTCACTGCTCTGATGCACTGCATTGAAAAGTGCCAGGATGATCTCAACCAAATGGTTAAAGAGAGAATGAATTTCACAGAGAAACAAGCTGAAGGCCTCATCAAAGAGCTGGAGCAGGAAATAGAATATCTGACCAATAGAAGCTCAGAGGTGAAGCAGCTCTCACACACTAAAGACCACCTCCACTTCCTCCAGGCCTTCAGATCCCTGAAGGATCCTCCACCCACCAGGGACTGGACGACGGTGGAGATCCGTCCTCCGTCGTACGTAGGGACCTTGAGGAGATCCCTGCATCAGCTGGAGGAGACACTGAACATGGAGATGGAGAAGCTGCGTGATGCTGAACTGAAGAGGGTCCAGCAGTATGAAGTAGATGTGACTCTGGATCCTGATACAGCTCATCCCACGCTCATCCTGTCTGAGGATGGGAAACAAGTACATGATGGAGATGAAGAGAAGGAACTCCCAGACAACCCTAAGAGATTTACACAGCATGTATATGTTCTCACGAGGCAGAGCTTCTCCTCAGGGAGATTTTACTTTGAGGTCCAGGTTAAAGATAAAACTGGATGGTGTTTAGGAGTGGTCAGAGAGTCCATCAGCAGAATTGGTGAGATTATAGAGACCCCTGAGACGGGTTACTGGACTCTTAACTACGACGAGGATGGGTTTGTATTTAGTGATGACCCTGCTGTGCGTCTCCCTCTGAGAGCTGAGCTCCAGAAGGTGGGGGTGTTTGTTGATTATGATGAGAGTCTTGTCTCCTTCTATGATGTGGAAGCCAGGGTTCATATCTACTCTGCTACTGGCTGCACCTTTACTGAGCCTCTCTATCCATTCCTCTGTCCATTTCTCCATGATTATGAAGGTATAAATTCTGCCCCCCTGATCATCTCACCTGTCAATCAAACAGACTAGGCCCTTTGTTTAATAATAAAATAATCAAACGACCAAAACAAATGTTGTTTCCTGAATTAGAATCTCTACCATGTGAGATCTGAGCGAACTGCATTAATGTTGTACTGCTGTCATTTAACAAGGAAACATTCAGTAGGAAGTGAACCCTGACTATTATAAATTATAACCCATTGTAAAGCATTAGATAACATTATGTTCTTCATTGTCTCTTTTTCATGTTTTAAAGGTTTTCTGCTATACAATTGTTTATGGTTGCAGTTATGTATAACTAGTTTCAGGGAATGATGTGCATCATAATCATCTAAACATTACTTTTAGTTCATACTTCGGAATCATGAATGACAAAACAATCAAATGTAAAAACAAATTCTTTATTGTCTGTTTTCTCCAGTTTTTTTTAAAGGTTTACTGCTGTACAATTGTTAATGGTTACAGTTACGTAGAGCATGGTTTGAGGATTAATCTGTATATCATAATCATCTAAACATTACTATTAGTTCATACTTCGGAATCATGAATGACAAAACAATCAAATGTATAAACATTATGGTTTCAATAAAAGTGGAAAAACAGCTGTTGAGTCGGTTTACTTTGTCCATCATGCAACAACCCAACATGTGTTCCACACTAACACAAAGGTGACAGTGACTACATGTAAAGATTCTCCCCATGTGTGTGAGTACCGTGACTCTGTCTTGTCATCTCTCCTCTCCTCTCCATCTTCTCCTCTCTCCTTCCTCTCTCTTCTCTTCCTCCTCTCTCCTATCTCTGCTTTCTAGCTCATCCAGGATTGTGTTAAGTATTGTCTTGCATACACATTACACGTGTTTACAAATTACCTAGGCAATATTACGATTTATTTGGGCAAATATTTGAAGTGCTTTAGCTCTAATTTAGCCTTTTTTAAGACGGCGCACAATTATTTTGCTCCACTGATCCATGGTTCAGCTCTACCCTCAAAGGACAGCGACTATAGACTACTTTACTCATCGCACTAAATGCTGTTTTCTTCCAGGTACTGCTCACTGCACAAAACATAACTCCATTCAAACATATATGGCGATCAAAACAACGTAACACTCTGGGGGGGCTTGCAGCGGTGGAACTAGAGCTTCATAGGGTGGCGAGGGGGGGCCCAGGTAACTTCAGTGGCTCCATAGACCGTGATAGAAAAGTGAGTGTGGACCCCTAACCTGTCATCTAAAGGCCCTGACACACCATTCCGACTGCCGATCGGCGGCAGAAGAGGCAGTCGGACCGATTTAGTCGTGGCCGATTCAACGTGTGCAATCGGCTGAAAAGAACACAGACGGCTTGAAAAAGATCACCGACGGCTTTGACGACGACCGACTGCACAGCACACACCGAACAGACTCAGGTCACCGAACTCGCCAGACTGTCCGACGGCCGATAATCTGGTTGGTGTGTCAGGGCCATACGGAACATGAATTAATACTCTGATGGCTGATTAGAGGTAGAAGTGATAATTCACTGACACTAGAGTTCTTTAATGTGGCAGCTAGTGTGGTCCACTAGGGTCACTTCACTAGAATAATTTAACGTACTCTGAATAGCCAGTGTCTCTGCCCCGGAACTGCAGCTAATTTATTACTCACACAGAGACACACACACACACACACACACACACACACACAAAGAATTCTCAAAACAAAAGTATTTTCTTCAAGTAGAATTATTTACAATTTCAACACAAATTATATTAAACAAAAAAAAAATCATGGACAAAAATGGACACACACACACACACACACACACACACACAAACATGAAACAAAACTGATTGAAACATTGTGAGAGGACACGCTCTCTCTAGTGCAGAGCGAGCAGCACACTGCGTCCGTCTTTCCTCCGTCTCTAGATTTGTGTTCCCCAAAGACCACGGTTGTCACGTGAGTCCGCAGACTGGCAGAGCGGCGCACGTCACTGGTTAAATGGGCACTGCTCAATGGTTTAGTGATCGCTTCAGGTTGAAAGCAGCGTGTAGCGGGGCCCTAGCTTTAGACGGGGCCCCACACTGAGGTAACCAGACAGAAAGAGACGGATTCAAACTCTAAACCCTGTTTCACTCTGTTTCACTCTGTGTTGCTTTCATTCATTTGTTTGTTTGTTGGTTTGTTTGTTTGGGCGTCCCCACGGTGATCACCGTGACAACGCTGAGCATCAGGCGCCGGGAACTCGCCGCCCAGGGTGGCGTCCGCCGCCGCCCATGGGCCGGTTCGTCAGTGCGGCGCCACGCCGGCCTTCGTCTTCTCCGCGCTCATCGAGCTCGCCGCCGTCGACCGCCCGACCAAGCGGAGCTGGGCCCGGGGCGGCAGGGACGCACCGGAGGCCCCGCAGCACCCAGAGGTGCAAATGCTCCCATCATCCGTCACCATGACGACCTGCTATTGAGTCGTTGAGCAGACGCTTTTAGAGAAAAATAACTTTGTTGATTCAGTTAAAAACTGAAATAAAGAAGGTTTACACTAACATGTGATTATGTATTCATTAGAGTATCTGTGGATAGCTGTCGTTATTCTAGGGTTTAGGGATTATTTCTTCCTCTCTTATCTCCTCCTTCTTCCTTCTCCCTCTATCACCACTTCCTCCTCCCTCCCCTTACCCATCCTTTCTTTATTCTTCACCCCTCCTTCCTCCTCCAACTCCCCCCTTTCTCCTCCCCTTCCTCATCCTACCCCTCCCGTCCCTCAACACCTCCACTCACACCCTTCATCCTCTTCTTCCTCTCCTCCTCCTCCCCTTCATACCTCTTCCTCTCTCCCCCTCTCCTCTCTCTTCCACCTTCTCCTCTTTCATTTTCTCGTGTGTGTGTGTGTGTGTGTGTGTGTGTGTGTGTGTGTGTGTGTGTGTGTGTGTGTGTGTGTGTGTGTGTGTGTGTGTGTGTGTGTGTGTGTGTGTGTGTGTGTGTGTGTGTGTGTGTGTGTGTGTGTGTGTGTGTGTGTGTGACCCTTCTTTTACCAGCAGGGGGTGCACTAGTTCTTCAAACGGGGCTAACTTTCCCCTGACCAGACTGTATCGCTGTCTGCTGCTCTCAGCTCTGCTGCTTGTGTGTGCACTGTGGGCGTGCACATCGGGGAGAGTTCCTACAGCAGCGTAGCGCCAATAAACAGCTCTCTCTGTCTGTTTGTTGAAAACCGGATCGGGGTTGGATAAAAAGTATTCGGGGAAGCCCCGGAAACCCGGATAGATCAACACCGATGAATCCCAGTTACAGTCGCAAATCACCACTAAATCACCATAAAGTCTCTTGTTCTGCATCGGCTCTCCTTTAACTCCAGAAAGAAGAGAACACACATCAACGGTTACGCATTTGAAGAGGCCACACAGTGCGCAATAATGCAGTGCACTCGTGCCGTGGGGGAGGAGCCAGGTGTAAAGGGAAGGAGCCAGGTGTTAAGGGGAAGAGCCATGTGTTAAGGGAGGAGAGGAGAGGACGTCATGTTGAGGAAACGAAACCTAAGGTTCATAGAAACCAAAGCAACCGTCGTGGAAGCAGTTCTCTCGTTCAGGAGAACAGGAAATCGCATTTTGGGAGAAAAAAAAAATTGTCTGACAGACAGAAACAACAACGACAAGGTGAGTAAAGCAGAACAACTTTGAGAGAAGTTAAAACAGTTTTTGCCGTTATGGAATAACAAATATAATGGGATTGCTCAGTACATAAATCTTGTCGTCTGTGTCTAGGAATGGCCTCTGCTAAAACTTCCTGGTCTGAGAACTTTTCATGTCCCATCTGTCTGGATGTGTTCAGCAGCCCAGTTTCCACACCATGTGGACACAACTTCTGCAGAACCTGTATTAATAAGTTCTGGGATGGACAAGTCCAGTACAAATGTCCAGTTTGCAACAAGATTTTCCACACTAGACCTGATCTACAGGTCAATACCCTCTTATCAGGGATGGCTGCTCAGTTTAGAACATTAAAAAAGCAGCGATGTGTTGGACCAGGAGAGGTTCCCTGTGACTTCTGTACTGGGACCCAGCTGAAGGCCGTGAAGTCCTGCCTAGTGTGTTTCACCTCTTACTGCCAAACCCACCTGGAGCCACATCAGAGAGTCTCTCGCCTGAAGAAACATCGGCTGGTCGAGCCTATGGACCGTCTGGAAGACAGGATGTGTAAGAAACACACTCGAATTCTGGAGCTCTTCTGCAAGACTGAACAGGTGTGTGTGTGTCAGTTCTGCACAGAGACAGACCACAAGTCCCATCCTGTTGTACCTCTAAAGGAGCAATATGAAGTTAAGACGGCCCAGCTGGGGAAGATAGAGGCTGAAGTTCAGCAGATGATCCAGGAGAGAAAAAGAAAGATTAAGGAGATCAAAGACACAGTAGGAATGAGCAAGAAAGACGCAGACAGAGAGATAGCTGACAGTGTGCAGGTCCTCACCGCTCTGAAGCGCCGCATTGGAAAGTGCAAGGATGATTTCCATCGAGCCGTTAAAGAGAAACTCAACTCCACAGAGAGACAAGCTGAAGACCTCATCAAAGAGCTGGAGCAGGAAATAATAGACCTGACCAATAGAAGCTCAGAGGTGAAGCAGCTCTCACACACTAAAGACCACCTCCACTTCCTCCAGGCCTTCAGATCCCTGAAGGATCCTCCACCCACCAGGGACTGGACGACAGTGGAGGTCTGTCCTCCATCATACGTAGGGACCTTGAGGAGATCCCTGGATCAGCTGGAGGAGACACTGAACATGGAGATGAAGAAGCTGCGTGATGCTCAACTGAAGAGTGTCCAGCAGTATGAAGTAGATGTGACTCTGGATCCTGATACAGCTCATTCCAGTCTCATCCTGTCTGAGGATGGAAAACAAGTACATCATGGAGATGTAGTGAAGAAACTCCCAGACAACCCTAAGAGATTTACACAGAAAATATATGTTCTCACGAGGCAGAGCTTCTCCTCAGGGAGATTTTACTTTGAGGTCCAGGTTAAAGACAAGACTGCATGGTCTTTAGGAGTGACCAGAGAGTCCATCAACATAATAGGTAACATCATAGCGACCCCTGAGACGGGTTACTGGAATATTCTTTATAACAAGGATGCGTTGGTATTCAAAGATAAACCTCCTGTCCATCTCCCTCTGAGAGCTGAGCTCCAGAAGGTGGGGGTGTTTGTTGATTATGATGAGGGTCTGGTCTCCTTCTATGATGTGGAAGCCAAGGTTCATATCTACTCTGCTACTGGCTGCACCTTTACTGAGCCTCTCTATCCAATCCTCAGCCCAGGTCCCCGTTATTATGAAGTTAACAACTCTGCCCCCCTGATCATCTCACCTGTCAATCAAACAGACTAGGGCCTTTGTTTGATAATAAAATAATCAAACTACCAAAACAACTAATGTTGTTTCCTGAATTAGAATCTCTACCATGTGAGATCTGAGAGAACTGCTTTGATGTTGTACTGCTGTCATTTAACAAGGATACATTCAATAAGATAATAACCCTTACTTTTATTAATTGTAACCCATGATTACATGACATACACTTTATTGATCAATGTCTGATTTACAGATTGTTTTTATATGTTTACCAATATCAAAATAATATCAAAGCAGCAAGTAGAAAATGTTGAAAATGTCTTGTTTAAAAAATACGTTTTTATTTGTTTATATTTCTGAATTATGAATGATAACAATCAAATGTCTGTATGATTTTTATTTCAATAAATATGTACAAAAAGTAGAATGGGGTCTTTTTCTGTGGAATAGAATGCAATGAATACAATCTTTACTCAGTAGAATATCTACAATCTCCTACTCTCCCTTGCTCTCTCTCTCCCTCCTTCCCTCATTCTCCCTCACTCTCATTGTCTCCTCTGTCCTCACCTCACTCTCCCTCTTTCTCCCCCCCCCCCCCCCCTCTCTCTCTTTTCCCTCCCCTCTTATTTCCTTGTGTCTCATACATTGCAGTAGGAAGTGGTCTTCAGTCTCCCTCTCCTGGGGACAGAATGGACCCAGCCTGGCTTCTCTGGGTAGCCAGGTCCGGCTGTGACGGCCTTGCTCTATGGCCAGGCTGTGTCCACTGAGCCTGGACGTTGGCGCTGTCATTCCTTGTGTCTCATGTTCTCCTTCTCCCTTGTGTCTCCTGTGTTCCCTGCTCTGTCTTCCTCTCTTGCTGTGTGTGTGTGTGTGTGTGTGTGTGTGTGTGTGTGTGTGTGTGTGTGTGTGTGTGTGTGTGTGTGTGTGTGTGTGTGTGTGTGTGTGTGTGTGTGTGTGACCCACTTTTACCAGCAGGGGGTGCACTAGTACTTCAAACGGGGCAAACTTTCCAAAAGCAAAAGGAAATCCTCTAGTGACCAGACTGTATCGCTGTCTGCGCACTGTGTGTGCACTGTGCGCGTGCACATCGGGGAGAGATCCTACAGTAGCGTAGCGCCAATAAACAGATCTTTGCTCTCTGTCTGTGTTTGTTAAAAATCGGATCGGGGTTGGATAAAAAGTATTCGGGGAAGCCCCGGAAACCCGGATAGATCAACACCGATGAATCCCAGGCCAAGTCCACACGTACCAAAACGATCTTTTTTCCCCCGTTTTCCCTGGCATCGTATCAAGAACATTTGCGTCCACACGGATCCATCTCAATACGACTCAACAGCACGCTACTTCATGTTCCAGGCGTATAGGTGGCGCTGTTTTAGTTTTAGAAATTCACCGGAAACGGTCAGTCAAGTAATAAAGCGTTAACGCAACCCTTTTGATCGTCTCAATTGGCGCACGCATGGCTGTTGTTTGTTTGTAAAATGTGGCTTATGTGGTTGTCCATCAGTCTTTTTTGCTCAGCGTGGTGGCACAGGAGCATAATATTTTGCGTAGTGGTGGGCCGTTATCGGCGTTAACGTGCTGCGTTAACGCGAGACTCTTATCGGGCGATAAAAAAAATATCGCCGTTAATCTATTCTCAAAGTTGAACTAACCAGAAGCTGAGTGTTTAATAAAATATACTGTCCATAATCGCGCCATATGCTGGAGACAATGTAGCAATGATAATAGAAACAACTTGGGTGAGCTATGACACGTTTTGGGTTGATCGTAACATCAGAGCGTCGAAATAGTTGGTGTTGTTGTTGTTGTTGTAATAATCCAAATCTTCCTCCGAGCTGCCCGCCTTGGTACGGCGGTAGGCGGACGCGTACCAGCCGTCTGCCGTCAACGCCGCCGCCCTCTAGATTAATTCCAAGATTAATCTAGATTAATCTAGATTAAAAAAATTAATCTATGCCCACCACTAATTTTGCGATAGTAACCCTAATAGGCACAATATCTTCTCCAGCAGGAACATTGTTGTTGTTATGAGACGTCGTCACAGGTTACAAGAGGTGGCTCGAGGGGTGTGGCGATGACATCATCGAAACGCAAGTATGCGTATTGGCCGTCCAGACGAACACTCAAGGGCTGCGTTTGTGAATTTATTCACACTGGGACCAGGTTTCAGAAAAGTCCGTTTGCATGCGATGCGTTTACAGGATTCGTTTGGACGATCGGCCAAAACGATGCAAAACATCTGCGTTTAAACCAAAAAGCGTCTCCGTGTGGATGGCCCCCCAGTTACAGTCGCAGATCACCACCAAATCACCAATCACCATCAAGTCTATTGTTCTGCACCGGCTCTCTTAACTCCAGAAAGAAGAGAATACACATCAACGCATTTGAAGAGGCCACAGCGTGCGCATTGAAGCCCAAAAAGAACGCTCCCATTATTTCCGAGTTCCGACGTACTAGCCCACACCGGCGGCGCCTTGACGCGCGCCGCCCCGCTAAGCTTCACGCCATGTGACGCCACTGTTCTATTCCCTAGCATCGCCGCGCGTGAAAAAGCGCTTTTTAAAGCTATTTTCTACATCCAGGCTTGATACAAGGTCCTGTACATATGGAGATTGTTGATACAGTATATGAATAATTCCACAAGGCAAAATGAATGAGCAATGACAGTGAATAAAGGGACTAAACCGTAAGCAAAGTGCCCGGCAGGACATAAGTAACTATGAATTAATGTGACGATTATTGTAAGCACAAACAGAGGATCATGGGCATCAGGCCCATATATGTAGTCATAAAACATATAATATATAACGTTATGGTAGCCTATACCGACTATGTTTGTTTATCTGCTGCTTTCAAAACATAACCACAACGGTGCCGCAGCGCGACGCTTCCTATTGGAGCTAGGGGCGGCGCCTTGACGCGCGTAAACTGCGCTGCGCTTCGCCGGTGGTGTGTTTGCCGGCTTCATGGAGCGCACTCATGTGCCGTGGGGGAGGAGCCAGGTGTCAGGGAAGGAGAGTAGAGGACGTCATGCTGAGGAAACGAAACCTAAGGTTCATATAAACTACTAACAAAGCAACCGAACCGACGTGGAAGCAGTTCTCTCTTTCAGGAGAAAAGAAAAACGCATTTTGGAAAAAATTGTCTGCCAGACAGAAACAACAACGACAAGGTGAGTAAAGCAGCACAATAATGCAACAATAATGGGATTGCTCAATACATAAACCTTGTCGTCTGTGTCTAGGAATGGCCTCTGCTAACACTACCTGGTCTGAGGAGAACTTTTCATGTTCCATCTGTCTGGATGTGTTCAACAGCCCAGTCACCACACCATGTGGACACAACTTCTGCAGAACCTGTATTACTAAGTTCTGGGATGAACAAGTCCAGTACAAATGTCCCGTTTGCAGCAAGATTTTCGACATAAGACCTGATTTACAGGTCAATACCCTCTTATCAGAGCTGGCTGCTCAGTTTAGAACGACCGTACAGGTAAAAGAGCAGCCTTGTGTTGAACCAGCAGAAGTTCCCTGTGACGTCTGTACTGGGACCCAGTTGAAGGCCGTGAAGTCCTGCCTAGTGTGTTTTGTCTCTTACTGCCAAACCCACCTGGAGCCACATCAGAGAGTCGCAGTCCTGAAGAGACATCGGCTGGTCGAGCCTATGGACCGCCTGGAAGACAGGGTGTGTAAGAAACATGACCGACTCCTGGAGCTCTTTTGCCAGACTGAACAGGTGTGTGTGTGTCAGTCCTGCACAGAGGGTGACCACAGGTCCCATCCTGTTGTACCTCTAAAGGAGGAATATGAAGTGAAGACGGCCCAGCTGAGGAAGATAGAGGCTGATGTTCCGCAGATGATCCAGGAGAGAAAAATAAAGATTAAGGAGATCAAAGACACAGTAGAATTGAGCAAGAAAGTCGCAGACAGAGAGATAGCTGATGGTGTGCAGCTCCTCACTGCTCTGATGCGCTGCATTGAAAAGTGGCAGGATGACTTCAACCAAATGGTTAAAGAGAGACTGAAAACCACAGAGAAACAAGCTGAAGACCTCATCAAAGAGCTGGAGCAGGAAATTGAAGATCTGACCAAAAGAAGCTTAGAGGTGAAGCCACTCTCACACACTAAAGACCACCTCCACTTCCTCCAGGCCTTCAGATCCCTGAAGGATCCTCCACCCACCAGGGACTGGACGGCGGTGGAGGTCCGTCTTCCGTCATACGTACGGACCTTGAGGAGATCCCTGGATCAGCTGGAGGAGACACTGAACATGGAGATGAAGAAGCTGCATGAGGCTGAACTGAAGAGGGTCCAGCAGTATGAAGTAGATGTGACTCTGGATCCTGATACAGCTCATCCCGTGCTCATCCTGTCTGAGGATGGGAAACAAGTACATGATGGAGGTGCAGTGAAGAGACTCCCAGACAACATTAAGAGATTTACACAGCATGTATATGTTCTCACGAGGCAGAGCTTCTCTTCAGGGAGATTTTACTTTGAGGTCCAGGTTAAAGAACATACTGCATGGCGTCTAGGAGTGGCCAGAGAGTCCATCAACAGAAAAGGTTGGATCGTAGTGACCCCTAAGATGGGTTACTGGACTCTTTACTTCGACAAGGATGGGTTGGTGTTCAGAGATGACCCTGCTGTCCGTCTCCCTCTGAGAGCTGAGCTCCAGAAGGTGGGGGTGTTTGTTGATTATGATGAGGGTCTGGTCTCCTTCTATGATGTTGAAGCCAGGGTTCATATCTACTCTGCTACCGGCTGCACCTTTACTGAGCCTCTCTATCCATTCCTCTGCCCAAGTCTCTTTAATTATAAAGTTTTAATCCCTGCCCCCCTGATCATCTCACCTGTCAATCAACCAGACTCTGTCTTTTAATGAAACAAACAAACCACCAAAACAACTGATGTTTCCTGAATAAGAATCTCTACCATGTGAGATCTGAGAGATCTGTATTAATGTTGTACTGCTGACATTTAACAAGGAGAAATTCAATAGGAAATTAACCCTGAATATTATCAATTATAACCCATTGTAAATTATTAGATAACATTATATTCTTCATTATCTGTTTTCTCCAGTTGTTTAAAGGTTTATTGCTATACAAGTGTTAATGGTTGCAGTTACGTATAACTTGTTTTGAGGATGAATGTGTACATCATAATCATCTAAACATTACGATGAGTTTATATCAGAATCATGAATGATAACTCAATGAAATGTAAAAATACTTTTCTGATGTTAATAAAAATGGAGAAAAAGCTGATGAGTCAATGACTTTTAATGTCCACCATACAACAACCCAACATGTGTTCCACACTTACAGAAAGGTCACAGTGACTACATGTAAAGATTCTCTGTACCCTGACTTTGTCTTGTCAGCTCTTCTCTCCTCTCCATCCTCTCATCTTAGTTTCTCCTCTCTCCTTCCTCTCTTCTCTTCCTTATCTCTCCTATCTCTGCTCTCCTTTCAAGCTCATCCAGGATTATGTTATGTTATATTAAGTATTGTCTTGCATACACATTACATGTGTGTAAATACCCGTTTGACTTGTCTTTGCTATAGTCTACTACCTGTGCCCTGGCGCATACAAGCAGCAGTCCCATAATCAGTGTTATGAGCGACACCCAGTGGCGGGGGCGGGTATCACCACAGAGGGGCGGAACCTTCTTTGTGGGCCCCTAATCCTACCATTTTGTAGCAGACCTACACTTAATTTGACTATTTATTTCGTATTGTGAGACCTGATTCTCTTCTATTTTTTTTTTTTTTGCCATTTGTCACATGATTAAGGAACAAACTACATTCTTTCTTTCTTTCTTCATTTCTTTTGATCACCCATTCAGGTAAGAGTCGTCTGCGGTCTCGGTCTCAAACACAGTATTATTTGAATTGCATCGTTGAATAACATGAAGGTGTTAAATTAATGCAACAAGCGTTGGCTCGGCGGTGGGTGTGTGGAGGACAGCCGCAGCAGACAGAGTGGGAGACGTCTTCCGCTGTCGCTCTCCAAGGTGCTGAACTCTGGCTGAGTGATGACGTCACACGCTCCCCTGTGAACGCCCCTTCAGTTCAGCTTCAATAAGAGGAGGACAGGTGTGTCGCATCAGCGCCCAATCAGCAGGGGACCGGGTCACCCTATCACCCTATCAGAGGTGATGCCTGCAACAGCAGGTGTTTCACCTAGAGAGGGAGTCAGCGAATAGAAATAATGCAAACTAATCTATAAATGCTGTAGAAAAGATGTCAAATGATTAATTAAGTCATTTTTTATTTTGATTTTTGAATTCATGAATTCAGTTCCTTCCTGAACTACGAGCCGTTCTGTGGTTCTCTGAGGGCGCGGCACCAACTGCCAAGCTCTACCGGTCGAGCCACCAGGGACTAGAGATTCAAATCACGGAGAGGATTCCTGGAAATATATCTATAGAGAGAGAGAGAGAGAGAGAGAGAGAGAGAGAGAGAGAGAGAGAGAGAGACTTGTTGGTTGGTGTGTGTGTGTGTGTGTGTGTGTGTGTGTGTGTGTGTGTGTGTGTGTGTGTGTGTGTGTGTGTGTGTGTGTGTGTGTGTGAGACAACCCTCCAGTCTAGGTGATAGAGGGCCTAACATAAAGCCACTCAAACATAGGAGGCTTGGGTTCAAGGCTTAACAAAGGGATTTATTGAGACATCAGGGTGAGCATGGGCCAAAATAACAAACATAAGTCTTAGCTTAAACAAAAACAGTCTAATTAAAACCAAAAAGACAAAGGGTAAGCCTAGCTTCCTCACTTTAACAAAAAACAGGAGAAAAATGGGACACCAAACAAAAGGCCACTCACCCCTACCAGCACCTAGGCAAAAATCAGTCAGTCAATCAAAAATGGCCAACCAATGGCCACCAAGGCAACAAACAGCACAAAACCAACAGGCAGTGGCATTGTGAGTAATACACTAGTTAAACACCAATACAAGACACAAGCATAAGTGTCACTAAGACAAGGGACGTAAGACACACAAGCATCCAGCTTGCTGGTGTGTTTGGCCTTCTGGCATTCGGCTTCAAACAGGTGGCACTGACGAGCCTTTAACTGATGGCTTGGCCCTCGTTGCCATGGCTCCTCCAATCAGTGCAGTGGAGTCCCAAACGGCCATTTTGTGTTCCTAAAAACATAGGACAAAAAAAAAAACAGAAAGGGAAAATCCAGAACCCCACAAATACCTTGGAACGTAACACAGGGAAATAAAATACCTTAGATGATGACATCATACAGCCGTCCTAACCAATTTTTTTTTTTTGTGATTCATCCTGGATCAAATCTCAACTTAAATGCATAGCATTTTAAAAACGTATGTAAATATGCCCTCAAATGGCCCTCTATTAAAGACATGCTACTGCACGCGTTAGCTGATACTGGCAGTTCTGGCAGTTATCAGGTTACATGAATCAAATGTTTTGGCTCCACATCAGAGACGGTGAAAACCTGATCTGCAATCAAGCCCCGCCCCTCAATGGAAAACTAGTGTCTACCAGACGTCAGCCAGAATGCATGTTTTACATTCTGATAGTGGGTTAGGGTTAATGTTAGGGATAGGTCCCACTCCAACAGCGTGTTTGGTTTTCCTTTACAACTTGACTGCTAGTTACTTTATTACAGCAACCCTATTGTCCAAAATATGATTCTTATTCTGCCCTTTTTTCTCTGCAGGCTTAATTTGTTCAGGGTGGAATACAAATGATTCTGCTTGATTAAGTGGTGGGAGGATGGGTTTTGGATGGGTCTCTTTTGACACTCGAGCATTTCTCATCATTTTGAACCAAACTAATGACTGCAGTGAAAGATTAACAAAGAGAAGGTCCAGTTATTTCTGAGTTTCATCTGTCTGTTCAGACAACACAGGTAGAAAGGTCTTTAATTGTCTAGTTCTGTAATAACTCTGTAGCTTGATTCAGCTGATCCGTACCATAAGGTGAGTGTTGGGTGATTGGTCACCTGCTTGGCTACGGAGCCATGAGGGAAAGCAGACTCAACCCATTCAGTTGGCTTGAAGGAATAGAAGGAAAGGAAATTATCCCTTTTATTAACCCCTACTATTATTATTATTATTATTATTAAACCACAATACCAGTTTTCCGTCACTTTAGATTCACACACTGTTTGTCCCTGGCACTTAAAGGCTACCCATAATGCACCACCAGTGATAATGCGACATTGTTAACTGCCACGGCACATTTGAGGTTTGTTTCGCTGTCTCTGTGCTGGCATTGACTGTGTTGTCTCTGAATAGTGAACTTGTTGGTTTGGTTCGTCTGCCCTACCCTGAGTCACATGATGCAAATGTTTTATGTGGTTAGAGATGAGCCTTATATAACTACCAGAGTTAAATCAATATTACATCACAAACCATACTAGCACATATAACCTGGAGATACAGGGAGAGGGTTGTTTTTATGAAGACAGAAAGAAGAACACCAGCCTCAGGAAAAGTCAATTCAAGTCAACTTTTTTTCTCTTAATCACAGTTACAGTGGAAGATCACCATTAAATCACCACAATGTCTCTGGTTTTGCACCATCTCTTAGTCTGTTTTTTGTCCTATATTGTGCTTTCAAACATCTTTGAAATCACATCAAGGTTTTTGAAGAACAGCGCATGAATGTCAGGGAACTGTGTGTCCGTTGGGGCGGGGCCAGGTGTTAGGGGAGGAGCCTGGTTTTAGGGGAGGAGAGCAGAGGACGTCTGGTTCAAGAAACTAAACATAACATTCATAGAAACCAAAGCCAACCGACGTGGAAGCAGTTCTCTCATTCAGGAGGAAAATAAAACGCATTTTGAAACAAATAGTCAGAGAGACAGAAACCACAACAAGGTGAGTAAAACAGCACAACCTTGAGAGAAGTTAAAACCGCTCTTCTGGTTATGGAATAACAAAAATAATGGATGATTGCTCAACACATACACCTTGTCGTCTGTGTCTAGGAATGGCCTCTGCTAACACTTCCTGGTCTGAAGAGAACTTTTCATGTTCCATCTGTCTGGATAAATTCAGCAGTCCAGTTACCACACCATGTGGACACAACTTCTGCAGAAACTGTATTACAAAGTACTGGGATGAACAAGTCTCTTACAAATGTCCTGTTTGCAACAAGATTTTTCAAACTAGACCCTTTCTACGAGTCAACACCCTCTTATCAGAGCTGGCAGCTCAGTTTAGAATGTTTGTACGAGTAAAAGAGCAGCCTGGTTTTAACCCAGCAGAAGTTCCCTGTGATGTCTGTACTGGGACCCAGCTGAAGGCTGTGAAGTCCTGCCTAGAGTGTTTTACCTCTTACTGCCAAACCCACCTGGAGCCACATCAGAGAGTCGCAGTCCTGAAGAGACATCAGCTGGTCGAGCCTATGGACTGTCTGGAAGACAGGATGTGTAAGAAACACAATCAACTTCTGAAGCTCTTTTGCATGATTGAACAAGTGTGTGTGTGTCAGTTCTGCACAGAGACAGACCACAAGTTCCACCCTGTTGTACCTCTAAAGGAGGAATATGAAGTGAAGACGGCCCAGCTGGGGAAGATAGAGGCTGAAGTTCAGCAGATGATCCAGGAGAGACAAAAAAATATTCAGGAGATTCAAGACACAGTTAAACGCAGCAAAGCAGACGCAGACAGAGTGATAGCCGATGGTGTGCAGGTCCTCACTGCTCTGATGCGCTGCATTGAAAAGTGCCAGGATGATCTCAACCGAATGGTTAAAGAGAGAATGAATTTCTCAGAGAAACAAGCTGAAGACCTCATCAAAGAGCTGGAGCAGGAAATAGAAGATCTGACCAATAGAAGCTCAGAGGTGAAGCAGCTCTCACACACTAAAGACCACCTCCACTTCCTCCAGGCCTTCAGGTCCCTGAAGGATCCTCCACCCACCAGGGACTGGACGACGGTGGAGGTCCGTCCTCGGTCATACATAGGGACCTTGAGGAGATCCCTGGATCAGCTGGAGGAGACACTGAACATGGAGATTAAGAAGATGTGCGGTGCTGCTGAACTGAAGAGGGTCCAGCAGTATGAAGTAGATGTGACTCTGGATCCTGATACAGCTCATCCCTGTCTCATCCTGTCTGAGGATGGGAAACAATTACATGATGGAGGTGTAGTGAAGAAACTCCCAGACAACCCTAAGAGATTTACACAATATACATGTGTTCTCACGAGGCAGAGCTTCTCCTCAGGGAGATTTTACTTCGAGGTCCAGGTTAAGGACAAGACTCAATGGCGTTTAGGAGTGGTCAGAGGCTCCATCAACAGTAAAGGTCCGATCATATTGACTCCAGAGAAAGGTTTCTGGAATATTTTCTTTGACAAGGATGGGTTGGTATTTAGTGATAACCCTGCTGTCCGTCTCCCTCTGAGAGCTGAGCTCCAGAAGGTGGGGGTGTTTGTTGATTATGATGAGGGTCTGGTCTCCTTCTATGATGTTGAAGCCAGGGTTCATATCTACTCTGCTACTGGCTGCGCCTTTAGAGAGCCTCTCTATCCATTCCTCGGTCCAGGTTTACATAATAGAGGTAGAAACTCTGCCCCCCTGATCATCTTACCTGCCAATCAAACAGACTAAGGCCTTTGTTTGATAATGAAATAATCAAACAACCAAAACAACGAAAGTTGTTTCCTCTACCATGGGAGATCTAAGAGAACTGCATTCATATCCTACTATTCACTGTCATTTAACAAGAGGAAAAATAATTAAGCAACTAACACTGTGTACTATAAAAGGTATTACCCAATATAACTTGTTTCACTATAATGTTAAATATATTTTTTTCTGAATGATTTTTATGTTTTATGTTTAATGATGTAAAATTAGGTTAGCTGAAAATGTGAAATGTTAATTTGGATCACATTATCAATCGTTTTTTAAACCAAAAAGTTATATTTTTTTATTATTTTGAATCATTTTTGACAACACAATACAATTTTTGTATTCTTTTCAGATTTAAATAAAAATGTACTAAAAGTAGAATGGGGGCAATTTCTGTGGAAGAGTTACATTCTCAGTACAATATGTTCAGTAGAATAGGTACATTCTCAGCATGTATTCAGTAGAATAGGTACATTCTCAGTATGTATTCAGTGGAATAGGTACAATCTCAGTACAATATGTATTCAGTAGATTCAGTAGTACCTATCAGTGGGATAAAACAAAAGCAACAGTTGTTGTTTTTTGGCCTGAAAACCTTTTGACAATTGATGGGAATTAAGGAAGGATTCAAATCTAAGAATAATTGCACATTTTTGTAGCTGGTGAGCCAGTTAATGAATTTTTATCTTTACCATGCCAACAACCCAACATGTGTTGGGTTGTGTTACACAAAGCTCCAAATTACTCCATGTGTGTGTGAGCACCGTGATTTTGTCTTCTCAGCTCTCCTCTGAAATTCCTGATTTTGTCCCCATCATCATTTGTTAAATATATATTTTTTTAAATATTGATGGAATGTCTTTATTCCTTCAGTTGTTTCTATTTTATCATATTTTATGTCAGCGATATTGGATATTGTTATCGCTGGGCTGATGTGTAATGCCTATTACTACCGTCAGGGGGAGCACTAGTCCTTCAAACGGTGGACATTCACTCCGTCGACTGGTTCCTGTTACACACTGTAGCCTTTAACATATTTAGACAGTATATCGTAAGCCCAATGATGTAGTATATCTAATTAGACTATTTATTTAATATTGTGAGACATGATTCTCTTTTTTTGCATTTCATCGCATGATTAAGGTATAACTACAGCCACCTGCTACTAATTAATTAATGACTTCCTTAATTACCCACCACCACCGCACCGAGGGAGGAGGAGAAGCTTTCTGTCTTCTTTTTATGTGTTATGTTATTTTAAAGTGTGGTGACGCTGGTCGACCGTTGGAGCTTCAAGAAAAACACGAGCCAAGAAAAAAAAAAAAAAACGATCACTATCTAACACTATCTATCCATGTATTTCATCCGCAGCAGACTGAGTGGGAGACGTCTTCCGCTGTCGCTCTCCAAGGTGCTGAACTCTGGCCGAGTGATGACGTCACACGCTTTGGACAAGCCACCGACCGCGTGGTTTAGGGAATCACCCCTGGTGTACAAACTCCATTTATAAAGGAGTAAGAATGTGAAACACTTTGCAGGAAAAACTACCTGCACCGAATGAGATGAGATAAGAAAAAGAAAACAGAATTGTTGACAGTTTTGGCATTAAAAACAAGACTCGATGTGTGTGGCTATTCTGTCTGGTTCCTAAACCTTCTCTCACCTACAACTATAGAAGATCATATTAGCCAAACTATAACTCACAATACGACCATTAGCAGGCGTTTGTATCCAGAGTGTCCAGTACAAATGGTGTAGAAAAGATGTCAAATTATTAATTGAGTCATTAATAATTTAATTTTTTTAATTAATGAATTCAGTTCCTTCCTGAACTACGGGCCGTTCTGTGGTTCTCTGAGGGCGCGGCACCAACTGCCAAGCTCTACCGGTCGAGCCACCAGGGACCAGAGATTCAAATCACAGAAGATTTCTGGAAATATATCTATAGAGAGAGATAGAGAGAGAGACACACACACACACACACACACTTGTTGGTTGGGGTGTGCGTGTGTGTGTGTGTGTGTGTGTGACAACCCTCCAGTCTAGGTGATAGAGGGCCTAACATAAAGCCACTCAAACAGAGGAGGCTTGGGTTCAAAGCTTAACAAAGGGATTTATTGAGACATCAGGGTGAGCATGGGCCAAAATAACAAACATAAGTCTTAGCTTAAACAAAAACAGTCTAATTAAAACCAAAAAAACAAAGGGTAAGCCTAGTTTCCTCACTTTAACAAAAAACAGGAGAAAAATGGGACACCAAACAAAAGGCCACTCACTCCTACCAGCACCTAAGCAAAAATCAGTCAGTCAATCAAAAATGGCCAACCAATGGCCACCAAGGCAACAAACAGCACAAAACCAACAGGCAGTGGCATTGTGAGTAATACACTAGTTCAACACCAATACAAGACACAAGCATAAGTGTCACTAAGACAAGGGACGTAAGACACACAAGCATCCAGCTTGCTGGTGTGTTTGGCCTTCTGGCATTGGGCTTCAAACAGGTGGCACTGACGAGCCTTTAACTGATGGCTTGGCCCTCGTTGCCATGGCTCCTCCAATCAGTGCAGTGGCGTCCCCAACGGCCATTTTGTGTTCCTAAAAACATAGGACAAAAAAAAAACAGAAAGGGAAAATCCAGAACCCCACAAATACCTTGGAACGTAACACAGGGAAATAAAATACCTTAGATCAGGGTTTCTCAACGGGGGCGGCAGCGCCCCCTGGGGGGCGTTCGTAGAACCTAGGGGGGCGCTGGGAACGAACACGGGGGCGTCACAACTTCGCTTGTGTAGTGGTCATTATTTTGAACTTTTTAAACTTTCATGGTTTTCAAATATTTTCGGTGCAAAAATAGGATAAATGAAATAAAAAGCCTATCTTCATATGGGTTTCTAACCCCTCTATCGTCTCATCTACTTTTTACTTTATGCTCAGTACCGGCGTGATCGCCATGGTAACGCCGATAAACAAATCAACCTCATCGCAGCAGCGTGGTGCTTTCCGAAACTATTTCGCCCTCCCCTGACTTCCACTGGTTGGTTTGCGGGACATGCAAAGCAAGCGGTGGATGGGGCATTACACTAAGCAACATGAATCTCATCCATATTACATAGTAAGGCAACATAAGACGTGAATAAAGCTAACGCCGCTTAGCATGCTAATTGTAAACAATAGAACGTGCGCATTACGTGTAGACCACCGCAACGTCGCTCATTACGTCTGTGAACCGATAAACACTTTCATAAGGTACGCACACCAACCGGCACATACTCATTTAACACTGATGTTACAGGCGCTTAACTTGTATAGTAACAAACTACTTTAATTACTATTTGGCCGCAAACTTAAACGTCCTACTCGCCAACTCAGAACGAAGCGGATAAAGGCTGCACATGCACAGCGTTGCTAGGCAACGTCACATAAACAAAGGGAGTCTTTCGTACACATATTGAACCCAAGTTCGCGGGTTAACAGTTCAATAACCAATAAAAATGTACACAAGCACTGTTACGTATTAAACTTCAATAGCTGAATAATAAAACCTTTTAATAAAACTCTGAATACACATTTTCTTGTCCAGAAGAAACCAAAACGGCACAGAAGTTTTTTATTCAAGCAATGTAGCACGAGTTGGAGTGGAGTTGGTTAGGAACAATAATATTGGGGGGGGGGGGGGGGGGGGGGCGCCAGAGGATCAGGGTAAGGTAAGGGGGGCATTTGCTCAAAAAAGGTTGAGAAACACTGCCTTAGATGAAAAACGTATGTAAATATGCCCTCAAATGGCCCTCTATTAAACACATGCTACTGCACGCATTAGCTGATACTGGCAGTTCTGGCGGTTATCAGATTACATGAATCAAATGTTTTGGCTCCACATCAGAGACGGTGAAAACCTGATCTGCAATCAAGCCCCGCCCCTCAATGGAAAACTAGTGTCTACCAGACGTCAGCCAGAATGCATGTTTTACATTCTGATAGTGGGTTAGGGTTAATGTTAGGGATAGGTCCCGCTCCAACAGCGTGTTTGGTTTTCCTTTACAACTTGACTGCTAGTTACTTTATTACAGCAACCCCATTGTCCAAAATATGGTTCTTATTCTGCCCTTTTTGCTCTGCAGGCTTAATTTGTTCAGAATGGAATAAAATGATTTTGCTTGATTAATTGGTGGGAGGATGGGTTTTGGATGGGTCTCTTTTGACACTTGAGCATTTCTCATCATTTTGAACGAAACTAATGACTGCAGTGAAAGATTAACAAAGAGAAGGTCCAGTTATTGTTGTTCTGATTTTCATCTGTCTGTTCAGACAATACAGGTAGAAAGGTCTTTAATTGTCTAGTTCTGTAATAACTCTGTAGCTTGATTCAGCTGATCCGTACCATAAGGTGAGTGTACTGTGATTGGTCACCTGCTTTGCTACGGAGCCAGGAGGGAAAGCAGACTCAACCCATTCAGTTGGCTTGAAGGAATAGAAGGAAATCCATGGACTGAAATTATCCTTTTTATTATTACCCCTACTACTATTATTATTATTATTATTATTATTATTATTAAACCACAATACCAGTTTTCCATCACTTTAGATTTACACACTGTTTGTCCCTGGCACTTAAAGGTTACCCAAAATGCACCACCAGTGATAATGCGACATTGTTAACTGCCACGGCACATTTGAGGTTTGTTTCGCTGTCTCTGTGCTGGCATTGACTGTGTTGTCTCTGAATAGTGAACTTGTTGGTTTGGCTCGTCTGCCCTACCCTGAGTCACATGATGCAAATGTTTTATGTGGTTAGAGATGAGCCTTATATAACTAACTACCAGAGTTAAATCAATATTACATATATTGTAATATTGTAATATTACAATATTACAATATTACACAAACCATACCAGCACAAATAACCTGGACATACAGGGAGAGGGTTGTTTTTATGAAGACAGAAAGAAAAACACCAGCCTCAGGAAAAGTCATTTCAAGCCAACTTTTTTTCTCT
Organism: Micromesistius poutassou; assembly: GCF_964030765.1. Taxonomy (NCBI): domain Eukaryota; kingdom Metazoa; phylum Chordata; class Actinopteri; order Gadiformes; family Gadidae; genus Micromesistius; species Micromesistius poutassou. Next base: position 1,837,953 of record NC_140294.1, read on the forward strand.
TAATCGCAGTTACAGTGGAAAATCACCATTAAATCACCACAATGTCTCTGGTTTTGCACCATCTCTTGGTCTGTGTTTTGTCCTATATTGTGCTTTCAAACATCTTTGAAATCACATCAATGTTTTTGAAGAACAGCGCATGAATGTCAGGGAACTGTGTGTCCGTTGGGGCGGGGCCAGGTGTTAGGGGAGGAGCCAGGTGTTAGGGGAGGAGAGCAGAGGACGTCTGGTTCAAGAAACTAAACGTAACATTCATAGAAACCAAAGCCAACCGACGTGGAAGCAGTTCTCTCATTCAGGAGGAAAATAAAACGCATTTTGAAACAAATAGTCAGAGAGACAGAAACCACAACAAGGTGAGTAAAACAGCACAACCTTGAGAGAAGTTAAAACCGCTCTTCTGGTTATGGAATAACAAAAATAATGGATGATTGCTCAACACATACACCTTGTCGTCTGTGTCTAGGAATGGCCTCTGCTAACACTTCCTGGTCTGAGGAGAACTTTTCATGTTCCATCTGTCTGGATGTGTTCAGCAGTCCAGTCACCACACCATGTGGACACAACTTCTGCAGAACCTGTATTACAAAGTTCTGGGATGAACAAGTCTCGTACAAATGTCCTGTTTGCAACAAGATTTTTCAAACTAGACCCTTTCTACGAGTCAACACCCTCTTATCAGAGCTGGCAGCTCAGTTTAGAATGTCTGTACGAGTAAAAGAGAAGCCTGGTTTTAACCCAGCAGAAGTTCCCTGTGACGTCTGTACTGGGACCCAGCTGAAGGCTGTGAAGTCCTGCCTAGAGTGTTTTACCTCTTACTGCCAAACCCACCTGGAGCCACATCAGAGAGTCGCAGTCCTGAAGAGACATCAGCTGGTCGAGCCTATGGACTGTCTGGAAGACAGGATGTGTAAGAAACACAATCAACTTCTGAAGCTCTTTTGCATGATTGAACAAGTGTGTGTGTGTCAGTTCTGCACAGAGACAGACCACAAGTTCCACCCTGTTGTACCTCTAAAGGAGGAATATGAAGTGAAGACGGCCCAGCTGGGGAAGATAGAGGCTGAAGTTCAGCAGATGATCCATGAGAGAAAACTAAAGATTAAGGAGATCAAAGACACGGTAGACATTAGCAAGAAAGATGCAGACAGAGAGATAGCCGATGGTGTACAGATCCTCACTGCTCTGATGCACCACATAGAAAAGTGCCGGGATGAATTCTATCGAACGGTTAGAGAGAAACATAAATCCACAGAGAAACAAGCTGAAGGCCTCATCAAAGAGCTGGAGCAGGAAATAGAAGATCTGACCAATAGAAGCTCAGAGGTGAAGCAGCTCTCACACACTAAAGACCACCTCCACTTCCTCCAGGCCTTCAGGTCCCTGAAGGATCCTCCACCCACCAGGGACTGGACGACGGTGGAGGTCCGTCCTCTGTCATACATAGGGACCTTGAGGAGATCCCTGGATCAGCTGGAGGAGACACTGAACATGGAGATGAAGAAGCTGCGTGACGCTGAACTGAAGAGTGTACAGCAGTATGAAGTAGATCTGACTCTGGATCCTGATACAGCTCATCCCCTGCTCATCCTGTCTGAGGATGGGAAACAAGTACATGATGGAGGTGTAAGGAAGAAACTCCCAGACAACCCTAAGAGATTTACAGCGTGTGTATGTGTTCTCACGAGGCAGAGCTTCTCCACAGGGAGATTTTACTTTGAGGTCCAGATTAAAGACAAGACTGCATGGTATTTGGGAGTGGCCAGAGAATCCATCAACAGAAAAGGTGGGACCACGCGGACCCCTGAGCCGGGTTACTGGATTCTCTACTACTACAAGGATGGGTTTGTATTTAAAGATAACCCTTCTGTCCATCTCCCTCTGAGAGCTGAGCTCCAGAAGGTGGGGGTGTTTGTTGATTGTGATGAGGGTCTGGTCTCCTTCTATGATGTGGAAGCCAGGGTTCATATCTGCTCTGCTACTGGCTGCACCTTTAGTGAGCCTCTCTATCCATTTCTCTGCCCAGGCCGCCATGATTATGAAAGTAACAACTCCGCCCCCCTAATCATCTCACCTGTCAATCAAACAGACTAGGAGCTTTGTTTGATAATGAAATAGTCAACAACCAAAACAACTAATGTTGTTTCTTGAATAAGAATCTCTTCCATGTGAGATCTGAGAGAACTGCATTACTGTCTTACTGCTGTCATTTAACAAAGAGAAATTCAGTAGGAAGTTAACCCTGACTATTATAAATGATAACCCATTGTAAATCATTAGATAACATTTTCTTCATTGTCTGTTTTCTCCAGTTTTTTAAAGGTTTACTGCTATACAATTGTTTATGGTTGCAGTTATGTATAACTACTTTCAGGGATGGATGTGCTTCATAATAATCAAATCATTACTTTACTTCTGAATCATGACGACACAATAAAATGTATGAATGTATGACTTTTATGATTTAAATAAAAATGGAAAAACAGCTGATGAGTCGATTTACTTTTAATGTCCACCATACAACAACCCAACATGTGTAACACACTAACACTAAGGACACTCATCCAGGATTGTGTTAAGTATTGTCTTGCTGCTGCATACACATTACATGTGTGTGAATACCCATTTGACGTGTCTTTGCTATAGTCTACTACCTGTGCCCTAGGCAGGGCATACAAGCAGCAGTCCTATAATCAGTGTTCTGAGCGACACCCAGTGGCAGGAGCGGGTATCACCACAGAGGGGCGGGACGTTCTTTGTGTCCCCGACCTATTGTTACCAGCAGGGGGTGCACTAGTACTTCAAACGAGGCAAACTCTCCCAAAGCAAAAGGAAATCCCCCCTACCAGACTGTATCGCTGTCTGCTGCTCTCAGCTCTGCTGCTCGTGTTTGCACTGTGCGCGTACACATCGGGGAGAGTTCCTACAGCAGCGTAGCGCCAATAAACAGCTCTTTGCTCTCTGTCTGTTTTTGTTGAAACTCGGATCTGGTTGGATAAAAAGCATTCGGGGAAGCCCCGGAAACCCGGGTCTATAAAGCCGGTTAATCACCGTTACAGTCGAAAATCCACACTAAATCCCCACAATGTCCCTCATTTTGCACCAGCTCTCTTTTAATTCCAGAAAGAAGAGAACACACATCAACGCATTTATAGTACCCGACACAGTGCATGGATGAAGTGCACCCATGTGCGGAGCAAGGAGTTAGGGGAGGAGCTAAGTGTGCAGGCAGTTCACTCGTTCAGGAGGGAAAGAAAAACACTTTAGAGTAAATAGTCTGAGAGACAGAAACAACAACAAGGTGAGTAAAACAGCACAACTTTCAGAGAGGTTAAAACCTCTTTTCACGTTATAGTATTAAACAAGTTATGGATGTGCTCGTTACATAAACCTTACCGTCTGTGTCTAGGAATGGCCTCTGCTAGCACTTCCTGGTCTGAAGAGAACTTTTCATGTTCCATCTGTCTGGATGTGTTCAGCAGCCCAGTTACCACACCATGTGGCCACAACTTCTGCAGAACCTGTATTACAAAGTTCTGGGATGAACAAGTCCAGTACAAATGTCCTGTTTGCAACAAGATTTTCGACATAAGACCTGACCTACAGGTCAATACCCTCTTATCAGAGCTGGCTGCTCAGTTTAGAAAAACTGTACGAGTAAGAGAGCAGCCTTGTGTTGAACCAGCAGAAGTTCCCTGTGACGTCTGCACTGGGACACAGCTGAAGGCTGTGAAGTCCTGCCTAGTGTGTCTGATCTCTTACTGCCAAACCCACCTGGAGCCACATCAGAGAGTCGCAGGCCTGAAGAAACATCGGCTGGTCGAGCCTATGGACCGTCTGGAAGACAGGATGTGTAAGATACATACCCGACTTCTGGAGTTCTTCTGCAAGACTGAACAGGTGTGTGTGTGTCAGTTCTGCACAGAGACAGACCACAAGTCCCATCCTGTTGTACCTCTAAAGGAGGAATATGAAGTGAAGACAGCCCAGCTGGGGAAGATAGAGGCTGAAGTTCAGCAGATGATCCAGGAGAGACAAAAGAATATTCAGGAGATTAAAGACACAGTTAAACGCAGCAAAGCAGACGCAGACAGAGAGATAGCCGATGGTGGTCAGGTCCTCACTGCTCTGATGCGCTGCATTGAAAAGTGGCAGGATGATCTCAACCAAATGGTTAAAGAGAGAGTGAAATCCACAGAGAAACAAGCTGAAGACCTCATCAAAGAGCTGGAGCAAGAAATAGAAGATCTGACCAAAAGAAGCTCAGAGGTGAATCAGCTCTCACATACTGAAGACCACCTCCACTTCCTCCAGACCTTCAGATCCCTGAAGAATCCTCCACCCACCAGGGACTGGACGACAGTGGAGGTCCGTCCTCCGTCATACGTAGGGACCTTGAGGAGATCCCTGGATCAGCTGGAGGAGACACTGAACATGGAGATGAAGAAGCTGTGTGGTGATGCTGAATTGAAGAGGGTCCAGCAGTATGAAGTAGATGTGACTCTGGATCCTGATACAGCTCATCGCCGTCTCATCCTGTCTGAGGATGGGAAACAAGTACATGATGGAGATGTAGTGAAGGAACTCTCAGACAACCCTAAAAGATTTACAAAGTATATGTATGTTCTCACGAGGCAGAGCTTCTCCTCAGGGAGATTTTACTTTGAGGTCCAGGTTAAAGACAAGACTTCATGGTGGTTAGGAGTGGCCAGAGAGTCCATCGACAGAAAAGGTCAGAAAATATCGACCCCTGAGAATTCTTTATGGACTCTTCACTCCTATAAGGATGGGTTTATATTTCAGGATAATCCTGATGTCTGTCTCCCTCTGAGAGCTGAGCTCCAGAAGGTGGGGGTGTTTGTTGATTATGATGACGGTCTGGTCTCCTTCTATGATGTGGAAGCCAGGGTTCATATCTACTCTGCTACTGGCTGCACCTTTACTGAGCCTCTCTATCCAATCCTCTGCCCAGGTCTCCATAATTATGAAGGTAACAACTCTGCCCCCCTGATCATCACACCTGTCAATCAAACAGACTAGGGCCTTTGTTTGATAATAAAATAATCAAACAACCAAAACAACTAATGTTGTTTCCTGAATTAGAATCTCTACTATGTGAGATCTGAGAGAACTGTATTAATGTTGTACTGCTGTCATTTAACAAGGAAGAATTCAGTAGGAAGTGATCCCTGACTATTGTAAATTATAACCCATTGTAAATCATTAGATAACATTATATTCTTCATTGTCTCTTTTTCATTGTTTTTAAAGGTTTACTGCTATACAATTGTTTATGGTTGCAGTTATGTATAACTAGTTTCAGGGATTGATGTGCATCATAATAATCAAATCATTACTTTACTTCTGAATCATGAATGAAGACACAATAAAATGTATTAATGTATGACAACACTTTTATTATTTAAATAAAAATGGAAAAACAGCTGATGAGTCGACTTACTTTTAATGTCCACCATGCAACAACCCAACATGTGTAACACACTTACACAAAGGTCACAGTGACTACATGTAAAGATTCTCCTCATGTGTGTGAGTGACCGTGACTTTGTCTTGTCGTCTCTCCTCTCCATCCTCTCCTCTTAGTTTCTCCTCTCTCCTTCCTCTCTCTTCTCTTCCTCCTCTCTCCTATCTCTGCTTTCTAGCTCATCCAGGATTGTGTTAAGTATTGTCTTGCATACACATTAAACGTGTTTACAAATTACCGGCGGCAGAAGAGGCAGTCGGACCGATTTGGTCGTGGCCGATTCAACGTGTGCAATCGGCTGATAAGAACACAGGCGGCTTGAAAAAGATCACCGACGGCTTTGACGACGACCGACCGAACAGCACACACCGAACAGACTCAGGTCACCGAGCTCGCCAGACTGTCCGACGGCCGATAATCTAGTTGGTGTGTCAGGGCCATACGGAGCATGAATTAATCCTCTGATGGTAGAAGTGATAATTCACTGACACTAGAGTTCTTCAATATGGCAGCTAGTGTGGTCCACTAGGGTCACTTCACTAGAATTATTTAACATACTCTGAATAGCCAGTGTCTCTGCCCCGGAACTGCAGCTCATTTATTACCACACACACACACAGACACACACACACACACACACACACACATACACACACACACACATACACACACACACACACACACACACACACATGAAACGAAACTAAAGGAGGTTGAAACATCGTGGGAGGATACACTCTCTCTAGTGCAGGGCGAGCAGCACACTGCGTCCGTCTGTCCTCCGTCTCTAGATTTGTGTTCCCCAAAGACTACGGTTGTCATGTGAGTCCGCAGACTGGCAGAGTGGCGCACGTCACTGGTTAAATGTGCCCTGCTCAATGGTTTAGTGATCGCTTCAGGTTGAAAGCATCGTGTAGTGGGGCCCTAGCTTTAGACGGGGCCCCACACTGAGGTTACTGGACAGAAATAGACAGATTCAAACTCTAAACCCTGTTTCACTCTGTGTTGCTTTTACTCATTTGTTTGTTTGTTGGTTTGTTTGGGCGTCCCCACGGTGATCACCGTGACAACGCTGAGCATCAGGCACCAGGAACTCGCCGCCCAGGGTGGCGTCCGCCACTGCCATGGGCTGGTTCATCAGCGCGTGCCACGCCGGCCTTCGTCTTCTCCGCGCTCATCGAGCTCGCCGCCGTCGACCGCCCGACCAAGAGGAGCTGGGCCCGGGGCGGCAGGGAAGCACCGGAGGCCCAGCAGCACCCAGAGGTGCAAATACTCCCATCATCCGTCACCATGACGACCTGCTATTGAGTTATTAAGCAGACGCTTTTAGAGAAAAATAACTTTGTTGATTCAGTTAAAAACAAAAAAAAAGAAGGTTTACACTGACATTAGAGTATCTGTGGATAGCCGTCGTTATTCTAGGGTTTAGGAATTACTTCCTTTCTCTTATCTCCTCCCTCCTCCTCCTCTTTCCCTCCTCCTCCCTCCCTCACCACCTCCTCCCTCCCCCTACCCATCCTTTCTTTTTTCTTCACCCCTCCTTCCTCCTCCAACACTACCCTTTCTCCTCCCCTTCCTCATCCTACCCCTCCCGTCCCTCAACACCTCCACTCACACCCTTCATCCTCTCCTCCTCCTCCCCCTCCACCCCTTCCTTCTCCTCCTTCTCTACCTCCATCCCCTCCTCCTCCCTCCACCTCCCCCCCTCCTCCTCTACCTCCTCCTCCTCCCTCCACCTCCTCCCCCCTTCTCCTCCATCTGCTCCCCCTCCTCCTCCTCGTCTACCACCTCCTCTTCCTCTCTCATCCTCCTCCTCACTCCACCTCCTCTACCTCCCCCCCTCCTCCTCCACCACCTCCACACACACACACACACACACACACACACACACACACACACACACACACACACACACACACACACACACACACGCCCTTGAGCAGCGGGAACATAACTAATGTTTTTTATTTCACATTTTATATTTATTCATCTTTTTTTCCTATACAATGGACAGGTGTGTGTGTGTGGCCGCATACGTGCCCTTGGTTTGTGTGTGTGTGTGTGTGTGTGTGTGTGTGTGTGTGTGTGTGTGTGTGTGTGTGTGTGTGTGTGACTAACAGTCAGTATAATGTTGCCAAGTTGTAGTTTGACTCAAATGAGGGAGCGGCGGGGCAATATTTTTATGATCGATAATACACAATGATGATGTTGTGTGTGTGCACGTGCGTGTGCGTGTAAGACCTACTGTTACCCAATACCAGCAGGGGGTGCACTAGTTCTTCAAACGGGGCAAACTTTCCAGAAGCAATAGGAAATCCTCCACTGACCAGACTGTATCTCTGTCTGCTGCTGTTAGCTCTGCTGCTCGTATGTACACTGCGCGTGCACATCGAGGAGAGTTTCTACAGCAGCGTAGCGCCAATAAACAGCTATTTGCGCTCTGTTTCTGTTGAAACCCGGATCGGGGTTGGATAAAAAGCATTCGGGGAAGCCCCGGAAACCCGGATAGATCAACACCGATCCCATTTACAGTCGCAAATCACCACACTGTCTCTCGTTTTGCACTGGCTCTCTTTTAACTCCAGAAAGAAAAAGACACACATCACGGAATTTGAAGAGGCCACACAGTGGGCATTAATGCAGTGCACTCATGTGCCGTGGGGGCGGAGCGAAACGTTAGGGGAGGAGAGAGGAGAGCACGTCATGTTAAGGAAACCAAAGCCAGCGGACGTTCAAGCAGTTCTCTCTTTCCGGAGAAAAGAAAACGCATTTTGGAGGGAAAAAAAGTCTGACAGACAGAAACCACAACAAGGTGAGTAAAGCAACACAACTTTGAGAGAAGTTAAAACCACTTTTGCCGTTATGGAATTTAAAAAAATAATAGAATTGCTCAATACATAAACCTTGTTGTCTGTGTCTAGGAATGGCCTGTGCTAACGCTTCCTGGTCTGAGGAGAACTTTTCATGTCCCATCTGTCTGGATGTGTTCAGCAGCCCAGTTACCACACCATGTGGACACAACTTCTGCAGAACCTGTATTACAAAGTACTGGGACGAACAAGTCAAGTACAAATGTCCTGTTTGCAACAAGCTTTTCAGCTCAAAACCTGATTTACATGTCAATATCCTTGTATCAGAGATGGCTGCTCAGTTTAGAACGTCCGTAAGAGTAAAAGAGCAGCCTTGTGTTGAACCAGCAGAAGTTCCCTGTGACTTCTGTACTGGGACCCAGCTGAAGGCTGTGAAGTCCTGCCTAGTGTGTCTTATCTCCTACTGCCAAACCCACCTGGAGCCACATCAGAGAGTCGCAGGCCTGAAGAAACATCGGCTGGTCGAGCCTATGGACCGTCTGGAAGACAGGATGTGTAAGAAACACGACAGACTTCTGGAGCTCTTCTGCAAGACTGAACAGGTGTGTGTGTGTCAGTTCTGCACAGAGACAGACCACAAGTCCCATCCTGTTGTACCTCTAAAGGAGGAATATGAAGTGAAGACGGCCCAGCTGGGGAAGATAGAGGCTGAAGTTCAGCAGATGATCCAGGAGAGAAAACTTAAGATCAAGGAGATCAAAGAAACAGTAGAATTGAGCAAGAAAGTTGCAGACAGAGACATTGCTGATGGTTTGCAGATCCTCACTGCTCTGAAGCGCTGCATTGAAAAGTGGCAGGATGACTTCATCCAAACGGTTAAAGAGAGACTGAAAACCACAGAGAAACGATCTGAAGACCTCATCAAAGAGCTGGAGCAGGAAATAGAAGATCTGACCAAAAGAAGCTTAGAGGTGAAACCGATCTCACACACTAAAGACCACCTCCATTTCCTCCAGGCCTTCAGATCTCTGAAGAATCCTCCACCCATCAGGGACTGGACGACGGTGGAGGTCCGTCATCCGTCATACGTAGGGACCTTGAGGAGATCCCTGGATCAGCTGGAGGAGACACTGAACATGGAGGTGAAGAAGCTGTGTGGTGATGCTGAACTGAAGAGGGTCAAGCAGTATGAAGTAGATGTGACTCTGGATCCTGATACAGCTCATCCCGAGCTTATCCTATCTGAGGATGGGAAACAAGTACATAATGGAGGTGTAGAGAAGGAACTCCCATACAACCCTCAGAGATTTACACAGTATAAATTTGTTCTCACATGGCAGAGCTTCTCCTCAGGGAGATTTTACTTTGAGGTCCAGGTTAAAGACAAGACTCTATGGCGTTTAGGAGTTGCCAGAGAGTCCATCAAGAGGAAAGGTGTGATCATAGTGAACCCTAAGATGGGTTACTGGACTCTTTTCTTCAACAGGGATGGGTTGGTATTTTATGATGAACCTGCTGTCCGTCTCCCTCTAAGAGCTGAGCTCCAGAAGGTGGGGGTGTTTGTTGATTATGATGAGGGTCTGGTCTCCTTCTATGATGTGGAAGCCAGGGTTCATATCTACTCTGCTACTGGCTGCACCTTTAGTGAGCCTCTCTATCCACTCATCGGGCCAGGTTTACATAATGGAGGTATAAGCTCTGCCCCCTTGATCATCTCACCTGTCAATCAAACAGACTAAGGCCTTTGTTTGATAATGCAATAATCAAACAACCAAAACAACTAGTGTTGTTTCCTGAATGAAAATCAGATCTGAGAGAACTGCATTAATGTTGTACTGCTATCATTTATAAAGGATCAATTCATTGGGAAAATAACCCTTTCTATCTTAAAATATTGCCCATTATAAATTATTCGATTCCACTATATTCTTCATGTTTGTTTTTATGTTTTTTCTTTTTGGTTTATTGCTATATATTGCAAATGGTTGCAGATATAATTTGTGTGGGGGATAATCTGGTTGTTTATCATAATCTATACATTAAAGAAATAAAATGTTATATTTTTCGATTTGTGTACCATACTATTTTTTTTTTGTGAAATATTTGAACTGTAAATTTAGGTAGCACAGATTTTAAATAACACACACACATCAAAAATCTACACAAATCGTCATTCGGACCAGAGTTAACTGAAACAATAGCTGCTTTCACATATGACCTCCGTCTTTTCTCCGCATTTGTGGAGCAGGAGGTTCGACCGTGAGGGTCATTCACACTTATTCACACTTGATGCCCGATATGCGGAGATCGGTGTCAGTAGAATCTCCGGCTGCTTAAGGGGGGCGGGCTTGCAAGGGGCGGCATATGACGTAGGGTCGCAAGAGGCGGGATCGGGTTTGTTTTGGTTTGACCGCAGACAGCACGCAGGCAGAACGGGCAGAACTCATCGCGATCATCTTAAATGTTGCTGCAGCGATGCATATATTCTGTTGCATCCACAACATCTGCATCGATCGATGAAAGATTGGAGCATGAGTTACAGACAAGTAGAAGAAACGATGAACAAGAAAGGCATCGCGAACGACTGCGTTACCGGAGGAAGAGAGCGTCTTTTTTGGCTTCATTTCACATCTAACAAACACTGGGACAAATGTAGTTGATTTCTGTGTTTAACTGAGAAAACAGGGAGTGGAAGGACGGGACCCTATAATGTTCAGCTAACTGTTGTCAATAATAATTGTTATGAGAGTAGCGCATGTGTGTGCGCGAGAATGGTAGTGTGTGTGTGTGAGTAGCGTGTGTCAGTTTAGTGAAGTAATGAACGAGTCCGGTTGTGTCTGTGCAAACGTGTAGGCCATACTGTAAAGTTAGTGAAACTAAGAATAAAGTACCCAGCCTGTCAATAATCGGTAGCCGCTTCATTCCGACCATATTCACACCTATAAGCAGACCCACTGCCGGTCAAAGTGATTCCCGAGAGAATCGATGGAGCGGAACATCGCTTTTGTGCTCCTCGACTATGGTCTGTGAGCCGACAGCAGGAAAGGTGTAACATAATAATAAAAATATTTTTTAAACCATTCAGCAAACAAAAGGCAGTAGTCTTATTATCGATTAGGGTGCGGGTGACACTTAATGACATGCAAATGTAGACCGAAGCGTCATCAACACGCCCACTCAACTGGTGTGAAATGCCGACATCCTACTGCTCATTCACATATAAGGTAATTAGCATTTCCTCCGGAGAACATACTACCTCGGGGGTAGTATTTTTTCAGGAGGTCCAACGTCAGGATATGTCATTTACATATACGGTACGTCCGTAGAATCTACGGAGAATAGACGGATGCACGTCCATATGTGAAAGCGGCTATTGAGGAGGAAAACCGCCGGACTAACATCTGGCCCAAGGTAGGACGAACATCTCTCTCTCTCTCTCTCTCTCTCTCTCTCTCTCTCGCTCTCTCGCTCTCTCTCTCTCTTTATCCCTCTCCTACAGTGAAGTGTCATCGATGTGTGTTTGGGCCTGTGTCTTCCATCCACGCGGTGAAGTAAAGTTCATATCTCTCTCTTGCCTCCCTTTTCTTCTGGTCCACCGTATCTTTATCTTTATTTTCTCTTTATCTTTCCCTGTCTCTCTCTGTGTAGTATTTATCTCCTTCTGTCGTTCTGTATCTTTAATTATCTTTCTGTGTCTCTCCTCTTTGCTAATCTCTCCTTCACGTCTCATCTTCTTTCATTCTTCCTCTCCACCTTTCTTTCTTTCTTTCCCTCTTTATCTCCGTCTTTATTTATCTTAATCTCTCTCTTTCTTAATTAAACTCAATTCAGTTTCCTTTATGGGCATAAATGATGAAACACTGTTGCCAAACCATTTGACAAACATGACAAAACAACAAATAGTTACAAATACATGAATCTCTCTCTCTCCCTCATCCCTCTCTCTCTCTCTCTCTCTTTTCTCTCCTTTCTTGGTGTGTGTGTGTGTGGTGGGTGTGGCAATACATTCGTTCACCCAGCACCCTGAATGCCATCACTCCCATTCACCAGCTCCAAGCCACAGACCTGCTATCCACCTCCATCTCATCAACTCTGCAGTACATCTACCCCGGTTCTTCACTCACACATCATCAGATCGTTGTTTCAACCACCGTGGTTAGATCCATAGCACCGGCTCCTTGACTTGTGCACTCAGGTTGGTTTCTCCTGTGACCTTTTGCTGTACTGCTGTCATTTATCAAGGATAAATTCATTGGGAAAATAACCCTTTCTATCTTAAAATATTGCCCATTATAAATTATTAGATTCCGATATATTCTTCATGTGTGTTTTCCTCCGTTTTTTTTCTTTTTGGATTATTGCTATAATATTGCAAATGGTTGCAGATAAAAATTGTGTGTGGGATAATCTGTTTGTTTATTATTATCTATACATTACAGAAAATCTGTATTCTGATTTCAATAAAATGTTATATTTAGATTTGTGTACCATACTATTTTGTTTTTTTCTTTTACTATTTGAAGAACTTTAAATTAAGTAGCCCAGATTTGAAAGAACATACACACAGAGACATACACTCTCTCTCTCTCTCTCTCTCTCTCTCTCTCTCTCTCTCTCTCTCTCTCTCTCTCTCTCTCTCTCTCTCTCTCTCTCTCTCTCTCTCTCTCACACACACACACACACACACACACACACACACACACACACACACACACACACACACACACACACACACACACACACACACACACACACACACACTCTCTCTCTCTCTATTATTTATCTTCATTTCTCTCTTTCTCGATTCAATTAAGTTATCTTTATTGGCATCAATGATGAGACACTGTTGGCAAACCATTTGACAAACACAACAAAACAACAACAAATAGTTACAAATACGTTAATGATCATGTAAATGAATACCACTGACAATGAATCCATTACATACCAAATGAGTTGGCAGTCCAGTTGAATCTCTTGTAGCGTCCATGGATCTAGCAGGCAGTGCTACGCCTCTGTCCTTCACGCCACATGGCAGTTTCTGACAGTAGGAAAGTTGAATGAATTCTGGATGTGGATGATATAATAAAGTATTGACCTCTTAGTTGCTTGTATATTCCTCTACTCTCCTCCGCTAACACTTCACACATGTGTGAACTTCATCCATGCACTGTGTAGGGTATTTTAAATGCGTTGATGTGTGTGTTCCTCTTTCTTGAGTCAAAAGAGAGACGGTGCAAAACGAGAGACATTGTTGGGATTTAGTGGGGATTTGCGACTGTAACGGTGATTAACCGGCGTTATAGACCCGGGATCCGAGTTTCAACAGAAACAGACAGAGAGCAAAGAGCTGTTCATTGGCGCTACGCTGCTGTAGGAACTCTCCCCGATGTGCACGCGCACAGTGCACACACGAGCAGCAGAGCTGAGAGCAGCAGACAGCGATACAGTCTGGTCAGTGGGGGATCTCCTTTTGCTTTTGGAAAGTTTGCCCCGTTTGAAGTACTGGTGCACCCCCTGCTGGTAACAGCAGGTCTTACACACACACACACACACACACACACACACACACACACACACACACACACACACACACACACACACACACACACACACACACACACACACACACACACACACACACACACACACACACACACACACACACACACACACACACAGTCAAACCAAGTCTGTCCTATAACTACAAGCATTAGCAACACTATAATGACCATCAACTTCATCCAAACACAAGAAGACATTCGTTGGGACACGTATTCACTCAACATTCCTTGTTGGTCGACATGTTTTTGCCTTTATTCAACTTAATCAAAAAGGTCAAGTCAGGAGAATGCCTAACAGAAAGGTCCAGGGTAAGATGAGCCAATAGAATCACTGTATACAGAGGAACGAGGACCACCGTTCAGCGCCTTGTTCCCCGTGATAGAAACAAAACATACAGAAACAAAACTCAAACATGAACTAAATAAATAAACTGTTCAGTTCCACTCTCTTGGCTTGGGTGCAAGGAGACTCCAGCCGTTGTGGCTGTGGTGGTTCCTTCCTGTGGAACCAGGCTGTGGATCCCGCCAATTATCTTTTTGTTCTTTTAAGAAAGATACTTTATGTTTGATTAAAAGTGCCTCCGTGGCTTAACAACTAAGAGAATCGTGTGCTGATTGGAGTAAGGCGGTTCACTCCCTGAGCCGGGTTGCCACATATGGTGGAGAATGTGGGCAACCCGACCGCGTTAGACTGACGGCATACCTGGAAGCTCTGCACTCCAGAGAGGTCAAGGGGAACCAGGAGCCTCAGACCCTGAGGAAGCAGTTTGAGGAGGCCCAGAGCCAGGCTAGCTCTCAGGCTGATATGGTCGACGAGGTAAAGTCCGTGTTGGTGAGCAGACAGCAGGAGCTAGTCACCTTACAACAGGGCAAGGAGACCCAGGAGGAGGAGCTGGTGGCCACCAGGACTATGCTGGAGAGGTTGAAGGCGGAGCTCAAGATTTCCCTGGAGGAGGCCGCCGCCAGACACGAGGCCTACAGCACAGACTGGTTCAAGGAGAGGGAGGCGCTGAAGGCCCAGCTGTTGGGTTTGATGAAGGAGCTGGAAGAGAACCGGCAGGTCGCCCAGCAGCTGAGCTTCAATGTCGGTCCCCAGACCCAGCCAAAAGAGACTCGTCAGGACAGACGGGGGAGCAGGGCCACCTCGACGGGCAGCCCAGCCGAGGCGACACGTCCGAGAGGTGGAGAGGCGGGATCGCATCCATCCGGTCCAAGAGAGGGAGGAACGGGAGCACCTGATCCGCAAGAGGAACTGGCTGGAGGTGGAGAAGCGGCGTCTGGACGCTGACCGTATGGAGCGGCAGTTCCTGGAGCGGGAGTGGCAGCGCATCAGGTTTGAGCGCTGGTGTGAGCAGTACGGGATCCAGCGGGAGCAGGATGAATAAATTAAAAAAAGTGTAATAAAAAACATAAGTTGTGTTCCCGCTGCTCAGGGGCTAAAGTTGGAGCAAACCACTGTGTGTGTGTGTGTGTGTGTAGAAGGTGGAGAGGGTGGAGGACAGGTGCGGTCGGGGGTGTAGTTGACCTCGGCCGAGCACACGTTGTTGGGCTTCTTGGAGAGCACCATGGGGGCCCGCTTCTGAGGAGGAGGAGGGGGAGGAGGAGAGTGGAGGAAATAATCCCTAAACCCTAGAATGACGACAGCTATCCACAGATACTCTAATGAATACGTAAACACATGTCAGTATAAACCTTATTTTTTTCAGTTATTTTTCAATAAAAGCGTCTGCTTAGTGACTCAATAGCAGGTCGTCATGGTGACGGATGATGGGAGTATTTGCACCTTTGGGTGCTGCTGGGCCTCCGGTGCTTCCCTGCCGCCCCGGGCCCAGCTCCGCTTGGTTAGGCGGTCGACGGCGGCGAGCTCGATGAGCGCGGAGAAGACGAAGGCCGGCGTGGCACGCGCTGATGAACCAGCCCATGGCGGTGGCGGACGCCACCCTGGGCAGCGAGTTCCTGGCGCTGATGCTCAGCGTTGTCACGGTGATCACCATGGGGACGCCCAAACAAACAAACAAACAAACCAACAAACAAACAAACAAATGAGTAAAAGCAACACAGAGTGAAACAGAGTTTAGAGTTTGAATCCGTCTCTTTCTGTCCAGTTACCTCAGTGTGGGGCCCCATCTAAAGCTAGGGCCCCACTACACGATGCTTTCAACCTGAAGCGATCACTAAACCATTGAGCAGGGAACATTTAACCGGTGACGTGCGCCACTCTGCCAGTCTGCGGACTCACATGACAACCGTAGTCTTTGGGGAACACAAATCTAGCAACCCAGTCGCCAGAGAAAAACGTTCCCAGAGTACTCTTCTACGAACGTTGGATACGTAGCTCAGTCAACGTTTCAGGGCCAAAATACGTTACATGTCAACGTTCCATTGTAAAGAGTGGAGACTGCGCCCGCACCACGTGACTTTCAAGTTTCTTATTTCAGCACAGAAGAAAGATGGTGGCCAGCCGTGTAAAATGCTACATTTTAGGGCCGTTTCTGTATCTTCAGGTTTTTTGATAACATTTTTAGCGAGAAATGTGTACTTTATGTTCACAATCTTGATTCAGAGAATGCATATGAGCTTTAGTTTAGATGTTACGCGGATATAGATCGTTCCTGCCAGCAAAACGTTGTGAACTGACGTAATGCCCAAGGATACGTTGACAGTATACGTTTTCGTGAACACTGGATTACGTTGCAGTTCAACGTAAAATAGCGAGTTGTACCTACCAACGAGGACATTTCCTGGTTATAAAAAATACATAAATTGGAATTATTTGGAGATTTCCACACCGCTGCCAGTACGGCGAAGGTGACGGTGATGCAGGGTTGCAAGCTTCACGGTTTTCTCGCCAAATTGGGCTGTTTTAAAAACGGAGTCGCGGGTGTAAACCTCAAAGTCCCGAATCCCGATCGCCCCCCCCCCCGGTCAACAACCCCGATCGCCCCCCCTCCCCGTCAACAATAAAAACGGAGTCGCGGGTGTAATCTGCGGGTCACGGTTTTCTTGGGTAGGCCTACTTTCAAAACCCACCACAGAAACAGTTGGGGTGTAATATGTATTGTATAATCTTTATGAAAACTCAGTCAGAACTATTAAACACCAGAGGATGGGCGGGGAGGGGCATTGGAAACACACACACACACACACACACACACACACACACACACACACACACACACACACACACACACACAATGCATTTCGCTGCTACAACAACAAAAAAATACAAGAAAAAGTTCCCTCTAATATTATTACTTTCAAAACATTGGCCAAAATTAAACACAGAGCTGCCAACTCTCATGGTTTGATCGTGTGACACGCGCTTTTGCCTGCTTACACGCACACACGCCACACATCCAATTTCTCACGGCAAAAAAAAACAAAAAAAACACGCGTCCACCCCCTCAACAATCCTGGGCCCCGTTTCCCGAAAGCATCGTTAGCCTAACGACGTCGTTAACACTGTCGTACGATCATCGCAGAATTTTCGGACCGTTTCCCGAAAGCATCGTTACGTAACGACGTCGTTAAAACCCTCGTAGCTAACGACGCCTACAGGGGTAGCCTACTCGTTAAGCACTAGGATGCATCGTTACTATAGCCTCAGTGGAGTCACCAGCTGGACATTCCGTGTATTGGATGTGTTTTATTAAAACACGTCATCCAATACCACTGAATGTCCAGCTGGCGCTAATTCGCAATACCCCAAAAACAGTAGTTCCCGCATATATATTATTCGTAGACTACTGTTAGATTTAAACAGCAAAGACAGACATGTTAGAAGTCAACACAAATTGCAGCAATTTAAAATTCCAAAAATCCATGCGCAGTCGAAATGTAGGCGATCAAACGCCACGTCACAAGGCAACCCTATCACAAGGCATATAATAAAATCAAATGATTCCGTTGCTCGTGTTGGAGGTCGCTTGCGAGCGGCACTTGCTGTCTGATTTTAATTCAACCATCGTGGTTAAAATGTCCTCATATTGATCAATGACAGAAGACATACTGTAGGGCCTACATGAATCATGCTGAGACCAGCGGGTGTCGGAGAATTTCTGCAGGCGTTTTTTGTTCCGATTGTTTGCCATAAAGCACTGTAGGCGCGTCGGTGAGGCTGTGATGAAGTTCACTATTTATTGGACCGTGTCTAGACAGTTACGAACATCCCTGACCTTAGTGGAGTGCACAATCGCCAAGTTGAGAGCGTGGTTTCTGCAGTGAACGTAGACTGCTGCGGGAAACTGTGCTGCGAATCGATGCGTGCCATTCCCGCTTACATTGCCCGCATCATCATACCCCTGCCCAACAATATGGGCAGGAATCTATCTAGACCAGCAACAGCAATAGCCGTGTCAATGCCTCTGCGTTTGAATGATAATGAATGAATGGAACGTTGCATTTTTAATGTTGACACCAAAGTTTCTAGAGAGTGCGCGGCGCGTCAATCACTGAATGATGATCCATCGATGCCGAAAGCATCGTTAGCCTAACGACGTCGTTAACACCGTCGTACGATCATCGCAGAATTTTCGGACCGTTTCCCGAAAGCATCGTTACATAACGACGTCGTTAAAACCGTCGTAGCTAACGACGGCTACAGGGGTACTCGTAGAGCACTCGTTGCATCGTTACTATAGCCTCAGTGGAGTCACCAGCTGGACATTCCGTGTATTGGATGTGTTTTATTAAAACACGTCATCCAATACCACTAAATGTCCAGCTGGCGCTATTTCGCAATAGGCCTACCCCAAAAACAGTGGTTCCCGCATATATATTACTCGTAGACTACTGTTCGATTTAAACAGCAAAGACAGAGACATGTTAGAAGTCAACACAAATATAACTTATTGCAGCAATTTAAAATTCCAAAAATCCATGCGCAGTCGAAATGTACGATCAAACGCCACGTCACAAGGCAACCACAAGGCATATAATAAAATCGAATGATTCCGTTGCTCGTGTGGGAGGTCGCTTGCGAGCGGCACTTGCTGTCTCCCTCTGATTTTAATTCAACCATCTTGGTTCAAATGTCCTCATATTGATCAATGACAGAAGACATACTGTACATGAATCATGCTGAAACCAGCGGGTGTCGGATAATTTCTGCAGGCGCTGCAGGGATTTCTGCACTCCCTGACCTTAGTGGAGTGCACAATCGCCAAGTTGAGAGCGTGGTTTTCTGTACGTAGACTGCTGCGGGAAACGGTGCTGCGATGCGTGCCATTCCCGCTTACATTGCCCGCACCATCATACCCCCTGCCCAACAATATGGGCAGGAATCGATCTAGACCAGCAACAGCAATAGCCGTGTCAATGCCTCTGCGTTTGAATGATAATGAATGAATGGAACGTTGCATTTTTAATGTTGACACCAAAGTTTTTAGAGAGTGCGCGGCGCGTCAATCACTGAATGAATGAATGAAACGGAATGCAGGAATCAGAGAAAGTCTGCCCTCTTTGCGGCGCAAAGCATGTTTCAGAAATCAGCAATAATAAATGCTATAGGCCTAGTTGTCACACAGACACATGCTATTTTTTATTTTTTTAATATGGAATTATTTCAGGGGAGAAAATGCCGTGAAACAATGTAGGCCTACGCACGGGATTCGGGATTAGGACTGATATTCTGATATTGGACTGATATTCGGGATTAGGACTGATATTGTCGGCCTAGACCTAATAAATTGTGTTTTAATATTTGTAGCATTCATCTTAGTCTATTCTTTTCGGAGGCTACTCTGCTGTTGGCCTTGATGGGGAGATATTTTTTTGCTGCCACAAAATATAGTTGAATCCAACAACATTCCTGCGTCTCCCCCTCATACGGAGCCCATTTCAGCACCGTGTCAGTAGACAGCTAGCAATCCTACGACGTCGTAAGAGCAGAGCACGCGCGTTCATGTTAAGATGAGTTTCGGGAAACGCTCCCCTAAAATTAACGATGCATCGTGAAATCCATCGTACGATGGATCCATCGTTATCGGGAAACGGGTCCCAGGATAACCGAACAACACTAACACACACACACACACCCAAACCCCACTCAATGTCTCTGATGCAAAGGGCCTATGAGGGCACCAGAGATCCATCTTGGGATTGTCCTAAATCCCTGTCCCAGGATCCCTTGCGGCACCTGGAACACGGCGACCACGCCCACGGTCGCCACAATACAAACACTAATCAAAGGCATGTTATATTTATGACATGAAGGTGGAATTTATTGAAGGCATTTGATCACAGCTGACAAATTACGCTGAAACATTTTAAACATGCGCAAAACTGCATGAATGTAGCTTTGGTGTGCATCACATGAAACATATAAGACAAGCCTGCAAAGATGAAAACCTATCTCCCTCTCACACTAATGTATAATGGCTATATTATATATGGGTATATTTCTTTAATTTGTATAGTGGGAGGGGAGGGGGGAGGAGCTGCCGGTTGTTCGATTTGACTGATTCTTGAGCTTGCGCGACATTTTTAGATGGCCCGTTTTTTAGATGCCTGGACCAGGCGGACCAGGCGGGAGTCGTTTGGACGGGCCCTTGGCCCGTCCAGGCGGAAGGCGGAAGGCGGGCGGGCCGGCTTAGCATTCCGGCTGTCGGGCTTCTGTCGGCGTGGCTCATCGTCCGTCACACTATCCTCGTACCCGTCCGTCACCTGCAGCCAATAACACCAGTCCCGTATATTAACAGCATTAATATAGCGTGTGAATGACTGACATTCACACACTGACGGCGGAGTCAACCACGAGTCTTGCTCAGGGACACCACGGCGCTCGGAGGAGCAGGGGATCGAACCACCAACCTTGCCGTTACCAGCCAACCCGCTCTACCTCCTGAGCTAATGCCGCCCCCTTAGTCTTATCTATTTAGACAAGTCAAAAGGGCTGACGTCATTAAGGATGAGGTAACTTGTTTAGGTATGCTGTGGACATTGGGATCTACGGAAGAGGATTAGGGCCATTGGTTACATAAGAGAGAGAGAGAGAGAGAGAGAGAGAGAGAGAGAGAGAGAGAGAGAGAGAGAGAGAGAGAGAGAGAGAAAAAAATCATAAATCTGAGTTTAAAGTCAGAATTCTGGGAATAAAGTCAGAACTCTTATGTGTGGCTCCAATCCTCTTCCGTAGGGATCCCACCCACCCCGTCCCCAGTATCGTTTTATTAGCAGAGGGTATCATGCAGCACAAGATACATTTGATAAATATGGATTTCATTTTAAATTGTTTTGATTTCACCTGCAGTCTTTGTTGTGCATTGTTCAAGAGGTAGCCCATAGACTATCTGCTGGGAATTAAGAATACTAATCTGCGTAATTAAGAATACTAATCTGCGACCAACACAAAAATAGTTGGCCTACTACACACGACTGTAAATAATTATGCTATGGTCAACTCAAGTTAATTATTATGAAAACGAAATAATGCCATGTTGTTCTTACCGCGACGGTCGAGGAGGCCACGTGCAGGAGGGCCACGGCTACGGCCACGGCGATGATCCACTTCATTGTGCTGCTTTATTTAATTGTAAGACGTGATCCGCTGCCTTGTTGTGGTTCTCTTCGTTTGTCAGTAGGTCGTTCTGAGCACTGTATTCCCACACGCCGTTTATATAGGGTGAGAACGTGGCACGCATACTATAGCGTTGCCAGACATTAACCAAATCATTAACCACGCCTGGGCGTGGTTCCCAGGCGTTGTTTGGGAAAATGAATAGGCCTACGGAGGGAAGTGTAACTGTAAACAAAGTTATGGGAGTCTAGTGAAATATTGATGCCATATATTAAATAAATGATGAATGAATAATAAAGTCTTTGAATAATTGAGTGTTTATATATGTATACATATATAAATAAAATGCATTACAAAATTAATTAATTGAACTAATGCATGAATGAATGAATGAATTGTAAAGGTAATATCTGTTGAGCTGAGTTATTGACGTAAAGTCTGTGAAAAAGAGAGTAGGCCTATAATAATAACGTTATTTTTCATGAAGGCTAGATATGCAGTTTATTTATTCTTTAGCTTTAACACATTTTATTTTCTATTTTTTTACACAGTCCTGTATATTGAGCAGAGCAATTCAGAAAAAAAATCCCCAGGGATTAATAAAGTAGATAAAAACAGATTGAGGCAGTAAACAGTAGGAAAGTCTACTTGCCTCCAGCTAACCATATTTACATGGGCTCGAAGGTTTAATTGATTAGAATGTTTCAATTCCGCTTTTCTTAGCCTACTACTGTGTCAGGGATAAGGCTTTCTCTGTCAAACGCTCAAACTGTAGAGTTATGGATGTCATGCAATCAATAGGCTAGTAAATGATTGAAAATAAATTATGATTTTAGTTTTGGGTTAGTTAATATTTAATTGGGTATTGTTGTATAATTTAGATAAGGCTGTTGTAATCTTTTTCTTTCCAAAAAAGTATCAAGGGTGCTGTAGAAATGGTCTAAAAAGTAGACAATTAATTTCCACCACTGACTAAAACCGGTTTCCTCTGAAGAAGAGGGAACCCGCTAAGCCGATTTCTGGTCTGAGATGCTAGCAATCTGGCTGACCCTGCTACATGTTAGCTAACTGGCTCAACCTGCTACAGTATATGTTAGCTAACTGGCTCAACCTGCTATATGTGAACTAACTGGCTCCACCGGCTGGTTTCTGCTAGAAATGAGGGGGATGAGATTCCAGCCCAAACAACAACAACAGTGGGGAATTGTACAATTGTAAAGTTAAATTAAACATGTGTAAATATTTCCAATAGATGAATGAATGAAATTGTATCATGGTGCATTATATATGAATGTATAATGAGCAATACAACTGAAACAATGTAACCCTACAACTGAAACAAACCAACCAGGCTCATGTTAAAGCTAAAGCTAGAAACTAAATCAGACCCGAGTAAGTGGGGCTAGTTAGTGAGGTTCTGGGGAAGATCGATCCACTGTTACACTGTAGAAAAAAATCATATCATGTACATCTGTGTTACATCTGTGTTTAAGCAAATGTAGGAAGTAGGCTACCCAGGAATAAAATATGGCTGTGTACTCGAGAATCTCTCTCTCTCTCTCTCTCTCTCTCTCTCTCTCTCTCTCTCTCTCTCTCTCTCTCTCTCTCTCTCTCTCTCTCTCTCTCTCTCTCAGTCTTCAGCATTACACCGCAGAGTGTGAAACAGATCGGATGTGTAGAGGGTAATGGAACATACAGAGACTCCTCTGTAAGGCCATACTGAACTATAGTTTTGCATGGGCTCTGAACAACACCACAGGAAGACACATCTTCTTCCTGTAGGTCGCTGATACACTCATACATAAAAGTTGCTCAAGGCTCAAGGCTCAGTTATGGTTGGACGTCGACGCAACGCAATGACCACTTCAGTCGCTTCGACGCAGACTTGAACCCGTTTTGGTTCTGTGTCGGGTTTACGTTAGCGGACCACAGCCCTTGCTGCTGCGTCGCCTCGACGCAAGGTTACAATTTTTGGGAGACACACGTCAGGCTCTTGCGGTGGAAGCAAGGAGGGTTCGCAAGGACATAATGGGTCTATAAACCCCCTTGCCTTGCGTCAACTTCCAACCATAACTAAACCTCTAGATGCTTACGCCACTGGCGCCTTCTCAGGGATGTGTTTCAGTATGAAGGAAGAGAGCAGCACAACATATTTCAAACCGTTTCAAACAGTTTTAACCATCAACCCATGTTTTATTCTTTCACACAGTTTTCTTCTCAATCAATGGTACATGGTAGGCACTTTGCAGTACTAGGCCTAACAAATGTAATAATGCTGATAAATATGAGCAAATGAGCACATATTAATAGTTCCCGTAACATACAAAGGTGTAACACGACAATATAATGGTGGTCATGGTGTGCTTCTACGCAGGGAAATAGCTATTGGCTATCCTGATCACTCTGTACGTGTTGAGTCCCAGGGAGTTAAACCCCAGCGACACACCCTTCTTGCCGAAGGGGTAGAAGTTGAACAGCTGTCTGTCCTGCGCCTGTAGAGACATGGACGCGCTGTTCACCTTCAGCTTCCGGTACGTGAAGATGCCCACGTATGGGTCCGAGCTGGGCAGGCCCCCCTGAAGGCGGTCTCGATGGCGGGCAGCAGGTGGCGGTAGGCCTCGGTGACCAGGTCTGGACCGGACTGCGGCCGCACGCCGGCCATCAGCACCAGCAGGCCCATGTTGAGGCGTGGCACCAGGGAGAGCGTGGCAGCGTAGCCGTCCAGATCCCCGTCCTTGCGCAGCACGTCGTAGCCCAGCAGCTCGTTGACCTCCCAGGGGGTGCCGGTGGCATTGCCGAAGTAGCCGGCATGGCAGCAGAAGGCAGGCGTCAGCATGGTCTTCAGGATGTCGTCCCGGAGCAGGCGCCGGCTGTACCCGCCCAGGAGCACCATGGTTAGCTTGGCCATGTCGGCCGCCGTGGAGTACATCTGGCCCGCGGGCCGGTACCAGCCCAGGTCGTAGAGGGGCGCGGGCTGGCTGCTGGCGTAGACACCCACCGCCATCTGGACCTGGATGTCTGGGGTGATGTCGAAGCCCGTGTCGTCTAGGCCCAGCCTCTGCAGGATGTTGACGCTCACCCATTCCTCGAAGTCCACGCCCGCCACCCTCTGGGCCAGGGCCTTGGCGAGCAGGGAGAACGCCGCGTTGCTGTAGTGACATCTGACCGGAGGGGGAAGAAAGGCCAAAAGTCATGGCAAAATAACGTGTAATGACGTAATGTGTATATATATATATATATTCCTATGTATATATATATATATATATATATATTCCATTTACTTAGTATTTCAAAGGGCCAAGTGTGTTGGCCATTTGATAATCTACCCTTAAGTGACATCACAAGTGGGAGAGTCCACCCAAACGTATACTGGACTAAAGTCAGTAGACGGTATCACCTGGTAGCCTGTCACTAACTCACTGATACCTGCCAATTGTAACGTTGACAAAGGGGCCCTTAAGGGTTAATGGAGGCCTGTGTTTACTCTTACCAGAGTGGTACTTGAGACTTATTAGGTGCCAGGATCTGCGACCAGGATATCGTCCTTTAACAATTCAAGAGCTGACTGCGTGTCTCCGCTCCAGAGGAGATTAGTCTCCCGTAATCTTCTGAGTAATCCTGAAAAATAAAAGTACAAAAGGTGTAAAGATGTGTAATAAATATACTGAGGCAGTAATATACTTTAGTGAAATTAATTACAACTAAATTGAACTCACATGTTGAAAGTTACATTTTTAAAGAGTTAATACATACCAGTCCATATTTAATGAGCTTGGGCCAGATTTCTAACATCTTGGCAAGTTTACCAGCATAACAGGCCTTGCCAGTTTGCTAACATATCAGGCCCAGCCAGTTTGCTGGATCTGAACCAGCCTGACTGTAGGCCTACCTACACGGAGCGATCCAACCTGCTGCAGCGACCCCAAACCCACCGGCACATAACAGGGGAAACTGCTTACTTACCTGCTTACTTTGCGTTGGGCCAGGTTCTGTGACATTTTTTAATTGTAATATTCCCTAGCGATTCATTTTTATTGTAATACTCTCACTTAGCCATCTAGTAGCACCAAGCATAGTTTAGAGGTAATTTCCCCTCCTAATCGCCTGAGGGCAGCACTGAACACATTTGACAAAGTTACAAAACATTTACACTAGGGGCAGCAACGGACACACCTGGGATACATAAACTCAGACTCCACCTTTGCAGAGCAGAATCTCTCAGCGGCGTATCTTCCTGCATGCTAAGCTCTGAGACGCTCCGCGCGTGTTATTTACGATCCCTCTCCTTTTGTTTCATAGACGATAGACCAAAAACCTTAACCAAATAAAGTGAGTTAAAAGCGATCCTGTCTCGGCGGCCTTTCCTGGACCAAAATCCACAACAATTTGGTGACCCTGACGTGATTTATCCAAGGAAAGGCGGACCTGGGCTGACCGAGCCGATCGAACACGAGGATCTGATCTTCCCTGCCACGGGCCCAATAAAATAAGGTAAGCAGAACCTATTGTCGCAAAGACTAATTCTGCATAGATTAGTTATAGGAACTTTAGGTGGCAGAGGTAATCAGTATTCGTTTTCGTGAAAGCTCCGTTATTCCGGTCCATAGTCATTACAATTAAGCCGAAGTAAAGATGAACGATCGCTGATAACTCCGATTGGGAATTAATTATAAACAATGATTTAGTCGCCATTATAAGACTAAACCGAGGAAACAAAGGGCCAGAATTGTATATATGTTTGTCTAAATGTGATACCCGACGGGGTTTTAGAGGTGATCTGTATAAAGGATTTGTTAAGTTTTCGACGTGTCCGCGTTTTGACCGGGACACAGTAGCCTACTGATGAGCTAAATTGTTATCCAAGTTGTATTGAACAGTTCGTTGAGACCCCGAAGCTGGAAAGAGTGTTCAGAGCATTGTCGAGTCGGCAATACCGTGGTGTTATTAGGCCCAGAAGACTAGAATGGGAGTCCACACGTGGTGGTGTCTCTAGGTCCCATGAAACAAAGACAATCTGTATGGAATACAGTTCTCGTCGTGTCGGTGGCCATGTTAACGCATTTTTTTAATGGCGATTATGGTCGACCACATGGTGAAAGCCTTGTTTAAGCATTGGGGGATGAGAGACATTGTCCTAAAGATGCCTATCACACCTAGACAAGCTTCAAAGGAGATCACCATTTGGTTAACAAAGAGAACACCCGCCCCCCCCCTTCTCTCCCTCTCTCTCCCCCCTCTCTCCCTCTCTCCCCCCCCCCTTCTCTCCCTCTCTCCCCCCCTCTCTCTCCCTCTCTCTCTCTCCCTCTCTCCCCCCCTCTCTCTCTCCCTCTCTCCCCCCCCTCTCTCTCCCCTCTCTCCCTCTCTCTCCCTCTCTCTCCCCCCCCTTCTCTCCCTCTCTCCCCGTCTGTCTGTCTGTCTGTCTGTCTGTCTGTCTGTCCCGCTCTGTCTCTCGCATTTTGAGCATGGCAAATGCTCATGGCTCAATCAATGAATGTTCCCTTCATTATTGTGTTCTTGCTTGAGAACCGTTGGCTGGGCCTTCAGCTGGCTGGATGTCTTACCGGGCTGAAAGGGCTGCATGACCAGGGTGTCACAAGAAGGCCAACTCGGGGAACCATCTACCTATCCCCCAACTCTCTCTCTCTCTCTCTCCCTCTCTCCCCCCCCCCTCTCTCCCTCTCTCTCTCTCCCTCTCTCCCCCCCCCTCTCTCTCTCTCCCTCTCTCCCCCCCCCTCTCTCTCTCTCCCTCTCCCCCCCCCTCTCTCTCTCTCCCTCTCCCCCCCCCTCTCTCTCTCTCCCTCTCTCCCCCCCCCCTCTCTCTCTCTCCCTCTCTCCCCCCCCCCTCTCTCTCCCTCTCTCCCCCCCCCTCTCTCCCCCCCCCTCTCTCTCTCCCTCTCTCCCCCCCTCTCTCTCTCCCTCTCTCTCCCCCCTCTCTCCCTCTCTCTCCCCCCCCTTCTGTCTGTCTGTCTGTCTGTCTGTCTGTCTGTCTGTCTGTCTGTCTGTCTGTCTGTCTGTCTGTCTGTCTGTCTCTCGCATTCTGAGCATGGCAAATGCGCATGGCTCAATCAGTGAATGTTCCCTTCATTATTGTGTTCTTGCTTGAGAACCGTTGGCTGGGCCTTCAGCTGGCTGGATGTCTTACCGGGCTGAAAGGGCTGCATGACCAGGGTGTCACAAGAAGGCCAACTCGGGGAACCATCTACCTATCCCCCCAACTCTCTCTCTCTCTCTCTCTCCCTCTCCCCCCCCCCCTTCTCTCTCTCTCTCTCTCTCTCTCTCTCTCTCTCTCTCTCTCTCTCTCTCTCTCTCTCTCTCTCTCTCTCTTCTCCCCCCCCCCTCTCTCTCTATCCCTCACCCTCTCAGTAACTGTATCACATACTATCTCTCACACACACAGACTATCTCACACATATACGTACAGGCTTAAACACACTAACAGAAACACTCTGTCTCACACACACACCCACACAAACTGTCACACACACTCAGTGTGTTTTTACTACTAAATAATTATATTTCTTTTTACCACATTATGTACATAGGATGTAAGAGGTATTCATGCATTGGAGACCTTCGTTATATGTGAAGCCGTAAGTCTGGTTGTCACACTGAGTCCGACTGCTGAAGTGTACTGACTCACGTGTTGCTTGTTGTCGTGCGGTGAACGGGGGGCGTTCAAGGACCGTCGGAAAGTTGATTTGTTTTTGTTTTAGAAAACAGCCTAGTGACGCCACTGCCACACACTGCATCCACACAATACACAGCTGCACAGTGCTCCGACATCTTGTGTCGGATCTGCTTCTACATTGGTCAGCGCACATGTTACGACGGCACATGACGCGGCCGCAAGCCGGCGCGAGGTCCCGTTCATCACTGCGCGCAGTTTTAATTATATTTCTTTTTACCACATTATGTACATAGGATGTAAGAGGTACTCATGCATTGGAGACCTTCGTTATATGTGAAGCCGTAGAATTGATTTACGATGGATTGATTGATTTGTGTTTTTTGTGGATTTACCCCATTATGTACATACGACAGAATAGGTCTACTTGCATTTATCCACATGTAGTGGAGACCTCCGTTATTATTGAACCATGAAGAAATTTATGGAGGATGAAACTGTATGAAACTGGATCCCTACTGTCAAAGATACCTTCATTATATGTGGAAGCCGTAGAATTGAGTTATGGTGGATTTATTAATGTTCGATGTATTTGTTTTTGAACTGGACATTTTTTAAATGATCTATGTTATTAAAGTTGTGATAAGAAGTTGGCTGGAACCCAGAGGGCCTGAGAGGATTGCTCGGGGGTTGTTCAGTAAGATGATGTGATCAGTGTGATGTTTGTTCACAGATAGACAAACAGACAAACCGACTAGAGGTTGAGAATATTGTATCGATTAGATGTTGACCAACGGAAAACTAGATAAATATAATAATAATATTTTTGTAATGGTATAGATAGATAAGGGACTTGAATAACTAGGAAACTGTTTTGGAAATAATAATGAACAGGTTTGATACTCATGTAACTATAAGAACGTAAAGATGAAACCAGGTTTTACTTTATTAGAATAAGTCATATGCACGTTTGATGTGGTATGCAGGAGGTAGAAGTGTGACAAAGGATAGACAATATTAAATACAAACAATATGTAGCATAAATAAAGATCAGGTCATCCGATTTAGATAGTTGGGTTAAAAAAGAGACAATTGAATAGAATGATAGAGCATTAATTGTGATTATGAATAACGGTCAAAGCAAAATATTCGTCTACTATTGAAGATGCAAATCTTAATAATGCAAATCTTAATATTGTAATTTTTTTTCATGGGCAAACAATAAGGTGAAATAAAGCTGCAAACAGCATTTTACAGTGCCAAACCTGAGCCGACAAATAAACGATCAAACCATTTTTTGCATTTTTGGACTGTTGCAATAGCGCCAACTTTAGACTGATTTAGACACAATTTGGACAGTTTCATCTTGACCCATGTACCTTTGACTATCCCAGGTTTGATGGTGATTGGGTTAAGTTAACCCTGACTTTTGACGTTAAATTTTGACAATTTTTGAGGATTTTGAGCCTCTAGCAGCCATGTTGTTTGGCCAATCACTTTCATTTCACTTAGCTGGAACTTTGGGCCCAACAGCCACGAAGTTGGTCCCACTCAAAGCAAACATTGTGTCTATGAGCTGTGGTGTTTTTTGTGACAGGCCACACCCATTTCGATGCCACGCCGTATTTGTAAATATGTTGACTTTATCTTGTTCAGAATTTGACTTTTGCATTGGAGTCAAGATCATAGGAGTCCAACTTGATGTTGATAAGAGCATTTAACTATTTTTTTGTTTTAAACCACGCCTCTTTTAGAAGTCAATGGCTCATGGGTGCTTTAAACTTTATTGTACAGACTCATGCGGCAAATCTAGGAACCGCAAGTCATAAGTTCTTGAGGCATATTTGTCCAGCCTGAGGATATGCACGTGTGAACAAAGTTTCATGAGTATAGGTCAAACCAGCTACGAAATATGCTTGTGCAAAGTTTGCATTTTTGGGCAGTTAGTATAACGCCACCTTTGGGCCAATCAGTGTAATATTTGCTCTCTGTTAATCTTGGGTCAACCTCTACAGGTCTAGTAAATTTCATAAAAAGCGTGCGAGCGGTTTAGACTGTGTAATGCAAACGGGGCGGAATAATAATAATAAAACTAACAATTACAATAGGTTCCTCGCACTTTGTGCTTGGCACCTAATAAACGTCCATGCTAATAATCGCCCACCCTACTGCCCAGAGGAACACTTTTCGTTCTCCCTGATTGTCTGTGTAAATATTTGCTCTGTACACCTAAGATCCATCATGCACACTAACAGTGATACTTAGTTATTAAACCAGCATTTTTACCCATGTCCCTGTCTCTTCTAAGAGATAGGAAGAGACAGAGACACCGTTAAATATTATCTACAGATTATCGTCAGAGTAAACATTTTCAAAATCAGCTACTAACCCATTGGTGTTTATTTTTGGATTGTGTTATTTTTTGTAATGTACATATTAGTTTGCAACTGTTTCTATTTTTTGTGGGAAATTTGAGTCCCCTCTCTTTTTTTCCTATTCGGCAAGTGGTTCCCCTAAGAGGGTTAAAATCCGCCATGACGGTGTTGAATTTAGACGTGTAGGAATCTGGAATAACCAGAAAAGATTATTGAAAACCTGAAATCGGTCAGTTCGACTTATATGGTTCGAACTTGTAAATATGTGTTTAGTTATGATGAATATTATTTTTTGTGGTGTACGATTGTCCATGTGTTGAAAACCTGAAATCGGTCAGTTCGACTTATATGGTTCGAACTTGTAAATATGTGTTTAGTTATGATGAACATTATTTTTTGTGGTGTACGATTGTCCATGTGTTTTTGTTTTTAAGATTGTTGTTTTTAAGATTTTTAAGATTGTTTTTAAGATTTTGTCTCCCACTAAGAAGTGGGACAAGGGTACTTCTGGGGGTTATCGATTTATGACCCCAGGTGCGGCCAAAAATGTTTAGTCAGAAAAAAGAGACACGCAGAGAAACAAAGGGCCCAACCCAGAGGTAGTAAATCAGAGGAGAAAAACTTTAGAAGATCACAGAAGGTGAGAAAAGCACCAAATGGTGTTTCAGGTGTAAACTCTTTTCTAGTAAAGGGACACCATGATCAATACGTCCCATGGTAATCGCAGAATTTAGGGGTTATTATCTAGACTCCATAACGTGAACAATTAGCATATAAAGTTGTCCATAGCACACACACCGCTCGTCCACAGAAGTCCAGGGGTCAACCAGCGCTGGGGACTCTTAGAGTTCAGGGAAAATCCTCTCTCACCAATCTGAGCAGAAGGACCCGCCCCAAAAGGACTCGGGGACGGCGGAGTTAATGCACAGTTCAACATATCACAAATATCATTGATATCACATAAAAAAAAAAAAAAAAGGGTAATAGGAAAAGTCACACTGGAAAGGATAATTGAATAAAAATGGGTATGACAATTATGAGACTGAAATACATATAATAAAAAGTAAATCTAAAACTGTACAAGTAGAATTACTTGTCAATTAAAATCTAGAATCATGGTCGAGTAACTGCTATCTGTTAGGAAGTGATCCTACATGCTATGTTCTCAATTTCAATTATCATTTAATGCTCATGGAGTTAACTTGGAGTTAACCATGAGCAAGGAGGGAAGTAGTGAGACTAATCAAACTTTTGACTCAATTGAATTGTGTAGAACAATACCACTAACACTAATGAGTTCTCACATGCAAGCTAACAGAATGACTCATCTAACCTCGCATGAAATATTTACTGGTTGATCCATGCCTTCAACTTCATTTCAAGGATCCCATAAGGGACTTCCGTTAAAGCAATTATATAGAATTAAGAACAATATGTTTGACGACTAACTGCTGTACATGAGTTTGTATTCCAACAAGAGAAAAGCAGAACCTCAAAGCCAGACGAGAACCCACCAAGGGGAGTGGAGCCGGGTGACCAGATCTACCTAAGGGTTTTCAAGAACAAACCCAGGAGAGAAAGACCATACAAAGTCATCAGAGCAACGCCAACAGCCATCCAGGTGGAAGGAAGCACCACATGGACCCGATAGACCCGGAGAATACAACGGAAGAGAATCAGCCGTGGCGACCCGTTCCGCCTGTTGCTGAGGGGTTGACACTGTAACCGTGGAGCCTTCCCTTCTGGAAGGTTAGACGCAGAGGTGTAGAAGAACGACCCCAAGAGGCATAGAGGCACGGGCGCCACACACAGACGATGGCTGATACCACCTCCGCCCAATGCACAAGCTCTCTCTCTCTTCTCTCTCTCTCTCTCTCTCTCTCTCTCTCTCTCTCTCTCTCTCTCTCTCTCTCTCTCTCTCTCTCTCTCTCTCTCTCTCTCTCTCTCTCTCTCTCTGAGTCACCAGACTCACACACAGTCTCTCTCTCTCCCTCCCCCCTCACACACAGTCACCAGACTCACACACTCCCTCTCTCTCTCAGTCACCAGACTCACACACTCCCTCTCTCTCTCAGTCACCAGACTCACACACAGTCTCTCTCTCTCCCTCCCCCCTCACACACAGTCACCAGACTCACACACAGTCTCTCTCTCTCTC
The DNA here is from genome assembly GCF_964030765.1 of Micromesistius poutassou. Taxonomy (NCBI): domain Eukaryota; kingdom Metazoa; phylum Chordata; class Actinopteri; order Gadiformes; family Gadidae; genus Micromesistius; species Micromesistius poutassou. The sequence goes on from NC_140294.1 coordinate 1,870,483, forward strand.
TCTCTCTCTCTCCCCTCACACACAGTCACCAGACACACACAGTCTCTCTCTCTCTCTCTGTCACCAAACTCACACACAGTCTCTCTCTCTCTCTCTGTCACCAAACTCACACACAGTCTCTCTCTCTCACACACACACACACCAGACTCACACACAGTCTCTCTCTCTCACACACACACCAGACTCACACACAGTCTCTCTCTCTCACACACACAGGCTCCCTCTCTCACACACACAGTCTCACACACAGTCACCAGCCTCACACAGTCTCTCTCTCTCACATACAGGCTCCCTCTCACACAGTCACCAGCCTCACACAGTCATTGTCACACACACAAAAGACGATGACTGATACCACCTCCAGATGCATGGGATCCGTCCGGACCCCAATGCACAAAGATGCAACAATAACGGAAGTAACCACGTTGGCATACTTGTTACGGAATAACAACAATATTTTAACTTGATTTGCCATTTAAAGGACTGCAGACAAAGTGAAGACTCATTCTACAAGGCTGAGAAATATCTGTGTATATCAACTGAGCCTACAATATACTACCGCGGCCCCAGTGCCTTCAAGGTATGAAAGCAGACGTCATAGTTCACACATCCTGGGTACAAGGAGGGATACTATCCCTGTGCAAGCAGATAAATGGGAAGTAGAAACAGGGGGACATAATGTAAATATACGGTTAAAATGGTTGAATTACACGGCACAAGCTCAGGGAAAGACCGACTGTATGATCTGCGCTGAAGGACGACCCACTCTAACCACAGCTCCCGCTAGGATTACCCTGTTTAACTCAAAAGAAGGGTTTGCATGTTTACTAGAACTATTTGTAGACGGCCACATCACTGGGTGTATGACTAATGTAAAAGGCTTATTAGATATTATGTATCCTGAGACCCTAATTAGGGCTATACCCCCCAGCTTCGAAGTTAATCTTACTCCTGGCTACCATTGCATCCAAAGTAATGGCATAGGTAAGAAAGTGGGGTCCCTTCCTCCTGAAGTATGTAACACCACTAGAGTGATAGATCTGTTATCTAATATGACTCATGCTCATAGTGACATATGGTGGTTCTGCGGAGGACAAATCATCAGAGGGTTCTCCCCATAAATTTCTCTGGAACATGCGCTGTAATTCAACTTGTAATGCCTATCTATATTTTACCAGATAGCGAAGATGTTATGAATCTCAAAATATGGAAGAATAGAGACTTCCCAAATTTTATTCGCCAGAAACGAACACTGAAACCGGTCCCAGGAAGTTTTGATAAAATATTTACATAGACTCCATAGGTGTGCCCCGAGGCGTCCCCGACGAACATAAAGCTCGCAATCAAGTAATAGCAGGATTTGAATCTGTTTTTGTTTGGTGGGCCACCATTAATAAAAATGTTGATTGGATAAACTATATATATTATAACCAACAGCGGTTTGTCAACCATACCACCGAGGTGATTAGGGGAATATCAGAACAATTAGATGCTACCTCTCGTATGGCCTATCAAAACCAGTTAGCATTGGACATGTGGACGGCTGAGCAAGGAGGGGTGTGCCAGATGATAGGAACAGCATGTTGTACTTATATCCCCAATAACGCAGCTCCAGATGGGTCAGTGTCCAGAACGCTGGCAGGCCTACAGGCCCTCAGATTAGAGTGGGCGGAGAACTCGGGCATCACTAACCCTATCACCGGGTGGATGGAGAACATACTTGGTAAATGGATGGGTCCAATTCACTCAGTCTTCATGATGGGAATAGTAGCAATGACCGTGTTAGTTGTTATTTGTTGTTGTTGCATTCCTTGCATACAAGGACTACTGAATCGGTTGATCACCACAGCAGTGAGTACTCCAAGACTGCCAGATGTCTTACAGGCTTATGTAGGAATCGAACCTACTCCGGAGACAATGAGTGAACAGCAACCCGAAGGGCCCGATGTGATCAGATTAAATTACATAGAATAGTCCCCGGTCCCCAGAAGTTATGTGCATGTATCTAAGAGAAGCCATATACCTGGTTTACTTGAATGAGGAAACATTGAACAAACCCATGAGAGTCATGTTTACTATTACAAAATGTTGTTTAGATTTAAATGTAAAATGTCCAAAACTCTACATACATAAAGCTCACTGAGCCATTCAAACCTATGCATACTCTAAGGAAAATTAAAAATTGTGTTACTCTTTATGTTCAGTAGATTTTCATACATGCTGAAAAAATTGTGTTATTTTTTATGTTCAGTAGATTTTCCATACATGCTGAAAAAATTGTGTTACTTTTTGTTATGTTCAGTAGATTTTCAATACTTACTGAAAAAAATTTTTGTTTGTTTTGTTTTGTTTTTGTTATATTCGGTAAATTTTCAATGCATACTGAAAGGGTATAAATTCTGTGTTATGACAAACAAGTGAATTTAAAAAAAAAAAAGGGTTTAACCATTTACCTATGCTGTTCAATTTTTTGTAATGTTGAAAGTATGTGAATTTAATTTTGTTTTATGCCTAGAAGTGTTTTGACAAAGTTTCCATTGATGAATACATATGTGCCTTTATGATTATGCCTTTATGACCATATGACGTACTGATTGTATTGTGTAGTGTTGATTATGTTGATGATTGTTCCATGGTAACCAACCCATGGGTATGTACATATTTTCTCTTTTGCTTTTTACTCTTGTTTTTATTTTAATTTTATATATGCTGTTGGTAATATTAGTGGTTTGTAGAATGGTCATCTGAGATGACCAAGGAGGGAATTGTGACATTTTTTAATTGTAATATTCCCTAGCGATTCATTTTTATTGTAATACTCTCACTTAGCCATCTAGTAGCACCAAGCATAGTTTAGAGGTAATTTCCCCTCCTAATCGCCTGAGGGCAGCACTGAACACATTTGACAAAGTTACAAAACATTTACACTAGGGGCAGCAACGGACACACCTGGGATACATAAACTCAGACTCCACCTTTGCAGAGCAGAATCTCTCAGCGGCGTATCTTCCTGCATGCTAAGCTCTGAGACGCTCCGCGCGTGTTATTTACGATCCCTCTCCTTTTGTTTCATAGACGATAGACCAAAAACCTTAACCAAATAAAGTGAGTTAAAAGCGATCCTGTCTCGGCGGCCTTTCCTGGACCAAAATCCACAACAGTTCATCTTAAAAACAGTTTTAAACTGTGCCATTGGGATATATTATTGAGATGTTGCTCGTTATGAGTTAAAAATGTAATGTCTAATTGTTAATATAATAAATAATAATTGTTCTGGTTAGTTTAGATTCCCTTTGGTTTGGTAGTTTAGGGGGAAGACCCTTGGTCTTACGGAACATTGCGAGGTTGGTTCAGACTCTCCTGTCTTTTGTCCTTTTAAGCCCGGTCTATTATAGTCACATTTCTGTCATTTATGCCGGTAAATATGATATATATTTTTTAATGTAGGGAGGTGTGGGATATCTTCTTTGGCGAGATAGCACTGTCTAAGGATACAAGGAACTATGGACTGTTTAGCTGGGACAGTGGATCGATCTTCCCCAGAACCTCACTAACTAGCCCTACTTACTTGGGTCTGATCTAGTTTCCAGCTTTAACATGAGCCCGGTTGATTTGTTTCAGTTAGGGGTACATCGTTTCAGTTGTATTGCTCATTATACTAGGGTGACCAGATTTCCTTAAACTAAAACCGGGACACTTTGCGCGTGACCGTCGTGCGCGTGCATGTGAGGTCATAGACGCAGATATTAGGCTCAATTTCAACACGTAGGACCAGTGGAGGCTGGTGATTAAATTTGTGGGTGGGGCGCAGGTTTATCCCCCCGAAAATGTTGATTTGGTAGATGTGATTTCCTGTATTCTGGTGCATTTTGGGGATGGTCACTACCTAAAAATGTATTCAGCCTACATCCTGACTTGCAGGGCCTGGACAAGCTTACATTGCATATACAGACCTACTTTATGGCATTCCACCAACCATTGCTATTTGTCCTATGGGTGTTATTCTGATATTGAGGCTAATCATGTCTATAGGAAAGTCACTGTCTATAGGACTACTGCTCACAACAAAGACTAATGGGGGAAATAATCATGTATGTTTTTGATAGGCCTATTTACACATTTATGAGAAAATATGAAAAGACATTGAATGAGTTTTGTGTGGGACTACTATTTCTATATTTTTATGAATTAGCCTGAAGCTTCAGAAAGTTGTAAACAAAGCATAGTGCGTGTGCGTGTGCGTGTGTGTGACGTCAACCTCATAGAGCTCCGAAAACATGATCTAAACACAGAGACAAACGCTCTTCAAAATAGCCTACACATATTTGTTTGAGGAGTGAATTTGCTCCAAAATCGATTTGTTTGCTGACAGCCTGCTGCTGTGGAATTGCGGACAGGTGTCATCAAAATTGGCCCATGTAACAAGTAACGCCTTTAAGGTGGGAACGGTCATGCGGTTCCTCTCGTCAGTCCAAGTATTGTACATTATACATTCATATATAATGAGCCATGATACAATTTCATTCATTCATCTATTGGAAATATTTACACATATTTAATTTAACTTTACAATTGTACAATTCCCCACTGTTGTTGTTGTTTAGGCTGGAATCTCATCCCCCTCATTTCTAGCAGCATACAGCCGGTTGAGCCAGTTAGCTCACATATAGCAGGTTTAGCCAGTTAGCTAACATATAGCAGGTTTAGCCAGTTAGCTAACATATAGCAAGTTGAGCCAGTTAGCATCTCAGCATCTCAGACCAGTAATTGGCTTAGCGGGTTCCCTCCTCGTCCTAGGACACTGGGTGTGGTCTGTGGTGGAATCTCAGCAGGAACCAGGCTTTGTCTGTCCTCTATTTCTGCCTCTTTAAACTGCAGCCTCCAGTTTCTGAAAGAACTTCTGAAAGTCTTAACGTATTAATTTATGTGTAACCCTATGTGTAACCCCTAGGTATTGAAATTTAGCTTTTTGACGTTTGATACTTACAATAACAAACCGTGATCGCTTTTGGAAATGAAAAGTGGCCTTCAATTGCTGATTGTTTCTCCGTTTCTTGTCTCAGTTGTCTTTTTATCCTAAATAAAACCTTAAATCTTCCAATGGTGGTAATCTATGAGGCATATGCAAAACCATTGCCAAAGGGAGGCTCATCATTTCAAATGTCTAATGTCTGCAATGTTCATAATACTGCACACCTATGGTGTAGCCATAGCAAATGAATAAGATGAATAGCAGATGAATAAGAAAGGTGTATGTGTAATTTATTTTGTTTGTCTTTATACTGTGTTATATTTGGACCTCGAGTCTGTCAATAAAGATAAGTGCCAAAGTCTTGAGTGAGGTTCTGACATCCCATGCTCCTGTGCTGGGTTCAGATCTCGAGCCTTCCTTCCTGATTCGAGTGGCGCCCGAGGTCTAGTGATTAAGGCGTGTGTCTCCCTCTCCCGGCTGAAAGGTTCTGGGTTCTATCCCCACTGTCTGCACTCCCCCCAACCCCTAGCTGGTTCCTAATGACATGTATCTAAATAAAATCACTCCATAAAGTTGCTTTGGATAAAGCACCTGCCATATGCAACGGTGGACTCACATCACAAAGGGAGTTCAACAGAATTTTAAATTAAAAAGGTAATTTGAAATGGTAGAAAAAAAAAAGGCAAAACAAATGTCTAGGGATAATTGGTTTACCTGCAAGGATATGTGGGGAAAGAATTAGATAAAGCAACGCGCCCATGTGAAAGAGTAAAGCAGTAGAGTGCCTGCATCAACCAAAAGGGTGCCCATGTGCAGGAGTGAAAACCTGCTTATATAACGCCACCCTCAGTACTAAGGTGTGGTTAGTTAGGTTATTAAGACACGGAGGCCCAGCCCTGCACTTGTAGTGGCAGATATGGCCCAAAGGGGGTGCAGGGGGTCGTCACATATATGACAATGTATTTTATTAGTATAGTTTGGATATACCCTCTGGTGACCAAGTGGGCAAGACTTGAGTTGTCAGCGAGTGGGAGGTTGAGTTATGACACTGCAAAATGATGTGCCATCAAAATCATGTTTATTCAAAAAAACGTGACTTAGTATCATGTAATGGGCGGAGCTACAACAAGGTAATCTGGAAGTGGAGGGGAAGTAGATTAGACAGGAAGGGTGAAGAAAAGGAGAGCGTGTGTCTTTTTGTTGTGGAACATCATTGTTTTTGCCAACACAAACCCACCAGCGCCATGTTGAACGTTAGATTCATGCAAGTTGAGTTTGTAGGCGACAGTCCTTGTGCGTATTGTGTGTTTGTGGAAGTAGAGACTTAAGAACCGGTATGGGCACAGCTCATCTCCTGGTGAGAGTGAGTTAATTCTTTATGCTGTCATTGTGATGCGTTTTGGAAAGCTGTGAATTATTTTGTATAGTGTTGTAATTTGATTGGACTCTGGACTCCAGAAAAAAAAAAAAAATTCTTCAGCTTGAATCGTTTTGATTTCTGTTTAATAAGTCCGTTGGAATGGCCGGTGAGGTAGCGGTGTCTTTTCAACAGCCGTAGCAGGCTGCCGTTTCTAAGATCTCACAAGAGTTGGACTCTTGGCCAGATCCTCTGAGGAAAAAAACCAAAACAAGGTATTAGTCCTGTGAAACTCCCATGTGCATGACACTGCCCCAACATCAGACCAGTGGGCCTCAAACCCATTGGTGGTAGTTGTCTGATAATTTTATTGCCGAACATGTTGATTCAGTGTTAGCTAACTTATTATTGGGTCATTTGTGGGGCACACAATTGGGTCATTTGTGTGCAAGCACCCTAATGTTTAAATTCACAGATTTTTCCAAAAATATTTATATTTTTCGGATGGCAGGAAAACGTGTTGAAGCCATGGCAACCCGATTACACAAAATGGCTTACCAAAATATGTTAAAACATACATTCTACAGCGAACTTGCCCTTCAAATTGAACTTTAACTACTGACAGAAAGACAAGAGAGACAGGCAGACGTGTATGAAAGTAGTGTGATCAAGGCCCATAGACAGGTGTGCAGACAGACATGACGGTAGCGAGACGGCATGTGGCAGACCTACCTTAGTTTTTGGTCATCCTGGTGTTGGGGTCCCGACACAGGGGTCTGGAGATGCACTTAGGCCCGAAAACGAATGGGCTGAGGCTCATCGCATCGCTTAATGCGTTCTATCTTAAAGAGACTCCTTAGACTCAGTGGCGTAGCCAGAAATGTCCACATGGGTGGGCACAGAAAAAAACAGGCGGGCAAAGCCAATTTGATCGAACATAAGATAGGCCTAGATTAGATGGACCATACAAACACTAATCAAAGGCATGTTATATTTATGACATAAAGGTGGAATTTATTAAAGGCATTTGATCACAGCTGACAAATTACACAGAAACATTTTAAACTTGCGCAAAACTGCATGATGCATCGGCGCGTCACATTTATTGAACGCTTCAACACTTTCAGTCACAGCTGACAATTCACCGTTAGGCTACACATTTTAAACATGCAGCAAAACTGCATGAACGTAGCTTTGGTGTGCGTCACATCAAATTGAAACAGATTGGCCGTATAAGACAAGCCTACTGCAAAGATGAAAACTTATCACACACATGCAGAGAGAGAGCGAGAGAGAGAGAGAGCGAGAGAGAGACCTCCTCAACCGACAGACAGGCCTAATGTATAATGGCTATATTTCTTTATTTTATAGTGGGAGGGCTCTCACAGAAACGTTCAGGAGGGGAGGGGGGAGGAGCTGCCGGTTGTTCGCGATTTGACTGATTCTTGAGCTCTCAGCGGAGTGCTGACTTGCGTGCCTTTTTTAGATGGTGAACGTAAACGAAGGAAAGCCCTCTGAATGGACGGGCAAGACTGACAATTAGGCGGGCCTAGGCCCGCCCAGGCCCGCCCGTGGCTACGTCTCTGGTATGCTGATATTTATCTTTAAGAACAGTACAGTTCACTTATATGTTAATATTATATTCAACTGTATTGCGCAACTTATTTCACTGTTGTAGTCAGTTCATTTATGTATATATTTGGTTGCAATTCTGTTACATTGCAGATACCACACACATTTGACATTCATAATCCTGTATGCGCCTGAATCTACATAAAGACCCTAAAATCCATCTCTGCCTACATCTACTCCTTACTAGAGTCCTGTGCCGTGTGCCGTGTACTGGACCCGGACTCTGGTCACCATCATGATTATCCATAGGTTTATCAGGGGTAGTTGTGGTAGGTTCTTGTTGGTCCCTGGTTGGTCCAGGATGGTACCTAGTAGATACTGGAAGAGAAGGCAGCAGAGAGTCAGGACACACAGCCAGCCTCCACATGCAGCAACACTCACTGAAGACTGAAGCCCAGTGGAGCAGCTGTGCAGCTGGGTACTCTCAGGTGGAGATGAGGACAGACACAGACACACACACACACACACACACACACACACACACACACATACACACAGAGGAGAAAAGGAAGGAGGAGGAGGAGGGGAGGAAGAAGAGGATGAAGGGTTTGAGTGGAGGTGTTGAGGAACAGGAGGGGTAGGATGAGGAAGGGGAGGAGAGAGGGGGGAGTTGGAGGAAGGAGGGGTGAAGATAAAAGAAAGGATGGGTAGGGGGAGGGAGGAGGAGGATAATCCCTAAACCCTAGAATATCGATGGCTGTTCACAGATACTCTAATGAATACGTAATCACATGTCAGTGTAAACCTTCTTTCTTTCAGTTTTTAACTGAATCAACAGTTATTTTTCTCTAAAAGCATCTGCTTAATGTCTCAATAGCAGGTCGTCATGGTGACGGATGATGGGAGTATTTGCACCTTTGGGTGCTGCTGGGCCTCCGGTGCTTCCCTGCCACCCCGGGCCCAGCTCCGCTTGGTCGGGCAGTCGACGGCGGTGAGCTCGATGAGCGCAGAGAAGACGAAGGCGCGCTGATGAACCAGCCCATGGCGGTGGCAGACGCCACCCTGGGCATCGAGTTCCTGGCGCTGATGCTCAGCGTTGTCACGGTGATCACCGTGGGGATGCCCAAACAAACGAATGAATGAAAGCAACACAGAGTGAAACAGGGTTTAGAGTTTGATTCCATCTCTTTCTGTCCAGTTACCTCAGTGTGGGGCCCCGTCTAAAGCTAGGGCCCCACTACACAATGCTTTCAACCTGAAGCGATCACTAAACCATTGAGCAGTGCCCATTTAACCAGTGACGTGCGCCGCTCTGCCAGTCTGCGGACTCACATGACAACCGTAGTCTTTGGGGAACACAAATCTAGAGACGGAGGACAGACGGACGCAGTGTGCTGCTCGCTTTGTACTAGAGAGAGTGTATCCTCCCACGATGTTTCAACATCCTTTAGTTTTGTTTCATGTTTGTGTGTGTGTGTGTGTGTGTGTGTGTGTGTGTGTGTGTGTGTGTGTGTGTGTGTGTGAGTAATAAATGAGCTGCAGTTCCGGGGCAGAGACACTGGCTATTCAGAGTACGTTAAATAGTTCTTGTGAAGTGCCCCTAGTGGACCACACTAGCTGCCACATTGAAGAGCTCTAATGTCAGTGAATTATCACTTCTACCTCTAATCAGCCATCAGAGGATTAAGTCTGACAGTCTGTCGGACTGTCGGACAGTCTGGCGAGCTCGGTGACCTGAGTCTGTTCGGTGTGTGCTGTGCGATCGGTCGTCGTCAAAGCCGTCGGTGATCTTTTCAGCGGATTCCACATGTTGAATCGGCCACGACCAAATCGGTCCGGCTGCCTTTTCTGCCGACGATCGGCAGTCAGAAAGGTGTGTCAGGGCCTTTAGATGACAGGTTAGGGGTCCACACTAACTTTTCTATCACGGTCTATGGAGCCACTGAAGTTACCTGGGCCCCCCCTGGCCACCCTATAAAGCTTTAGTTCCACCGCTGCAAGCCTCCCCGAGTGTTACGTTGTTTTGATCGCCGTATATGTTTGAATGAAGTTACGTTTTGTGTAGTGAGCAGTACCTGGAAGAAAACAGCATTTAGTGCGATGAGTAAAGTAGTCTATAGTCGCTGTCCTTCGAGGGTAGAGCTGAACTATGGATCAGTGGAGCAAAATAATTGTGCGTCTTAAAAAAGGCTAAATTAGAGCTAAAAGCACTTCAAATATTTGCGCAAATAAATCTGAATATTGCCTAGGTAATTTGTAAACACGTGTAATGTGTACGCAAGTATACATTACATTACATTACATACTACATACTACACAATCCTGGATGAGCTTGAAAGGAGAGATAGGAGAGAGGAGGAAGAAAAGAGAGGGGAAGGAGAGAGGAGAAACTAAGAGGAGAGGATGGAGAGGAGAGGAGAGATGACAAGACAAAGTCATGGTACTCACACACATGAGAAGAATCTTTACATGTAGTCACTGTGACCTTTGTCTAAGTGTGTTACACATGTCCGGTTGTTGTATGGTGGTCATTAAAATCGACTCATCAGCTGTTTTTCCATTTTTATTTAAATAAAGTGTTGTCATACATTCATACATTTTATTGTGTCGTCATTCATGATTGAGAAGTAAAGTAATGATTTGATTATTATGATGCACATCAATCCCTGGAACTAGTTAATACATAACTGCAACCATCAACAATTGTATAGCATTAAACCTTTAAACATGAAAAAGAGATCTAATGATGTACAATGGGTTATATTTTATAATAGTTAGGGTTCACTTCCTACTGAATTTCTCCTTGTTAAATGACAGCAGTACAACATCAAATCAGTTCTCTCAGATCTCACATATTCTAATTCAGGAAACAACATTAGTTGTTTTGGTTTGATTATTTTATTATCAAACAAAGGTCCTAGTCTGTTTAATTGACATTTGAGATGATCAGGGGGGCAGAGTTGTTACCTTCATCATAGGACCACCTGGACAAAGGATTGGATAGAGAGGCTCAGTAAAGGTGCAGCCTGTAGCAGAGTAGATATGAACCCTGGCTTCCACATCATAGAAGGAGACCACACCCTCATCATAATCAACAAACACCCCCACCTTCTGGAGCTCAGCTCTCAGAGGGAGACAGACAGGAGGGTTATCACTAAATACCAACACATCCTTGTAGTAGTTAAGAGTCCAGTAACCTGTGGTGCAGGAACGGAGGCGGCGGGGACGGCTGATCCTCCCGGCGCCACCGCAGCAGCGGCTGTGGGCGTGATATCAGGAGTCATACTGGTAATGGCTTTAATAATCATAGCCATTATTAAGAAGAAAATAAGAGGTAAGTGATACAATAAACTAACATGTATCATGTTACATTAAACTAACATGTATCATGGTTTTGCTAAATGATAGTGACTGCTGTCCTGACATGTGACTGTGTTGTTTATCACTATAGAATCAACTCAGAAATCCAGAAACCAGACAAGTGTGTGTGTGTGTGTGTGTGTGTGTGTGTGTGTGTGTGTGTGTGTGTGTAATACCTACTGTTACAAGCAGGGGGTGCACTAGTACTTCAAACGGGGCATCGCTGTATCGCTGTCCGCTGCTCTCAGCTCTGCTGCTCGTGTGTGCACTGTGCGCGTGCACATCGGGGAGAGTTTCTACAGCAGCTTAGCGCCAATAAACAGCTCTTTGCTCTCTGTTTCTGTTGAAAATCGGATCGGGGTTGGATCGAAAGTATTCGGGGAAGCCCCGGGAACCCGGATAGATCTACAACACCGATGATCCCAGTTACAGTCGCAAATCACTAAATCACCACAAAGTCTCTTGTTCTGCACCGGCTCTCTTAACTCCAGAAAGAAGAGAACACACATCAACGCATTTGAAGAGGCCACACAGTGCGCATTAATGCAGTGCGCTCATGTGCCGTGGGGGCGGAGCCAGACGTTAGGGGAGGAGCCAGGCGTTAGGGGAGGAGAGGAGAGGACGTCATGTTGGGGAAACGAAACCTAAAGCACTCCGACGTGAAAGCAGTTCTTCCTTTCAAGAGAAAAATAACACACATTAAATAGTCTGACAGACAGAAACCAGAACAAGGTGAGTAAAGCAGCACAACTTTGAGAGAAGTTAAAACCCATTTTGCCGTTATGGATAAACAAAAATAATGGGATTGCTCAATGCATAAACCTTGTCGTCTGTGTCTAGGAATGGCCTCTGCTAACACTACCTGGTCTGAGGAGAATTTTTCATGTTCCATCTGTCTGGATGTGTTCAGCAGCCCAGTTACCACACCATGTGGACACAACTTCTGCAGAACCTGTATTACAAAGTTCTGGAATGAACAAGTCAAGTACAAATGTCCCGTTTGCAACGAGCTTTTCAACACAAAACCTGATTTACGTGTCAATATCCTCTTTTCAGAAATTGTTGATCAGTTTGGAACGTCCGTACGAGTAAAAGAGCAGCCTTGTGTTGAACCAGCAGAAGTTCCCTGTGACGTCTGTACTGGGACCCAGCTGAAGGCCGTGAAGTCCTGCCTAGTGTGTTTTACCTCCTACTGCCAAACCCACCTGGAGCCACATCAGAGAGTCGCTCGCCTGCAGAAACATCGGCTGGTCGAGCCTATGGACCGTCTGGAAGACAGGATGTGTAAGAAACACGACAGACTTCTGGAGCTCTTCTGCAAGACTGAACAGGTGTGTGTGTGTCAGTTCTGCACAGAGGGTGACCACAGGTCCCATCCTGTTGTACCTCTAAAGGATGAATATGAAGTAAGGACGGCCCAGCTGGGGAAGATAGAGGCTGAAGTTCAGCAGATGATCCTGGAGAGACAAAAACATATTCAGGAGATTAAAGACACAGTAAAACGCAGCAAAGCAGATGCAGACAGAGAGATAGCTGATGGTGTGCAGGTCCTCACTGCTCTGATGCGCTGCATTGGAAAGTGCCAGGATGATCTCAACCGAATGGTTAAAGAGAGACTGAAATCCAGAGAGAAACAAGCTGAAGACCTCATCAAAGAGCTGGAGCAGGAAATAGAAGATCTGACCAATAGAAGCTCAGAGGTGAATCAGCTCTCACACACTAAAGACCACCTCCACTTCCTCCAGGCCTTCAGATCCCTGAAGGTTCCTCCACCCACCAGGGACTGGACGACGGTGGAGGCCCGTCCTCCGTCATACATAGGGACCTTGAGGAGATCCCTGGATCAGCTGGGGGAGACACTGAGCATGGAGATGAAGAAGCTGCCTGATGCTGAACTGAAGAGGGTCCAGCAGTATGAAGTAGATGTGACTCTGGATCCTGATACAGCTCATCCCAGTCTCATCCTGTCTGAGGATGGGAAACAAGTACATGATGGAGGTGTAGTGAAGAAACTCGCAGACAACCCTAAGAGATTTACACAGAAAATTGATGTTCTCACGAGGCAGAGCTTCTCCTCAGGGAGATTTTACTTTGAGGTCCAGGTTAAAGACAAGACTTTATGGCGTTTAGGAGTGGCCAGAGAGTCCATCAACAAAATAGGCAAAATCATATTGAACCCTGAGAATGGTTACTGGCCTCTTTACTACAACAAGGATGGGTTGCTGTTCAGAGATAACCATTCTGTCCGTCTCCCTCTGAGAGCTGAGCTCCAGAAGGTGGGGGTGTTTGTTGATTATGATGAGGGTCTGGTCTCCTTCTATGATGTGGAAGCCAGGGTTCATATCTACTCTGCTACTGGCTGCACCTTTAGAGAGCCTCTCTATCCATTCCTCTGTCCAGGTCTCAATGATTATGAAGGTAACAACTCTGCCCCCCTGATCATCTCACCTGTCAATCAAACAGACTAGGGCCTTTGTTTGATAATAAATTAATCAAACAACCAAAACAACTGAGGTTGGTTCCTGAATTAGAATCTCTACTTCGTGAGATCTGAGAGAACTGCTTTGATGTTGTACTGCTGTCATCTAACAAGGATAAATTCAATAAGATAATAACCCTGACTTTTATTAAATGTAACCCATGATTACATTACATATACTTTATTAATCAATGTCTGATTTACCGATTGTTTTTATATGTTTACCAATATAAAATTATATATATATATATATATATATATATATATAACATGTTTGCAGCAAGTTGAAAATGTCTTTATTTGTTTATATTTTTGAATTATGAATGCTAATCAAATGTATGTTTGATTTTTATTTCAATAAAAATTTACAAAAAGTAGAATGGGGTAATTTTCTGTGGTATAGGTACATTCTCAGTACAATATTTATTCAGTAGAATAGGTACAATCTGAATACAATCTTTACTCAGTAGAATATCTACATTCTCCTTACTCTCCCTCGCTCTCTCCCTCCTTCCCTCATTCTCCCTCACTCTCCTTGTCTCCTCTGTCCTCACCTCGCTGTGTCTCCCCCTCTCTCTCCCCCTCTCTCTCTAGTTTTCCTCCCCTCTTAGTTCCTTGTGTCTCATACATTGCAGTAGGAAGTGGTCTTCAGTCTCCCTCTCCTGGGGACAGAATGGACCCAGCCTGGCTTCTCTGGGTAGCCAGGTCCGCCTGTGACGGCCTTGCTCTATGGCCAGGCTGTGTCCACTGAGCCTGGACGTTGGCACTGTCATTTCTTGTGTCTCTCATGTTCTCCCTCTCTCTTGTGTCTCCTGTAATCCCCGCTCTGTCTTCCTCTCTTGCTGTGTGTGTGTGAGTGTGTGTGTGTGTGTGTGTGTGTGCGTGGTGGGAGTGGCAATCCACTCATTCTCCCGGCTCCGTGCCATCACTCCGCTTCACCTTCTCTAAGCCCCCCCCCCTACTATCCACCTCCATCTCATCTGCTCTGCAGTTCATCCACCCCGATTCTTCACTCACTCATCCCCAGATCGTTGTTTCAACCACCGTGGTTCCATCCGTAGCACCGGCTCCTTGACCTGTGCACTCATGTTGGTTTCTCCTGTGACCTTTTCTTACCTGCCTGTTCACCTGCCTGCCTGCTCATCTCCCTCCTCCGCTGTCCCGCTCAGCTCAGCTCCGTCATTCCGCCATCGCCTTTCCACCTCCTGATCTGTTGTTCTCATCCCCCCCCTTACCCCTACATTGAACCTCTTTGCATTCATTTAAATTCCCTTGTCGCCGTCTACCTTTGGGTCCGCCTCCACTGATGGGAACAGGTTTTTGGATGGACAATGTTTCCCCCCCCAACAGTGACTATCTAAGTGGTTGAAGTCTCGAGTCTAACCTCCGTTAGTCTAGCGTTATTAGTCAACAATACACAGCAGCGTTTAGTACTCGCTAAGCGCTTAGGCCCAGTTGCCGTCGCCGATGCCGTACTGAAAGCCACCAGTGCGCTCTCTGCGCTGGTGATCTCCGTTGTCTCTTGATAGTGAACGCGTCGGTCTGGGTTGACAGCCCTCCCCTGAGTCACAGGACGGTTGAGGTGTCCCGTTATTGAAAAACAATGGGACACCCTGGCAACGCTATTGACCAATCAGGATCAAGTATTTAACAA
Source organism: Micromesistius poutassou (assembly GCF_964030765.1). Classification (NCBI taxonomy): domain Eukaryota; kingdom Metazoa; phylum Chordata; class Actinopteri; order Gadiformes; family Gadidae; genus Micromesistius; species Micromesistius poutassou. Next base: position 1,885,877 of record NC_140294.1, read on the forward strand.
TGCTGTGGTATCAGCCCATATTATTTTAGTCTATGGGTTCTAGCTGATAGGTGGTCATGGTTCCTGATGTTCTAGATCAGTGGATGATTCTTATACAAACAGTAAAAAACTGATTATATGAATATATATATATATATATATATATATATATATATATATGTAGTGAACCTCAGTAGGGGTAGCGAACGCAGCCTTTCCTAGCTCCTCCCCCTGCACCCAGGTGCACTATAAAAGGGCCAAGATGGCTGAACTCAACCTCTGCTGGTTGCCTACCAGGGTGGTGAGTTGGGTCCCTGCTTTTTAACAGTTTTGAGTTACAATTTTCCCTTTTATTAATTTGTGTTTCTTGTTTTTAGGATCCCCTGCTGCTGTTCTGTTTTGGTTTTGTTTTGGCTCTGTTTTGATTTTTTCTGTTGTTTGCTTTGGTTAAGTTTGCTTTTGTGTTATTTCCCCTTTTCTGTTTCATTGTTTTGACAATTGGGTTGTTGGTTTACATAACCTTTGTTTTGTTGTTTGGTTTGGTTTTGCTCCAGTTTTCTTTTCTCCAGTTTCGGTTTCGACGGTGATGAATTGAGGTCAGTTCATTAGCGGATTGGGTGGCGTGTGGCGGGCCGTTCTGCCATCTTTGCAGTCCACACACTGACTAACGGAACACACTCGTTAAGATGTGTTGTTACATGTCGTTAAGGGTCTGGTGTCTCACGACTTCCAAATCGTAGTAGATATTATTTATATAGTTTGGATATGTTCTGATGTTGTATTCTTTCGGCCCCCAGCATAACATGTAACTAGAATAAGCCAAGTCTAGATCGTCTCAAACTGTTCAATATTCGTCTCCACCCCCTGTCAACAACTTCCTACACACACACACACACACACACACACACACACACACACACACACACACACACACACACACACACACACACACACACACACACACACACACACACACACACACACACACAGGAAATGCAACTTAAGCTTCACAGAAACCAAAGCCACTCAAAATTTAAGCAGCTCTTCCGTTCCGGAGGAAAATAAAACGCATTTCTGCACAGATTGTCTGGCAGAAAGAAACAAAACAAGGTGAGTAAAACAGCACAACTTTCATATTTATAAGTTTAAATCTCTCTTCCATTATGGAATTAGAAATATATAATTGCTCAATACATAAACCTTGTCGTCTATGTCTAGGAATGGCCTCTGCTAACACTTCCTGGTCTGAGGAGAACTTTTCATGTTCCATCTGTCTGGATGTCTTCAGCAGCCCAGTTTCCACACCATGTGGACACAACTTCTGCCATACCTGTATTACAAAGTTCTGGGATGAAAAAGTCCAGGTCAAATGCCCCGTTTGCAACAAGATTTTCAACACAAGACCTGATTTACGGGTCAATATCCTCTTGTCAGAGATTGTTGATCGGTTTGGAACGTCTGTACGCGTAAAAGAGCAGGTTTGTGTGGAACCAGGTGATGTTCCCTGTGACGTCTGTACTGGGACCCAGCTGAAGGCTGTGAAGTCCTGCCTAGAGTGTTTTATGTCTTTCTGCAAAACCCACCTGGAGCCACATCGGAGAGTCGCAGTCTTGAAGAAACATCGGCTGGTCGAGCCAATGGACCATCTGGAAGACAGGATGTGTAAGAAACACGACCGAATTCTGGAGCTCTTCTGCCAAACCGAACAGGTGTGTGTGTGTCAGTTCTGCCCAGAGACAGACCACAAGTCCCATCCTGTTGTACCTCTGGAGGAGGAATATGAAGTGAAGATGGCCCAGTTGGGGAAGATTGTGTCTGAAGTTCAGCAGATGATCCAGGAGAGAAAACAAAAGATTAAGGAGATCAAAGACACAGTAGAAATGAGCAAGAAAGACGCAGACAGAGAGATAGCCGAAGGTGTGCAGGTCCTCACTGCTCTGATGCGCCACATTGAAAAGTGCCGGGATGAATTCTATCGAACGGTTAGAGAGAAACATAAATCCACAGAGAAACAAGCTGAAGGCCTCATTAAAGAGATGGAAAAGGAAATAAAAGATCTGACCAATAGAAGCTCAGAGATGAAGCAGCTCTCACACACTAAAGACCACCTCCACTTCCTCCAGACCTTCAGATACCTGAAGGATCCTCCACCCACCAGGGACTGGACGACGGTGGAGGTCCATCCTCCGTCATACGTAGGGACCTTGAGGAGATCCCTGGATCAGCTGGAGGAGACACTGAACATGGAGATGAAGAAGCTGTGTGATGCTGAACTGAAGAGGGTCCAGCAGTATGAAGTAGATGTGACTCTGGATCCTGATACAGCTCATCCCGAGCTCATCCTGTCTGAGGATGGGAAACAAGTACATCATGGAGATGTAGTGAAGAAACTCCCAGACAACCCTAAGAGATTTACACTGCGTAAATATGTTTTCACGATGCAGAGCTTCTCCTCAGGGAGATTTTACTTTGAGGTCCAGGTTAAAAACAAGTTTGCATGGTGTTTAGGAGTGGCCAGAGAGTCCATCAACAGAATAAGTGAGATCATAGAGACCCCTGAGAATGGTTACTGGACACTTTGCTACGGCAAGTATGGGTTGGAATTGATTGGTAACCCTGATGTCCATCTCCCTCTGAGAGCTGAGCTCCAGAAGGTGGGGGTGTTTGTTGATTATGATGAGGGTCTGGTCTCCTTCTATGATGTGGAAGCCAGGGTTCATCTCTACTCTGCTACTGACTGCACCTTTAGAGAGCCTCTCTATCCAATCCTCAATCCATTTACACATGGTGGTGGTAAAAACTATGCCCCCCTGATCATATCACCTGTCAATCAAACAGACTAGGACCTTTGTTTGATAATAAAATAATCAAACCACCAAAACAACTAATGTTGTTTCCTGAATTATAATCTCTACCATGTGAGATCGGAGAGAACTGCTTTAATGTTGTACTGCTGTTATTTTAAAAGGAAAATTTCATTAAGAAAATAACTCTGACTATTAAAAATTATAACCCATTGTAAATGATTACATTACAGTATATACGTATTTCATTGTCTTTTTTTTCATGTTTTTTTTAATGGTTTACTGCTATACAATTGTTTATGGTTGCAGTTATGCAGAACTATTTTCAGGGATTAATTTCCATCATAATAATCATAATTTTACTTCTGAATCAAAATTGAAAACACAATAAAATGTATGAATGTATGACAACTTTTCTGATTTAAATAAAAATAGAAAAACAGCTGATGAGTTGACTTACTTTTATTGCCCACCATGCAACAACCCAACATGTGTAACACACTTTCACAACACAGTGACTAAAGATTCTCCTCATGTGTGTGAGTGACCGTGACTTTTTCTTGTCATCTCTCCTCTCCTCTCATCTTAATAATAATAATAATAATAATAATAAATCAGATTTATATAGTGCTTACTATGGTACTCTAAGATGCTTTACATATTGCCCTATCAAAACTAAGCAACAGATCTGTATTAAGACAGACTAGGATTTAAAAGCAAAACAGAGGTTAAACATGAAGACTAAGGTGGGAGTTAGGTGGGGAAGGCTAGTGTAAAAAAGTGTGTTTTGAGTGCAGATTTGAAAGAAGAGAGGGTTGGGGAGGCTTTGATGAGGGAGGGGAGTGAATTCCAAAGGGTGGGGGCAGCAACTGAGAAGGCCCGATCACCCCAAGTCCGGCGCTTAGTCCGGGGGACTTGCAGCAGGTTGGCAGAGATGGACCTGAGGGATCGGGAGGGGGCATGGTGATGGAGGAGGTCGGCAAGGTAGGGGGGGGCTAGGCTGTTGAGGGCCTTGTAGGTGATGAGTAAGATTTTGAAGTTAATTCTGTGTTTAATTGGAAGCCAATGGAGTTCACGGAGGACAGGTGTGATGTGTTCTCCGGAGCGGGTACGAGTGAGGAGGCATGCAGCTGAGTTCTGGACATATTGAAGTTTATTGAGGACTTTGGTGGTGGCGCCATAGAGTCTCAGCAGCGGTAGTTGACAGGTTGGGGCGGAGGCGGGCAATGTTTCGGAGGTGGAAAAAGGCGGTTTTGGTAATATGGTTAACATGGGGGAGGAAGGAGAGAGTGGGGTCCAGGATAACTCCAAGGTTACGGATTTTGGTGGAGGGGGTGATGGTGGAGCCGTCAATGTTAAGGGTGAAGTTCTGAGTGGAGTGGGTGAGGGAGTCAGGACCAATGATGAGGACTTCGGATTTGTTGGAGTTGAGTTTGAGAAAGCTATTTTGCATCCAGGTTTTGATGTCAGTCAAACAGTTGGAGAGGGTTAAGAGGGTGGAGGGACTGATGGTTTTGGAGGGGAGGTAGAGCTGTGTGTCGTCGGCGTAACAGTGGAACCGGAGTCCATGGTGACGGAGGATCTGACCAAGTGGAAGTATGTAGAGAATGAAGAGGAGTGGACCAAGCACAGAACCCTGGGGGGCACCGTGGATAAGAGGAGTAGTGGCTGATTGACAGTTGTTGATGGCGATGAAATGATCTTAGTTTCTCCTCTCTCCTTCCTCTCTCTTCTCTTCCTCCTTTCTCCTATCTCTGCTCTCCTTTCTAGCTAATCCAGGATTGTGTTAAATATTGTCTTAGATACACATTACATGTCTAAATACCCTTTTGACTTGTCTATGCTATAGTCTACTCCCTGTGCCCTGGCATATACAAGCAGCAGTCCCATAATCAGTGTTATGAGCGACACTCATGTGACACTCGAGTGGCGGGAGCGGGTATCACCACAGAGGGGTGGAACGTTCTTTGTGTCCCCTAATCCTTGCTCCCTGCATTAATATTAAATAGTTTATTTAAACAAATAAGCTGTATTCCTCATGTCCTTAACACTGGGGACACAATAACACCACTTAGGCCTATTGAGATGGCGGGTTTAGTCCCCATCATCATTTAATAAATATTTTAAAAAAAAAGGTTCCAAACTTTATTACTTGAGTTGTTTCTATTTGAACATATTTTAGGTCAGCGATATTGGATATTGTTATTGCTAGGCTGATGTGTAATGACTACTTTTACCGTCAGGGGAGCACTAGTCCTTCAAACGGTGGACATTCTGGTTCCTGATACACACTGTAGCCTGTAACATATTAACATTGTATATCGTAAACCCTATTATCTAGTATATCTAATTAGACTATTTAATATTGTGAGACATGATTCTCCTTTTATTTTGCATTTCATCGCATGATTAAGGTAGGATATAAACTACAGCCACCTGCCACTAATTAATTAATGACCTGCTTAATTGCCTCACGTGGGCTACTTAGAGCAGGTGCCGTTTAGAAACGTGCAGTCACGTCGTCGTTCGCCTGTAGAAGGCGGTGAATATGCTCAAGGGTCAGATATGGACATATCTTTGTCTCTCACCTCAGGTGTGTGTGTGTGTCTCTCTCTCTCTCTCTCTCTCTCTCTCTCTCTCTCTCTCTCTCTCTCTCTCTCTCTCTTTCTATGTTTATTTTCATCAGCATAAAATTGCACAGATGAATAACGTGAAGATGGCGTCGGCTTGGTGGCGGGTGTGTCGAGGACAGCCGCAGCAGACAGAGTGGGAGACGTCTTCCGCTGTCGCTCTCCAAGGTAGGGAATCACCCCCGGTGTACGTACTCCATTTAAAAAGGAGTAAGAATGTGAAACACTTTGCGGGAAGAACTACGTGCACCGAATGAGATAAGAAAAAGAAAGCATAGAATTGTTGGCAACTTTTTTGTGCTATAAAAAATCTCAATGTCATTAAAAACAAGACTCGTTGTGTGTGGTAATTCTGTCTGGTTCCTAAACCTTCTCTCACCTACAACTATAGAAGACCATGTTAGCCAAACTATAACTCACAATATGACCATTAGTAGGTGTTTGTATCCAGAGCGTCCAGTGAGATAAAGGCCCAGGTCTGGGCTGCTCAGGGAGGACGTTGGGGATCCTCTGGATGAGGAGTCTAAACAAACCAATCCACCGGGTCCCCTGAGCCCCTCAACCATACTCCTAGTTGCGTAGCAGCTGAAGACACAATATGACACAGCACTGTGCGGCGTATTCCTGCTCAAATCGGCGGACCATTGCAAACAGGTCCCGGGGGATTACTTTTCAGGCAGAGACACAGTTTGGCATTGACAACCTTTCATTCTGACTTGTCATTGGTTGTGTCTGTGTTTCACAAGATAAAGGCTGCACCACATTGCCAAACTCGCCTCTCTTGAACTGCAGAAAGGGAGCACGAAAAAGAAGCTCTGCAAAACAGTCCTCTTTCAGGGGTTTTAGCTCATACAAAAACCTTCATGTGTTTATATATATATATAATGAATTCATATATTGTTTATGTAGGCTATGTATATATTTATATATAGCCTAATCATATTAGGCTATATTAAAATAGCCTAATATGTTAAATGAATATTAAAACAAGCCGAACCATGTGTCCTGTATCATTGCTACATGTGTGACCTTTGCAGCAAAAAGCTAACCGCGGCAAAATCAGTTTGGGATTCAGTGACGTTTGATTAATTAAATGCGCTGACAGTTCATTGCACCTGCCAAACAGATTACACTGAGTGGAGCGGTCGACCGGTCCAAGATGGCGGCCCCATGGCTCGTCAGCGCCAGTAGGCAGTAGCGGTCGATGCAGCGTCTATTCTTTATTATGTCTATGCCCTCAACAGTCCTGGTTCACTGTGGGGCTGCAGGGCTGCCGGCTCCCCTGTGAACGCCCCTTTAGTTCAGCTTGAATAAGAGGAGGACAGGTGTGTCTCATCAGTGCCTAATCAGCAGGGGGCCGTATCACCCTATCAGCCAATTAGAGGCGATGCCTGCAACCGCTGGCACGTAAAAGCTACCCATAATGCACCACCAATGTGACACTGTTAACTGCTACGGCACATTTATGTTTGTTGCGTTAGGGTTAGGGTTACGAATGACAAATGTGTTGTCTCTGAATAGTGAAGCTGTTGGTCTGGTTCGTCTGCACTACCCTGAGTATATAACCTGGACACGCAGGGAGAGGATTGTTTTTATGAAGACTGTAAAGAAAAATATCAGCCTCAGGAAAAGTAAATTCAAGTCAATTGTTTTTGTATAACTCTTAATCCCAGTTACAGTGGAAAATCACCATTAAATCACCAAAATGTCTCTGGTTTTGCACTGAATCTCGGCCTGTTTTATGTTGATATTGTATGTATTTGAGGATATTTGAACACGCATCGGGGCATTTGAAGTAGCCTAAGTCAGACTGTGAAAATGTAAACGTCAGTGAACTGTTTACCCCTGGGGGCGGGGCTAGGTGTTAGGGGTGGGGTTAGGTATTAGGGGCGGGGCCAGGTGTTAGGGGAGGAGCCAGGTGTTAGGGGAGGAGCCAGGTGTTAGGGGAGGAGAGGAGAGGACGTCTTGTTCAGGAAACGAAACTTAATAGAAACCAAAGCCACCTGACGTGCAGGCAGTTCTCACGTTCAGGAGAAAAGTAACACATATTTTGGAATGAATAGTCAGACAGACAACAACAAGGTGAGTAAAACAGCACAACTTTGAGGGAATAATTATGTTATGGAATTAGAAATATAATGGAATTGCTATACTTAAAGCTTCTTGTCTGTTTCCAGGAATGGCCTCTGCTAACACTTCCTGGTCTGAAGATAACTGATCAATATAAGCTCAGAGGTGGAGCATCTCTCACAAAATAAAGACAACCTTCACTTCTTCCAGGCCTTCAGATCCCTGAAGGATCCTCCACCCACCAGGGACTGGACGACGGTGGAGGTCTGTCCTCCGTCATACGTAGAGACCTTGAGGAGATCCCTAGATCAGCTGGAGGAGACACTGAGCATGCAGATGAAGAAGCTGCGTGATGATGCTGAACTGAAGAGGGTCCAGCAGTATGAAGTAGATGTGACTCTGGATCCTGATACAGCTCATCCCTGGCTCATCATATCTGACGATGGGAAACAAGTATATGATGGAGGTGAATGGAAGAAAATCCCAGACAACCCAAAGAGATTTACACATTATCCATTAGTTCTCTCGAGGCAGAGCTTCTCCTCAGGGAGATTTTACTTTGAGGTCCAGGTTAAAGACAAGACTTATTGCAATTTAGGAGTGGCCAGAGAGTCCATAGTCAGAAAATGTGTGACCACTTTGACCCCTGAGACAGGTTACTGGACACTTTACTACAACAAGAATGGGTTGGTGTTCAGAGATGACCCTGATGTCCGTGTCCCACTGAGAGCTAAGCTCCAGAAGGTGGGGGTGTTTGTTGATTATGATGAGGGTCTGGTCTCCTTCTATGATGTGGAAGCCGGGGTTCATATCTACTCTGCTACTGGCTGCACCTTTACTGAGCCTCTCTATCCAATCCTCAGCCCAGGTCCCTGTTATTATGAAGTTAACAACTTTGCCCCCCTGATCATCTCACCTGTCAATCAAACAGACTAGGGCCTTTGTTTGATAATAAAATAATCAAACAATCCAAAACAACTAATGTTGTTTCCTGAATTAGAATCTCTACCATGTGAGATCTGAGAGAACTGCTTTGATGTTGTACTGCTGTCATTTAACAAGGATACATTCAATAAGATAATAACCCTTACTTTTATTAATTGTAACCCATGATTACATGACATACACTTTATTTTATTGTCTGATTTACAGATTGTTTTTATATGTTTACCAATATCAAAATAATATCAAAGCAGCAAGTAGAAAATGTTGAAAATGTCTTGTTTAAAAAATAAGTTTTTATTTGTTTATATTTCTGAATTATGAATGATAACAATCAAATGTCTGTATGATTTTTATTTCAATACATATGTACAAAAAGTAGAATGGGGTCTTTTTCTGTGGAATAGAATGCAATGAATAGAATCTTTACTCAGTAGAATATCTACAATCTCCTTACTCTCCCTTGCTCTCTCTCTCCCTCCTTCCCTCATTCTCCCTCACTCTCATTGTCTCCTCTGTCCTCACCTCACTCTCCCTCTTTCTCTCCCCCCCCCCCCCCCCTCTCTCTCTCTTTTCCCTCCCCTCTTAGTTCCTTGTATCTCATACATTGCAGTAGGAAGTGGTCTTCAGTCTCCCTCTCCTGGGGACAGAATGGACCCAGCCTGGCTTCTCTGGGTAGCCAGGTCCGGCTGTGACGGCCTTGCTCTATGGCCAGGCTGTGTCCACTGAGCCTGGACGTTGGCGCTGTCATTCCTCGTGTCTCATGTTCTCCTTCTCCCTTGTGTCTCCTGTGTTCCCTGCTCTGTCTTCCTCTCTTGCTGTGTGTGTGTGTGTGTGTGTGTGTGTGTGTGTGTGTGTGTGTGTGTGTGTGTGTGTGTGTGTGTGTGTGTGTGTGACCCACTTTTACCAGCAGGGGGTGCACTAGTACTTCAAAGGGGGCAAACTTTCCAAAAGCAAAAGGAAATCCTCCACTGACCAGACTGTATCGCTGTCTGCGCACTGTGTGTGCACTGTGCGCGTGCACATCGGGGAGAGATCCTACAGTAGCGTAGCGCCAATAAACAGCTCTTTGCTCTCTGTCTGTGTTTGTTAAAAATCGGATCGGGGTTGGATAAAAAGTATTCGGGGAAGCCCCGGAAACCCGGATAGATCAACACCGATGAATCCCAGTTACAGTCGCAGATCACCACCAAATCACCAATCACCATCAAGTCTATTGTTCTGCACCGGCTCTCTTAACTCCAGAAAGAAGAGAATACACATCAACGCATTTGAAGAGGCCACACCGTGCGCATTGAAGCCCAAAAAGAACGCTCCCATTATTTCCGAGTTCCGACGTACTAGCCCACACCGGCGGCGCCTTGACGCGCGCCGCCCCGCTAAGCTTCACGCCATGTGACGCCACTGTTCTATTCCCTAGCGTCGCCGCGCGTGAAAAAGCGCTTTTTTAAAGCTATTTTCTACATCCAGGCTTGATACAAGGTCCTGTACATATGGAGATTGTTGATACAGTAGATGAATAATTCCACAATGCAAAATGAATGAGCAATGACAGTGAATAAAGGGACTAAACCGTAAACAAAGTGCCCGACAGGACATAAGTAACTATGAATTAATGTGACGATTATTGTAAGCACAAACAGAGGATCATGGGCATCAGGCCCATATATGTAGTCATAAAACATATAACATATAACGTTATGGTAGCGTATACCGACTATGTTTGTTTATCTGCTGCTTTCAAAACATAACCACAACGGTACCGCAGCGCGACGCTTCCTATTGGAGCTAGGGGCGGCGCCTTGACGCGCGTAAACTGCGCTGCGCTTCGCCGGTGGTGTGTTTGCCGGCTTCATGGAGCGCACTCATGTGCCGTGGGGGAGGAGCCAGGTGTCAGGGAAGGAGAGTAGAGGACGTCATGCTGAGGAAACGAACCCTAAGGTTCATATAAACTACTAACAAAGCAACCGAACCGACGTGGAAGCAGTTCTCTCTTTCAGGAGAAAAGAAAAACGCATTTTGGAAAAAATTGTCTGCCAGACAGAAACAACAACGACAAGGTGAGTAAAGCAGCACAACTTTGAAAGAAGTTAATACCGCTTTTGCCGTTGGAATTAGAACAATAATGGGATTGCTCAATACATAAACCTTGTCGTCTGTGTCTAGGAATGGCCTCTGCTAACACTACCTGGTCTGAGGATAACTTTTCATGTTCCATCTGTCTGGATGTGTTCAACAGCCCAGTCACCACACCATGTGGACACAACTTCTGCAGAACCTGTATTACTAAGTTCTGGGATGAACAAGTCCAGTACAAATGTCCCGTTTGCAGCAAGATTTTCGACATAAGACCTGATTTACAGGTCAATACCCTCTTATCAGAGCTGGCTGCTCAGTTTAGAACGACCGTACGGGTAAAAGAGCAGCCTTGTGTTGAACCAGCAGAAGTTCCCTGTGACGTCTGTACTGGGACCCAGCTGAAGGCCGTGAAGTCCTGCCTAGTGTGTTTTGTCTCTTACTGCCAAACCCACCTGGAGCCACATCAGAGAGTCGCAGTCCTGAAGAGACATCGGCTGGTCGAGCCTATGGACCGTCTGGAAGACAGGATGTGTAAGAAACATGACCGACTCCTGGAGCTCTTCTGCCAGACTGAACAGGTGTGTGTGTGTCAGTTCTGCACAGAGGGTGACCACAAGTCCCATCTTGTTGTACCTCTAAAGGAGGAATATGAAGTGAAGACGGCCCAGCTGAGGAAGATAGAGGCTGATGTTCCGCAGATGATCCAGGAGAGAAAAATAAAGATTAAGGAGATCAAAGACACAGTAGAATTGAGCAAGAAAGTCGCAGACAGAGAGATAGCCGATGGTGTGCAGCTCCTCACTGCTCTGATGCGCTGCATTGAAAAGTGGCAGGATGATCTCAACCAAATGGTTAAAGAGAGACTGAAAACCACAGAGAAACAAGCTGAAGACCTCATCAAAGAGCTGGAGCAGGAAATTGAAGATCTGACCAAAAGAAGCTTAGAGGTGAAGCAGCTCTCACACACTAAAGACCACCTCCACTTCCTCCAGACCTTCATATCTCTGAAGGATCCTCCACCCACCAGGGACTGGACGGCGGTGGAGGTCCGTCTTCCGTCATACGTAGGGACCTTGAGGAGATCCCTGGATCAGCTGGAGGAGACACTGAACATGGAGATGAAGAAGCTGCGTGATACTGAACTGAAGAGGGTCCAGCAGTATGAAGTAGATGTGACTCTGGATCCTGATACAGCTCATCGCTGGCTCATCCTGTCTGAGGATGGGAAACAAGTACATGATGGAGGTAAAGAGAATAAACTCCCGGACAACCCTAAGAGATTTACACAGCTTGTATATGTTCTCACGAGGCAGAGCTTCTCCTCAGGGAGATTTTACTTTGAGGTCCAGGTTAAAGATAAGACTGGATGGTGTTTAGGAGTGGCCAGAGAGTCCATCAACAAAATAGGTAAGATTATAGAGACCCCTGAGATGGGTTATTGGAATATTTTCTGCAACAAGGATGGGTTGGTATTTAAAGACAACACTCCTGTCCGTCTCCCTCTGAGAGCTGAGCTCCAGAAGGTGGGGGTGTTTGTTGATTATGATGAGGGTCTGGTCTCCTTCTATGATGTGGAAGCCAGGGTTCATATCTACTCTGCTACTTGCTGCACCTTCAGTGAGCCTCTCTATCCAATCCTCGGTCCATGTGTCTATAATTATGAAGGTAACAACTCTGCCCCCCTGATCATCTCACCTGTCAATCAAACAGACTAGGGCCTTTGTTTGATAATAAAATAATCAAACAACCAAAACAACTGATGTTGTTTCCTGAATTACAATCTCTAGCATGTGAGATCTGAGAGAACTGCTTTAATGTTGTACTGCTGTTATTTAAAAAGGAAAATTTCATTAAGAAAATAACTATATAAATATAACCCATTGTAAATGATTACGTTACAGTATATACGTACTTCATTGTCCTTTTTCTCATGTTTTTTTTAATGGTTTACTGTTATACAATTGTTTATGGTTGCAGTTATGTAGAACTATTTTCAGGGATTAATTTGCATCATAATAATCAAATCATTATTTTACTTCTGAATCATGATTGAAAACAATAAAATGTATGAATGTATGACAACTTCTCTGATTTAAATAAAAATAGAAAAACAGCTGATGAGTCGACTTACTTTTAATGTCCACCATGCAACAACCCAACATGTGTAACACACTTACACAAAGGTCACAGTGACTACATGTAAAGATTCTGCCCATGTGTGTGAGTACCGTGACTTTGTCTTGTCATCTCTCCTCTTCTCTCCATCCTCTCCTCTTAGTTTCTCCTCTCTCCTTCCTCTCTCTTCTCTTCCTCCTCTCTCCTATATATGCTCTCCTTTCTAGCGCATCCAGGATGTATTGTATTAAATATTGTCATGCATACATATTACATGTGTGTAAATACCCTTTTAACTTGTCTTTGCTATAGTCTACTACCTGTCCCTGGCGCACGCAAGCAGCAGTCCCATAATCAGTGTTATGAGCGACACCCAGTGGCGAGAGCGGGTATCACCACAGAGGGGCGGAACGTTCTTTGTGTCCCCTAATCCTACTCTTTTGAAGTACATCTAATTAGACTATTTATTTAATATTGTGATTGACAAACAATTTTCTTTCTTTCTGTCTTTCTCTCTTTCTTTCTTTCTTTCTTTATTCATTTATGTTATTCAGCCCTTCAGGTGAGAGTCGTCTGCGGTCTCGTTCTCACAGTATTATTAGAATTGCGTCGTTGAAAAACATGAAGGTGTTAAATGAATGCAACGTGTATATGGCGTTGGCTTGGTGGCGGGTGTGTCGAGGACAGCCGCAGCAGACAGAGTGGGAGACGTCTTCCGCTGTCGCTCTCCAAGGTGCTGAACTGTGGCTGAGTGATGACGTCACAAGCTTTGGACAAGCCACCGAACGTGTGGTTTAAGGAATCACCCCCGGTGTACGTACTCCATTTATAAAGGACAAATGTGAAACACTTTGCAGGAAGAACTACCTGCACCGAATTAGATAAGATGAGGAAAGCGTTGAATTGTTGACAGCTCTTTTGTGCTATACAAAATCGTGGCCAGGCATTAAAAACAAGACTTGTTGTGTGTGGCTATTCTGTCTGGTTCCTAAACTTTCTCTCACCTACAACTATAGAAGATCATGTGAGCCAAACTATAACTCACAATAGGACCATTAGCAGGCGTTTGTATCCAGAGCGTCCAGTGAGATGAAGGCCCAGGTCTGGGCTGCTCAGGGAGGACGTTGGGGATCCTCTGGACGAGGAGTCTAAACAAACCAACCCACCGGGTCCCCTGAGCCCCTCAACAGTCCTGGTTCACTGTGGGGCTGCAGGGCTGCCGGCTCCCCTGTGAACGCCCCTTCAGTTCAGCTTCAATAAGAGGAGGACAGGTGTGTCGCATCAGCGCCCAATCAGCAGGGGACCGGGTCACCCTATCAGCCAATCAGAGGGGATGCCTGCAACAGCAGGTGACCGGGTCACCCTATCAACCAATCAGAGGTAATGCCTGAACCAGCAGGTGTTTCACCTAGAGAGGGAGTCAGCGAATAGAAATAATGGAAACCGATCTATAAATGGTGTAGAAAAGATGTCTGCTTGAGTGATCGATTAAAATTCCTGAATGAATTAATGATGAACTATGGGCCGTTCTGTGGTTCTCTGAGGGCGCGGCACCAACTGCCAAGCTCTACCGGTCGAGCCACCAGGGACCAGAGATTCAAACCACCCAAAGGATTCCTGGAATCGTTGAGTCACCGTTTATTAAAATGAAAAACAAGCTCACCAGCAGACATGGCCTTTCTAGCGAGCTCAAAGCGAGCAAAATAAAATGTTTTGGATAATTTGGGAGGAGAGGCACCCAAAGGAAACCCACAACAACTCATTGATGAGCAACCTCCTTGCTAACCATCTCACCCTCAGTTGTGTTAAATGTTGTGTCGTCTAAAGCGTTATAACGTCCACTAAGGTGTTTTATTATCGGTCGGTCCAGGGTTCCTTCACTCTGGGCTTTTAGGGGGTGTTTCCTTGTCCTGTAGAGGGCTTAGGGTTTAGGGGGTTAAATACTAGCCTAGCTACTAGCCTTGAATGTCATGTCAATGATTAATCTGGTTTGATTCATCTCTCCCTCTGTCTGTGTGTGTGTTTCTCTCTCTCTCTCTCTCTCTCTCTCTCTATTTTTTGCTCTCACCCCCTTTTCGCTATATACTCTTCCGTTCAACATGACACGTGATGTTACACTCAGAGAGAGAGAGAGAGAGAGAGAGAGAGAGAGAGCCTGACCTGACTTAACCTGACCGACTGACTGACTGACTGACTGACTTTGGTTTCCTGCTGAGTTGTTGGTATGGTGACACCTTTGTGTCACACACGTTTGTGTGTGTACGTGTCCTGTGTTTGTGTGTATAACAGGGAAATAAAGAACAGCCATCGTACCCAAAAGTGTTTTCTTGTTTTTTGTTGTTTATTTGGATGAAAGGGGATTTAGTGGGTTACATAGTAGTGATGTGGATTCATCCTTGTCAAAATCTCAACTTAAATGCATAACATTTTAAAAACGTATGTAAATATGCCCTCAAATGACCCTCTATTAAACACATGCTATTGCACGTGTTCACAGTTACTGGCAGTTCTGGGTTATCAGGTTATGTCAATCAAATATTCTGGCTCCACCCCAGAGACGGTGAAAACCTGATCTGAAATCAAGCCCCGCCCCTCAATGGAAAACTACCGTCTACCAGACGTCAGCCAGAATGCATTTTTAACATTCTGGTAGTGGGTTGGGACCAGCTCCAACAGCATGTTTGGTTTTCTTTTACAACTTGACTGCAAGTTACTTTAATGTCCAAAATATGATTCATATTCTCTCCTTTTTTCTCTGCAGGCTTAATTGGTTTAGAAAGGAATATAAATAATTCTGCCTGATTAAGTCGGGGTGGATAGGTTTCTTTAGACACTGTAGCATTTCTCATCATTTTGAACCAAACTAATGGCTGCAGTGAAAGAGTCACAAAGAGAAGGTCCAGTTATTGTTATGAGTTTCATATGGCTGTCCAGACAACACAGGTAGAAAGGTCTTTAATTAGCTAGTTCTGTAATAACTCTGTAGATTGATTCAGCTGAACCGTCACCATAAGGTGAGTGTTTGGTGATTGGTCACCTGCTTGGCTACGGAGCCATGAGGGAAAGCAGACTCCACCCTTTCATTTGGTTTGAAGGAATAGAAGGAAATCCATGGATTGAAATGATGTAAGACTGCAATGGATTAATGGAACATCATTTTGCTCAATCACACCTTAATAACCCTAAAATAACAACTAGAACTGAACTAGGGATACTCGTCGTTCATCACTTCAGATTTTCACACTGTTTGTCCTTGGCACATAAAAGCTACCCATAATGCACCACTAGTTAAAATGAGAAACTGTTAAATGCCACGGCAGATTTTAGGTTTGTTTTACTGTCTCTTTACTGGCATTGACTGTGATGTCTCTGAATAGTGAACTTGTTGGTCTGGTTTGTCTGCCCTACCGTAAGTCATGTGATGCAGCTGTTTTATGAGGTTAGAGTCTGAGAGATGAGGCTTATATAACTACCAGTTTAAACTCAATATTAAATCAAAAACCATAATAGCACATATTACCTGGCTATACAGGTAGAGGGATGTTTTTATAAAGACTGTACCAAAGAAAATACCTGAGCTAGTTTTGTATAGGTCTTAATTAGTTACAGTGGCAAATCACCATTAAATCACCAGAATGTATCTGGTTTTGCACCATCTCTTGGTCTGTCTTTTGTATTTTAAAGAGTTAACATATATGAACATACATCAATGCATTTGAAGTAGGCTACAACGTAAATGAATGTGCCCAAACTATGAAACATCAGTGAACTGTGTGTCTGTGGGGGCGGAGCCAAGTGCTAGGGGAGGAGCCAGGTGTTGGGGGAGGAGAGAAGAGGACGTCTTGATCAGGAAACAAAACGTAACATTCCCAGAAACCAAATCCATCCAACGTGGAAGCAGTTATCTCTGTCAGGAGGAAACAAAAAAAACAAAAACGCATTTTGCAACAAATAGTCTGACAGACAGAAACAACAACAAGGTGAGTAAAACAGCACAACTTTGATGGAAGTTAAAACCTCTCTTCCTGTTATGTAATTATGAAAATAATCGAATTGCTCAATACATTAACCTTGTCGTCTGTGTCTAGGAATGGCCTCTGCTAACACTTCTTGGTCTGAAGAGAACTTTTCATGTTCCATCTGTCTGGATGTGTTCAGGAGTCCAGTTTCCACACCATGTGGACACAACTTCTGCAGAACCTGTATTACAAAGTTCTGGGATGAACAAGTCAAGTACAAATGTCCTCTTTGCAACATGCTTTTCAGCACAATACCTGATTTACAGATCAATATCCTCTTATCAGAGATGGTCGATCGGTTTGGAACGTCCGTACGAGTAAAAGAGCAGCCTTGTGTTGAACCAACTGAAGTTCCCTGTGACGTCTGTACTGGGACCCAGCTGAAGGCTGTGAAGTCCTGCCTTGTGTGTTTTACCTCTTACTGTCTAACCCACCTGGAGCCACATCAGAGAGTCGCTCGCCTGCAGAAACATCGGCTGGTCGAGCCTATGGACCGTCTGGAAGACAGGATGTGTAAGAAACACGAACGACTTCTGGAGCTCTTCTGCCAGACTGAACAGGTGTGTGTGTGTCAGTTCTGCACAGAGACAGACCACAGGTTCCACCAAGTTGTACCTCTAAAGGAGGAATATGAAGTGAAGACGGCCCAGCTGAGGAAGATAGAGGCTGAAGTTCAGCAGATGATCCAGGAGAGACAAAAAAATATTCAGGAGATTAAAGACACAGTTAAACGCAGCAAAGCAGATGCAGACAGAGAGAAAGCTGATGGTCTGCAGGTCCTCACTGCTCTGATGCGCTGCATTGAAAAGTGCCAAGATGATCTCAAACAAATGGTTACAGAGAGACTGAAAACCACAGAGAAACAAGCTGAAGCCCTCATCAAAGAGTTGGAGCAGGAAATAGAAGATCTGACCAATAGAAGCTCAGAGGTGAAGCAGCTCTCACACACTAAAGACCACTTCCACTTCCTCCAGACCTTCAGGTCCCTGAAGGATCCTCCACACACCAGGGACTGGACGACGGTGGAGGTCCATCCTCCGTCATACGTAGGGACCTCGAGGAGATCCCTGGATCAGCTGGAGGAGACACTGAACATGGAGATGAAGAAGCTGCGTGATGCTGAACTGAAGAGGGTCCAGCAGTATGAAGTAGATGTGACTCTGGATCCTGATACAGCTTATCTCACGCTCATCCTGTCTGAGGATGAGAAACAAGTACATCACGGAGATGAAGAGAAGGAACTCCCAGACAACCCTAAGAGATTTACAGAGTATATATATGTTCTCACAAGGCAGAGCTTCTCCTCAGGGAGATTTTACTTTGAGGTCCAGGTTAAAGACAAGACTGATTGGTGGTTAGGAGTGGCCAGAGAGTCCATCAACAGAAAAGGTGAGACCATTTGGACCCCTGAGACGGGTTACTGGATTCTTTACTACGACAAGGCTGGGTTGGTATTTAGAGATAAACCTCCTGTCCGTCTCCCTCTGAGAGCTGAGCTCCAGAAGGTGGGGGTGTTTGTTGATTATGATGAGGGTCTAGTCTCCTTCTATGATGTGGAAGCCAGGGTTCATATCTACTCTGCTACTGGCTGCACCTTTACTGAGCCTCTCTATCCATTCCTCTGTCCAGGGACACATAAAGAAGGTACAAACTCTGCCCCCCTGATCATCTCACCTGTCAATCAAACAGTCTAGGCCCTTTGTTTGATAATAAAATAATGAAACCACCAAAACAACTAATGTTGTTTCCTGAATTATAGAATCTCTTGGGAGATCTGAGATCTGCTTTGATGTTGTAGTGCTGTCATTTAACAAGGAGAAATTCAGTAGGAAGTGAACCCTGACTATTATCAATTATATCCCATTGTACATCATTAGATAACATTATGTTCTTCATTGTCACTTTCTCATGCTTTTAAAGGTTTACTGCTATACAATTGTTGATGGTTGCAGTTATGTATAACTAGTTTCAGGGAATGATGTGCATCATAATAATCAAATCATTACTTTACTTCTGAATCATGAATGACATGTATGGATCATAAATAAAAATGTATGAATGTATTACTTTTATGCAAATAAAAATGGAAAAACAGCTGATGAGTCGACTTTCTTTTAATGTCCAACATGCAACAACCCAACATGTGTAACACACTTACAAAAATGTCACAGTGACTACATTTAAAGATTCTCCTCATGTGTGTGAGTACCGTGACTTTGTCTCGTCATCTCTCCTCTCCTCTCCATCCTCTCCTCTTAGTTTTTCCTCTCTCCTTCCTCTCTCTTCTCTTCCTCCTCTCTCCTCTCTCTGCTCTCCTTTCTAGCTCATCCAGGATTGAGTTAAGTTTTGTCTTGCATACACGTTACATGTGTGTAATACCAGTTTGACTTGTCTTTGCTATAGTCTACTACCTGTGCCCTGCCGCATACAAGCAGCAGTCCCATAATCAGTGTTATGAGCGGCACCCAGTGGCGGGAGCGGGTATCACCACAGAGGGGCGGGACGTTCTTTGTGTCCCCTAATCCTACTCTTTTGAAGTACATCTAATTAGACTATTTATTTAATATTGTGAGACATGATTTTTTTTTGTTGCATTTTATCGCATGATTAAGTTACAAACTACTGTCTTTCTTTCCTTCATTTATTCATTTTTTTCCTACTATTTCTTTTGATCAGCCGTTCAGGTAAGATTCGTCTGCGGGCTCGTTCTCACAATATTATTAGAATTGTGTCGTTGAAAAACATGAAGGTGTTAAATGAGTGCAACGTGTATATGGCGTCGGCTTGGTGGCGGGTGTGTCGAGGACAGCCGCAGCAGACAGAGTGGGAGCCAAGCCACCGACCGCGTGGTTTAGGGAATCACCCCCGGTGTACGTACTCCATTTAAAAAGGACAAATGTGAAACACTTTGCAGGAAGAAGTACCCGCACCAAATGAGATGAGATAAGATGAAGAAAACATAGAATTGTTGAAAGATGTTTTGTGATATAAAAAATCTCAATGTCATTAAAAACAAGACTCGTTGTATGTGGCTATTCTGTCTGGTTCCTAAACCTTCTCTCACCTACAACTATAGAAGATCATGTTAGCCAAACTATAACTCACAATACGACCATTAGCAGGCGTTTGTATCCAGAGCGTCCAGTGAGATGAAGGCCCAGGTCTGGGCTGCTCAGGGAGGACGTTGGGGATCCTCTGGACGAGGAGTCTAAACAAACCAACCCACCGGGTCCCCTGAGCCCCTCAACAGTCCTGGTTCACTGTGGGGCTGCAGGGCTGCCGGCTCCCCTGTGAACGCCCCTTCAGTTCAGCTTCAATCAGCCCAGCACAGGTGTGTCGCATCAGCGCCCAATCAGCAGGGGACCGGGTCACCCTATCGGCCAATCAGAGGTGATGCCTGCAACAGCAGGGGACCGGGTCACCCAATCAGCCAATCAGAGGTGATGCGTGAACGAGCAGGTGTTTCACCGAGAGAGGGAGTCAGCGAATAGAAATAATGCAAACCGATCTATAAATAGTGTAGAAAAGATGTCTGCTTGAATGATCAATTAAAATTCCTGAATGAATTAATGACTTCAGTTCCTTCCTGAACTACGGGCCGTTCTGTGGTTCTCTGAGGGCGCGGCACCAACTGCCAAACTCTACCGGTCGAGCCACCAGGGACCAGAGATTCAAACCACCCAAAGGATTCCTGGAATCCTTGAGTCACCGTTTATTAAAATGAAAAAAACAAACTCAAACTTAAGTAGCGTGTGCAGCGCAGCACACCGCCAGCAGACATGGCCTTTCTAGCGAGCTCAAAGCGAACAAAATAAAATGTTTGGGAGAATTTGGGAGGAGAGGCGCCCAAAGGAAACCCACAACAACTCATTGATGAGCGACCTCCTTACTAACCATCTCACCCTCATTTGTGTTAAATGTTGTGTCGTCTGAAGCGTTATAACGTCCACTAAGGTGTTTTATTATCGGTTGGTCCAGGGTTCCTTCCCTCTGGGCTTTTAGGGGGTGTTTCCTTGTCCTGTAGAGGGCTTAGGGTTTAGGGGGTTAAATAATAGCCTAGCTACTAGCCTTAAAGGTCATGTCAATGATTTATCTGGTTTGATTCATCTCTCCCTCTCTCTGTTTGTCCGTATGTCTGTGTCTCTCTCTCTCTCTCTATCTTTTGCTCTCCCCCCTTGTCACTATATACTCTTCCGTTTATCGTGACACATTAAGAGCGACCGACCGACCGACTGACTGACTGACTGACTGACTGACTGACTTTGGTTTCCTGCTGAGTTGTTGGTATGGTGACACCTTTGTGTCACGTGTTTGTGTGTGTGTGCGTTTCGTGTGTTTGTGTGTATAACAGGGAAATAAAGAACCTTATATGATGACATCATACAGCCATCGTACCGAAAAGTGTTTTGTTGTGGTTTGATTGATGAAAGGTGATGCAGTGGGTTACATAGTAGTGATGTGGATGCATCCTGCTCCTAATCTCAACATTAATGCATAACTTTTTAAAAACGTATGTAAATATGCCTTCAAATGACCCTCTATTAAACACATGCTACTGCACGCGTTAACTGATACTGGCAGTTCTGGGTTATCAGGTTACATGAATCAAATGTTCTGGCTCTACCCCAGAGACGGTGAAAAGCTGATCTTCAGTCAATCCCCGCCCCTCAATGGAAAACTACTGTCTACCAGCCGTCAGCCAGAATGCATGTTTTACATTCTGATAGTGGGTTAGGGTTAGGGTTGGGACCTGCTCCAACAGCGTGTTTGGTTTTCCTTTACAACTTGACTGCTAGTTACTTTATTACTACAACCCTATATTGTCCAAAATATGATTCTTATTCTGCCCTTTTTGCTCTGCAGGCTTAATTTGTTTAGAAAGGAATAAAAATGATTCTGCCTGATTAAGTCGGGGTGGATGGGTTTCTTTAGACACTGGAGCATTTCTCATCATTTTGAACCAAACTACTGCTGCATTGAAAGAGTCACAAAGAGAATGTCCAGTTATTGTTGTTATGAGTTTCATATGGCTGTCCAGACAACACAGGTAGAAAGGTCTTTAATTAGCTAGTTCTGTAATAACTCTGTAGCTTGATTCAGCTGATCCATCAGTGAGTGTATTGATTGGTCACCTGCTTGGCTACGGAGCCAGGAGGGAAAGTAGTCTCAACCCATTCAGTTGGCTTGAAGGAATAGAAGGAAATTCATGGACTGAATTACATTAAACTATTAATGGATTAATGGAACATCATTTTCTGATAATCAATGCACACCTTGATAACCATGAATAACAACTATAACTAATCTATGATACCAGTTTCTTTATTGTCTTTATTTTTAGGTTTGTTTTGCTGTCTCTGTGCTGGCATTGACTGTGTTGTCTCTGAATAGTGAACCTGTTGGTCTGGTTTGTCTGCCCTACCCTAAGTCACATGATGCAATGATGCAGCTGTTTTATGAGGTTAGAGATGAGCCTTATATAACTACCAATGTAAACTCAATATTAACTTTCAACTCAACATCAACGCATTTGAAGTAGCCTACACAGTGCATGAATGTGTCTTAAGCCAGAGTGTGAAAGTTAAAACGTCAGAGAACTGTGTCCATGGGGGCGGAGCCAGGTGTTAGGGGAGGAGCCAGGTGTTAGGGGAGGAGAGCAGAGGACGTGTTGATCAGGAAACTAAACTTAACATTCCCAGAAACCAAATCCATCCGACGTGGAAGCAGTTCTCTCTTTCAGGCGGAAGATAACTAATTTTGGACCAAATAGTCTGACAGACAGAAACAACAACAAGGTGAGTAAAACAGCACAACTTTGAGAGAAGTTAAAACCTCTCTTCCTGTTATGGAATTTAAAAAATAATGGAATAATTGATAATGGCTCAAAACATAAACCTTGTCGTCTGTGTCTAGGAATGGCCTCTGCTAACACTTCCTGGTCTGAGGAGAACTTTTCATGTTCCATCTGTCTGGGTGTGTTCAACAGTCCAGTTACCACCGCGTGTGGACACAACTTCTGCAGAACCTGTATTAATAAGTTCTGGGATGGACAAGTCCAGTACAAATGTCCAATTTGCAACAAGATTTTCGACACAAAACCTGATCTACAGGTCAATATCCTCTTATCAGAGATGGCCGCTCAGTTTAGAATGTCCGTACGAGTAAAAAAGCAGCGATGTGTTGGACCAGGAGAAGTTCCCTGTGACGTCTGTACTGGGACCCAGCTGAAGGCCGTGAAGTCCTGCCTAGTGTGTTTCACCTCTTACTGCCAAACCCACCTGGAGCCACATCAGAGAGTCGCAGGCCTGAAGAAACATCGGCTGGTCGAGCCTATGGACTGCCTGGAAGACAGGATGTGTAAGAAACACAATAAATTACTTGAGCTTTTCTGCAAGACTGAACAGGTGTGTGTGTGTCAATTCTGCACAGAGGATGACCACAGGTCCCATCCTGTTGTACCTCTAAAGGAGGAATATGAAGTGAAGATGGGGAAGATAGAGTCTGAAGTTCAGCAGATGATCAAAGAGAGAAAACAAAAGATTAAGGAGATAAAATACAAAAAAAGCAGCAAAGAAGATACAGACAGAGAAATTGCTCATCGTGTGCAGGTCCTCACCGCTCTGAAGCGCTGCATTGAAAAGTGCCAGGATGATCTCAACCAAATGGTTAAAGATCTGAAAACCACAGAGAAACAAGCTGAAGGCCTCATCAAAGAGCGGGAGCAGGAAATAAAAGACCTGACCAATAGAATCTCAGAGGTGAAGCAGCTCTCACACACTAAAGACCACCTTCACTTCCTCCAGGCCTTCAGATCCCTGAAGAATGCTCCACCCACCAGGGACTGGACGACAGTGGAGGTCCGTCCTCCGTCATACGTAGGGACCTTGAGGAGATCCCTGGATCAGCTAGAGGAGACACTGAACATGGAGATGAAGAAGCTGCGTGATGCTGAACTGAAGAGGGTCCAGCAGTATGAAGAAGATGTGACTCTGGATCCTCATACAGCTCATCCCAATCTCATCCTCTCTGAGGATGGGAAACAAGTACATGATGGAGATGAAGAGAAGGAACTCCCAGACAACCCTAAGAGATTTACACAGAAAATATATGTTCTCACGAGGCAGAACTTCTCCTCAGGGAGATTTTACTTTGAGGTCCAGGTTAAAGACAAGACTGCATGGTTCGTAGGAGTGGCCAGAGAGTCCATAGACAGAAAACGTTATATCTTAAGGACCCCTGAGACGGGTTACTGGACTCTTTACTTCAACAATGATGGACTGGTATTTTGTGATAACCCTGCTGTCCGTCTCCCTCTGCGAGCTGAGCTCCAGAAGGTGGGGGTGTTTGTTGATTATGATGAGGGTCTGGTCTCCTTCTATGATGTGGAAGCCAGGGTTCATATCTACTCTGCTACTGGCTGCACCTTTACTGAGCCTCTATATCCATTCCTCTGTCCAGGTCACTATGATTATGAAGGTAACAACTCTGCCCCCCTGATCATCTCACCTGTCAATCAAACAGACTAGGCCCTTTGTTTGATAATAAAATAATCAAACAACCAAAACAACTAATGTGGTTTCCTGAATTTCTACCATGTGAGATCTGAGAGAACTGCAATAATGTTGTACTGCTGTCATTTAACAATGAGAAATTCAGTAGGAAGTGAGCCCTGACTATTATAAATTATAACCCATTGTAAATAATTTGATAACATTATGTTCTTCATTGTCTCTTTTTCATGTTTTTAAAGGTTTTCTGCTATACAATTGTTTATGGTTGCAGTTAACTAGTTTCATGAAATGATGTGCATCATAATAATCAAATCATTACTTCACTAATGAATCATGAATCATGACACAATAAAATGTATGAATGTATGACAACACTTTTATGATTTAAATAAAAATGGTTTAAATAAAAAACAGCTGATGAGTCAATTTTAATGTCCAACATATAACAACCGGACATGTGTAACACACTAACACAAAGGTCACAGTGACTACATGTAAAGATTCTCCTCATGTGTGTGAGTACCGTGACTTTGTCTTGTCATCTCTCCTCTCCTCTCCTTAGTTTCTCCTCTCTCCTTCCTCTCTCTTCTCTCATCCAGGATTGTGTTAAATATGTTCATGCATACACATTACATGTGTGTAAATACCCGTTTGACTGGTCTTTGCTATAGTCTACTACTTGTGCCCTGGCGCATACAAGCAGCAGTCCCATAATCAGTGTTATGAGCGACACCCAGTGGCGGGAGCGGGTATCACCACAGAGGGGGTGGGACGTTCTTCGTGTCCCCAAATTCTACTATTTTGTAGTACACTTAATTAGACTATTTAATATTGTGAGACATTATTCTCTTTTTTTTAATTTCATCCCATGATTAAGGTACAAACTTCTTTCTTTCTTTCCTTCCTTCCTTCCTTCCTTCCTTCCTTCCTTCTTCTGATCAGCCCTTCAGGTAAGAGTCGTCTACGGTCTCGTTCTCACAGTATTATTAGAATTTCATCATTGGATAACATGAAGGTGTTAAATGAGTGCAACGTGTATATGGCGTTGGCTTGGTGTGTCGAGGACAGCCACAGCAGACAGAGTGGGAGACGTCTCCCGCTGTCGCTCTCCAAGGTGCTGAACTCCGGCCGAGTGATGACGTCACACTCTTTAGACAAAGCACCGACCGCGTGGTTTAGTGGTTTCATTACTGTAACCCTATTGTCCATAATGTGATTCTTATTAGCTCCTTTTTTCTCTGCAGGCTTATTGGGTTTATAAAGGAATAAAAATGATTCTGCTTGATTATGTCATGGGTGGATGGGTTTTGGATGGGTTTCTTTAGACACTGGAGCATTTCTCATCATTTTGAACCAAACTAATGGCTGCAGTGAAAGAGTCACAAAGTCCAGTTATTGTTGTTATGAGTTTCATGTGGCTGTCCAGACAACACAGGTAGAAAGGTCTTAGTTCTGTAATAACTCTGTAGCTTGATTCAGCTGAACCGTCACCCTAAGGTGAGTGTTTGGTGATTGGTCACCTGCTTGGCTACAGAGCCAGGAGGGAAAGCAGACTCCACCCATTCAGTTGGGTTGAAGGAATAGAAGGAAATCCATGGAATGAAAAGACTGCAATGGATTAATGGAATATCATTTTGCTCAATCACACCTTGATAACCCTAAAATAACAACTTGAACTAAACTAGGGATACTAGTCGTTCATCACTTCAGATTTGTGATGAGGTAAGAAAAATAAAGCATAGAGTTGTTGACAATTTTTTTTTTCTCAATCATATTAAAAACAAGACTCGTTGTGTGTGGCTATTCTGTCTGTTTCCTAAACCTTCTCTAACCTACAACTATAGAAGACCATGTTAGCCAAACTATAACTCACAATACGACCATTAGCAGGCGTTTGTATCCAGAGCGTCCAGTGAGATGAAGGCCCAGGTCTGGGCTGCTCAGGGAGGACGTTGGGGATCCTTTGGACGAGGAGTCTAAACAAACCAACCCACCGGGTCCCCTGAGCCCCTCAACAGTCCTGGTTCACTGTGGGGCTGCAGGGCTGCCGGCTCCCCTGTGAACGCCCCTTCAGTTCAGCTTCAATCAGCCCAGCACAGGTGTGTCGCATCAGCGCCCAATCAGCAGGGGACCGGGTCACCCTATCACCCTATCAGAGGTGATGCCTGCAACAGCAGGTGTTTCACCTAGAGAGGGAGTCAGCGAATAGAAATAATGCAAACTAATCTATAAATGCTGTAGAAAAGATGTCAAATGATTAATTAAGTCATTTTTTTTTTTTATTTTTGAATTCATGAATTCAGTTCCTTCCTGAACTACGGGCCGTTCTGTGGTTCTCTGAGGGCGCGGCACCAACTGCCAAGCTCTACCGGTCGAGCCACCAGGGACCAGAGATTCAAACCACGGAGAGGAATCCTGGAAATACATCTATAGAGAGAGAGAGAGAGAGAGAAAGAGACACTTGTTGGTTGGTGTGTGTGTGTGTGTGTGTGTGTGTGTGTGTGTGTGTGTGTGTGTGTGTGTGTGTGTGTGTGTGTGTGTGTGTGTGTGTGTGTGTGTGTGTGTGTGTGTGTGTGTGTGTGTGTGTGTTATAACCCTCCAGTCTAGGTGATAGAGGGCCTAACATAAAGCCACTAAAACAAAGGAGGCTTGGGTTCAAAGCTTAACAAAGGGATTTATTGAGACATCAGGGTGAGCATGGGCCAAAATAACAAACATAAGTCTTACCTTAAACAAAAACAGTCTTTCTAATTAAAACCAAAAAGACAAAGGGTAAGCCTAGCTTCCTCACTTAAAAAAAACAGGAGAAAAATGGGACACCAAACAAAAGGCCACTCACCCCTACCAGCACCTATAGGCAAAAATCAGTCAGTCAATCAAAAATGGCCAACCAATGGCCACCGAGGCAACAAACAGCACAAAACCAACAGGCAGTGGCATTGTGAGTAATACACTAGTTAAACACCAATACAAGACACAAGCATAAGTGTCACTAAGACAAGGGACGTAAGACACACAAGCATCCAGCTTGTTGGTGTGTTTGGCCTTCTGGCATTCGGCTTCAAACAGGTGGCACTGACGAGCCTTTAACTGATCCGTACCATAAGGTGAGTGTACTGTGATTGGTCACCTGCTTTGCTACGGAGCCAGGAGGGAAAGCAGACTCAACCCATTCAGTTGGCTTGAAGGAATAGAAGGAAATCCATGGACTGAAATTATCCTTTTTATTATTACCCCTACTATTATTATTATTATTATTATTATTATTATTATTATTAAACCACAATACCAGTTTTCCATCACTTTAGATTTACACACTGTTTGTCCCTGGCACTTAAAGGTTACCCAAAATGCACCACCAGTGATAATGCGACATTGTTAACTGCCACGGCACATTTGAGGTTTGTTTCGCTGTCTCTGTGCTGGCATTGACTGTGTTGTCTCTGAATAGTGAACTTGTTGGTTTGGCTCGTCTGCCCTACCCTGAGTCACATGATGCAAATGTTTTATGTGGTTAGAGATGAGCCTTATATAACTACCAGAGTTAAATCAATATTACATATATTGTAATATTGTAATATTACAATATTACAATATTACACAAACCATACCAGCACAAATAACCTGGACATACAGGGAGAGGGTTGTTTTTATGAATACAGAAAGAAAAACACCAGCCTTAGGAAAAGTCAATTCATGTCAACTTCTTTTCTCTTAATCGCAGTTACAGTGGAAAATCACCATTAAATCACCACAATGTCTCTGAAATCACCATTAAATCACCACAATGTCTCTGGTTTTGCACCATCTCTTGGTCTGTGTTTTGTCCTATATTGTGCTTTCAAACATCTTTGAAATCACATCAATGTTTTTGAAGAACAGCGCATGAATGTCAGGGAACTGTGTGTCCGTTGGGGCAGGGCCAGGTGTTAGGGGAGGAGCCAGGTGTTAGGGGAGGAGAGCAGAGGACGTCTGGTTCAAGAAACTTAACGTAACATTCATAGAAACCAAAGCCAACCGACGTGGAAGCAGTTTTCTCATTCAGGAGGACGATAAAACACATTTTGAAACAAATCAGACAGACAGAAACCACAACAAGGTGAGTAAAACAGCACAACTTTGAGAGAAGTTAAAACCGCTCTTCTGGTTACGGAATAACAAAAATAATGGAATTGCTCAATACATAAACCTTGTCGTCTGTGTCTAGGAATGGCCTCTGTTAACACTTCCTGGTCTGAAGAGAACTTTTCATGTTCCATCTGTCTGGATGTGTTCAACAGCCCAGTTTCCACACCATGTGGACACAACTTCTGCAGAAACTGTATTACAAAGTTCTGGGATGAACAAGTCCAGTTCAAATGTCCTGTTTGCAACAGGCTTTTCCACACGAGTCCTGATCTATGTGTGAATATCCTCTTATCAGAGATGGTTGATCGGTTTGGAACGTCTGTACAAGTTGAAGAGCAGCCTTATGTTGAA
This sequence comes from Micromesistius poutassou, assembly GCF_964030765.1. Taxonomy (NCBI): domain Eukaryota; kingdom Metazoa; phylum Chordata; class Actinopteri; order Gadiformes; family Gadidae; genus Micromesistius; species Micromesistius poutassou. The sequence goes on from NC_140294.1 coordinate 1,914,505, forward strand.
CCAGGAGAAGTTCCCTGTGACGTCTGTACTGGGACCCAGCTGAAGGCCGTGAAGTCCTGCCTAGTGTGTTTTATATCTTACTGCCAAACCCACCTGGAGCCACATCAGAGAGTCGCAGGCCTGAAGAAACATCGGCTGGTCGAGCCTATGGACTCTCTTGAAGACAGGATGTGTAAGAAACACGACCGACTTCTGGAACTCTTCTGCCAGACTGAACAAGTGTGTGTGTGTCAGTTCTGCACAGAGGGTGACCACAGGTCCCATCCTGTTGTACCTCTGAAGGAGGAATATGAAGCGAAGATGGCCGAGCTGGGGAAGATAGAGGCTGATGTTCCGCAGATGATCCAGGAGAGAAAACTAAAGATTAAGGAGATCAAAGACACAGTTAAACGCAGCAAAGCAGATGCAGACAGAGAGATTGCTGATGGTGGACAGGTCCTCACTGCTCTGATGTGTCGCGTTGAAAAGTGCAGAGATGATTTCAACCAAACAGTTGAAGAGAAATTGAAATCCACAGAGAAACAAGCTGAAGACCTCATCAAAGAGCTGGAGCAAGAAATAGAAGATCTGACCAATAGAAGCTTAGAGGTGAAGCCGCTCTCACACACTAAAGACCACCTCCACTTCCTCCAGGCCTTCAGATCCCTGAAGGATCCTCCACCCACCAGGGACTGGACGACGGTGGAGGTCCATCCTCCGTCATACGTAGGGACCTTGAGGAGATCCCTGGATCAGCTGGAGGAGACACTGAACATGGAGATGAAGAAGCTGTGTGATGCTGAACTGAAGAGGGTCCAACAGTATGAAGAAGATGTGACTCTGGATCCTGATACAGCTCATCTCCAGCTCATCCTGTCTGAGGATGAGAAAAAAGTACATCTTAGAGGTGTAAGTAAGAAACTCCCAAACAGCCCTAAGAGATTTACAGAGTGCAGATGCGTTCTCACGAGGCAGAGCTTCTCCTCAGGGAGATTTTACTTTGAGGTCCAGGTTAAAGACAAAACTGAATGGTATTTAGGAGTGGCCAGAGAGTCTATTGACAGAGGGAAGATCATAGTTACCCCTGAGACGGGTTACTGGACTCTTTACTTCAACAAGGATGGGTTGGTATTTACTGGTAACCCTGCTGTCCATGTCCCCCTGAGAGCTAAGCTCCAGAAGGTGGGGGTGTTTGTTGATTATGATGAGGGTCTGGTCTCCTTCTATGATGTGGAAGCCAGGGTTCATATCTACTCTGCTACCGGCTGCACCTTTGGTGAGCCTCTCTATCCAATCCTCTGTCCAGGGACACATAAAGAATATACAAACTCTGCCCCCCTGATCATCTCACCTGTCAATCAAACAGACTATGACCTTTGTTTGATAATAAAATAATCAAACAACCAAAACAACTAATGTTGTTTCCTGAATTAGAATCTCTACTATGGGAGATCTGAGATCTGCTTTGATGTTGTACTGCTGTCATTTAATAAGGAGAAATTCAGTAGTATGTTAACCCTGACTATTATAAATTATAACCCATTGTACATCATTAGATAACATTATTTTCTTTGTTGTCTCTTTTTCATGTTTTTAAAGGTTTACTGCTATACAATTGTTGATGGTTGCAGTTATGTATTAACTAGTTCCAGGGATTGATGTGCATCATAATAATCAAATCATTACTTTCCTTCTGAATCTTGAATGAAGACACAATAAAATGTATGAATGTATGACAACACTTTTATGATTTAAATAAAAATGGAAAAACAGCTGATGAGCTGACTTACTTTTAATGTCCAACATGCAACAACCCAACATGTGTAACACACTTACACAAAGGTCACAGTGACTACGTGTACAGATTCTCCTCGTGTGTGAGTACTGTGACTTTGTCTTGTCACCTCTCCTCTCCTCTCCATCCTCTCCTCTTAGTTTCTCCTCTCTCCTTCCTCTCTCTTCTCTTCCTCCTCTGTCCTATCTCTGCTCTCCTTTATAGCTCATCCAGGATTGTGTTAAGTATTGTCTTGCATACACATTACATGTGTGTGTAAATACCTGTTTGACTTGTCTTTACTATAGTCTACTACCTGTGTCCTGGCACATTCAAGCAGCATTCCCATAATCAGTGATGTGTGTGTCGAGGATAGCCACAGCAGACAGAGTGGGAGACGTCTTCTGCCGTCGCTCTCCAAGGTGCTGAACTTCCACTGAGTGGTGACGTCACACGCTTTGGACAAGCCACAGACCGCGTGGTTTAGGGAATCATCCCCGGTGTACGTAGCCTACTCCATAAACACTTTGCAGGAAAAACTACCTGCACTGAAAGTAAAGAAAAATAAAATAGAAAAAAAAATAGATTTTTTTGTGCTATACGAAATCTCAATGGCATTTAAAACAAGACTCATTGTATGTGGCTATTCTGACTGGTTCCTAAACCTTCTCTCACCTACAACTATAAAAGATCATGTTAGACAAACTATAACTCACAATAGGACCATTAGCAGACGTTTGTATCCAGAGCGTCCAGTGAGATGAAGGCCCAGGTCTGGGCTGCTCAGGGAGGACGTTGGGGATCCTCTGGACGAGGAGTCTAAACAAACCAACCCACCGGGTCCCCTGAGCCCCTCAACAGTCCTGGTTCACTGTGGGGCTGCAGGGCTGCCGGCTCCCCTGTGAACGCCCCTTCAGTTCAGCTTCAATAAGAGGAGGACAGGTGTGTCACATCAGCGCCCAATCAGCAGGGGACCACCCTATCAGCCAATCAGAGGTGATGCCTGCAACAGCAGGTGTTTCACCTAGAGAGGGTCAGCGAATAGAAATAATGCAAACCGATCTATAAATGGTGTAGAAAAGATGTCTGCTTGGATTATCGATTAAAAGTCGTGAATGAATTAATGACTTCAGTTCCTTCCTGAACTACGGGCCGTTCTGTGGTTCTCTGAGGGCGCGGCACCAACTGCCAAGCTCTACCGGTCGAGCCACCAGGGACCAGAGATTCAAACCACCCAAAGGATTCCTGGAATCCTTGAGTCACCGTTTATTAAAATGAAAAACAAGCTCACCAGCAGACATGGCCTTTCTAGTGAGCTCAAAGCGAGCAAAATAAAATGTTTTGGATAATTTGGGAGGAGAGGCACCCAAAGGAAACCCACAACAACTCATTGATGAGCAACCTCCTTGCTAACCATCTCACCCTCAGTTGTGTTAAATGTTGTGTCGTCTAAAGCGTTATAACGTCCACTAAGGTGTTTTATTATCGGTCGGTCCAGGGTTCCTTCCCTCTGGGCTTTTAGGGGGTGTTTCCTTGTCCTGTAGAGGGCTTAGGGTTTAGGGGGTTAAATACTAGCCTAGCTACTAGCCTTAAAGGTCATGTCAATGATTTATCTGGTTTGATCCATCTCTCCCTCTCTCTGTTTGTCTGTATGTCTGTGTGTCTCTCTCTCTCTCTCTATCTTTTGCTCTCCCCCCTTGTCACTATATATTCTTCCGTTTACCATGACACATTAAGAGAGAGACAGAGAGAGAGAGAGAGAGAGAGAGAGAGAGAGAGAGAGCCTGACCTGACCTGACCTGACCTGACCTGACCGACTGACTGACTTTGGTTTCCTGCTGAGTTGTTGGTATGGTGACACATTTGTGTCACACGTTTGTGTGTGTGCGTTTCATGTGTTTGTGTATATAATAGGGAAATAAAGAACCTTATATGATGACATCATACAGCCATCATACCGAAAAGTGTTTTCTTGTTTTGTTGTGGTTTGATTGATGAAAGGTGATGCAGTGGGTTACATAGTAGTGATGTGGATGCATCTTGCTCCTAATCTCAACATAAATGCATAACTTTTTAAAAACGTATGTAAATATGCCCTCAAATGACCCTCTATTACTCACATGCTACTGCACTTTAACAGTTACTGGCAGTTCTGGGTTATCAGATTACATGAATCAAATGTTCTGGCTCCACCCCAGAGACGATGAAAACCAGATCTGAAATCAAGCCCCGCCCCTTAATGGAAAACCATCCAACCGTCTACCAGACGTCAGCCAGAATGCATGTTTTAAATTCTGATAGTGGGTTGGGACCAGCTCCCACAGCGTGTTTGGTTTTCTTCACAACTTGACTGCAAGTGACCTTGTACACCTTGATAACCCTAAATAACAACTAGAACCAAACTACAAAACCAGTTGTCCATAACTTCAGATTTTCACACTGTTTGTCCCTGGCATGTAAAAGCTACCCATAATGCACCACCAGTGATAATGTGACATTGTTAAATGCCACAGCAGATTTTAGGTTTGTTTTGCTGTCTCTGCGCTGGCATTGACTGTGATGTCTCTGAATAGTCAACTTGTTCGTCTGGTTTGTCTGCCCTACCCTGAGTCACGTGATGCAGCTGTTTTATGAGTCTGAGAGATGAGCCTTATATAACTACCAGTTTAAACTCAATATTAAGTTGGGGAGGAGCCAGGTGTTAGGGGAGGAGAGCAGAGGACGTCTTGATCAGGAAGCAAAACTCAACATTCCCAGAAACCAAATCCATCCGACGTGGAAGCAGTTCTCTCTTTCAGGAGGAAAATAAAACCATTTTGGAACAAATAGTCTGACAGACAGAAACCACAACAAGGTGAGTAAAACAGAACAACTTTGATAGAAGTTAAAACCTCTCTTCCTGTAATGGAATTCTGAAAATAATGAACTTGCTCAATACATAAACCTTGTCGTCTGTGTTTAGGAATGGCCTCTGCTAAAACTTCATGGTCTGAGAACTTTTCATGTTCCATCTGTCTGGATGTGTTCAGCAGTCCAGTTTCCACACCATGTGGACACAACTTCTGCAGAACCTGTATTAATAAGTTCTGGGATGGACAAGTCCAGTACAAATGTCCAGTTTGCAACAAGATTTTCGACACTAGACCTGATCTACAGGTCAATACCCTCTTATCAGGGATGGCTGCTCGGTTTAGAACGTTAAAAAAGCAGCGATGTGTTGGACCAGGAGAGGTTCCTTGTGACGTCTGTACTGGGACCCAGCTGAAGGCTGTGAAGTCCTGCCTAGTGTGTTTCACCTCTTATTGCCAAACCCACCTGGAGCCACATCAGAGAGTCGCAGTCCTGAAGAAACATCGGCTGGTCGAGCCTATGGACCGTCTGGAAGACAGGATGTGTAAGAAACACACTCGACTTCTGGAGTTCTTCTGCCAGACTGAACAGGTGTGTGTGTGTCAGTTTTGCCCAGAGACAGACCACAAGTTCCACCCAGTTGTACCTCTAAAGGAGCAATATGAAGTTAAGACGGCCCAGATGGGGAAGATTGTGTCTGAAGTTCAGCAGATGATCCAGGAGAGAAAAAGAAAGATTAAGGAGATCAAAGACACAGTAGAAATGAGCAAGAAAGACGCAGACAGAGAGATAGCCAATGGTGTGCAGGTCCTCACTGCTCTGATGCACTGCATTGAAAAGTGCCAGGATGATCTCAACCAAATGGTTAAAGAGAGACTGAAATCCACAGAGACACAAGCTGAAGACCTCATCAAAGAGCTGGAGGAGGAAATAGAAGATCTGACCAATAGAAGCTCAGAAGTGAAGCAGCTCTCACACACTAAAGACCACCTCCACTTCCTCCAGGCCTTCAGATCCCTGAAGGATCCTCCACCCACCAGGGACTGGACAACAGTGGAGGTCCGTCCTCCGTCATACGTAGGGACCTTGAGGAGATCCCTGGATCAGCTGGAGGAGACACTGAACATGGAGATGAAGAAGCTGCCTGATGCTGAACTGAAGAGGGTCCAGCAGTATGAAGTAGATGTGACTCTGGATCCTGATACAGCTTATCCCAAACTCATCCTGTCTGAGGATGGGAAACGAGTACATGATGGTGGTGTAGTGAAGGAACTCCCAGAACACCCTAAGAGATTTACAAAGCATATATGTGTTCTCACGAGACAGAGCTTCTCTTCAGGGAGATTTTACTTTGAGGTCCAGGTTAAATACAAGACTGCATGGTTTTTAGGAGTGGCCAGAGAGTCCATCAACAGAAAAGATCAGACCAGGTGGACCCCTGAGACGGGTTACTGGATTCTTTACTACAACAAGGATAGGTTGTTATTTCAAGATAACCCTTCTGTCCATCTCCCTCTGAGAGCTGAGCTCCAGAAGGTGGGGGTGTTTGTTGATTATGATGAGGGTCTGGTCTTCTTCTATGATGTGGAAGCCAGGGTTCATATCTACTCTGCTACCGGCTGCACCTTTACTGAGCCTCTCTATCCATTCCTCTGCCCATGTCGCTATGATTATGAAGGTATAAACTCTGCCCCCCTGATCATCTCAACTGTCAATCAAACAGACTAGGCCCTTTGTTTGATAATAAAATAATCAAACGACCAAAACAACTAATGTTGTTTCTTGAATTAGAATCTCTACTATGTGAGATCTGAGAGAACTGCATTAATGTTGTACTGCTGTCATTTAACAAGGAAACATTCAGTAGGAAGTGAACCCTGACTATTATAAATTATAACCCATTGTAAATAATTACATAACATTATGTTCTTCATTGTCTCTTTTTCATGTTTTTAAAGGTTTTTTGCTTTAAAATTGTTTATGGTTGCAGTTATGTATAACTGCAATAATAGTTTCGGGGAATGATGTGCATCATAATAATCAAATCATTACTTTACTTCTGAATCATGAATCACGACACAATAAAATGTATGAATGTATGACAACACTTTTATGATTTAAATAAAAATGGAAAAACAGCTGATGAGTCGATTTTAATGTCCACCATACAACAACTGGACATGTGTAACACACTAACACAAAGGTCACAGTGACTACATGTAAAGATTGTCCTCATGTGTGTGAGTACTGTGACTTTGTCTTGTCATCTCTCCTCTCCTCTCCATCCTCTCCTCTTAGTTTCTCCTCTCTCTTCTCTTCCTCCTCTCTCCTATCTCTCCTTTCTAGCTCATCCAGGATTGTGTTAAGTATTGTCTTGCATACACATTACACGTGTTTACAAATTACCTAGGCAATATTACGATTTATTTGGGCAAATATTTGAAGTGCTTTAGCTCTAATTCAGCCTTTTTTAAGACATCGCACAATTATTTTTGCTCCACTGATCCATGGTTCAGCTCTACCCTCAAAGGACAGCGACTATAGACTACTTTACTCATCGCACTAAATGCTGTTTTCTTCCAGGTACTGCTTACTACACAAAACTTAACTTCATTCAAACATATACGGTGATCAAAACAATGTAACACTCGGGGAGGCTTGCAGCGGTGGAACTAGAGCTTCATAGGGTGGCCGGGGGGGGGCCCAGGTAACTTCAGTGGTTCCATAGACCGTGATAGAAAAGTGAGTGTGGACCCCTAACCTGTCATCTAAAGGTGACACACCATTCCGACTGCCGATCGGCGGCAGAAGAGGCAGTCGGACCGATTTAGTCGTGGCCGATTCAACGTGTGCAATCGGCTGATAAGAACACAGACGGCTTGAAAAAGATCACCGACGGCTTTGACGACGACCGACCGCACAGCACACACCGAACAGACTCAGGTCACCGAACTCGCCAGACTGTCCGACGGCCGATAATCTGGTTGGTGTGTCAGTATGGAGCTATTACTGTTGCAATATTATTTGCAAATGCGTGTCTCAATCTGTGTGTGTGTATTCAGATCTGTGTGTGTGTATTCAGATCTGTGTGTGCGTATTCAGATCTGTGTGTGTGTAATATGATCTGTGTGTGTGTATTCAGATCTGTGTGTGCGTATTCAGATCTGTGTGTGTGTATTCAGACCTGTGTGTGTGTGTAAAAAAAATCTGTGTCTGTATTCAGATTTGCAAGTGAAGACAAATCTGCAAGTGCATGCAAAGATCTGTGAATGTGAACACAGATCTGTAAGTGTACATAGATCTGTAAATGTGTAAACCGATCTGTAAATGCGTACATAGATCTGTAAATGTCTCTCATCACTTACAACTCAGGCAGGAGCTCTCCATTGGCTGTGTTTTTACACGTGAATTTTGCAACACTTCTGCCGCGGCAGATCTGTGATCTGCAAATGTGTAGAAATGAGATTTGTCTGTGACCTCAGTGTTCCTTTGCCCTGAGCTCAGGCTCACAGGCTCACGCTGTCACAAATAACATTACTGATAATTTATTTTAAGAAGGCAATAATACTTCTGACAACTAAGTTACTGTTGAAACATGAACTTGTACTTACAGCGAACACTCTTGAATTCATGGTATTGCCTCCCGACCATACACTCGACACAACGCCAACCGTGAGCGCAATGAAATGACCCCAAGTGACACGCTTATCATCACTGGGTGCTACGCGCCGACTGGTGGTGTGTAGGCGGTACTGCTACTGCAGCCAGGCAGCGTGAGCCTGTGAGCCTGAGCTCAGGGCAAAGGAACACTGAGGTCACAGACAAATCTCATTTCTACACATTTGCAGATCACAGATCTGCCGCGGCAGAAGTGTTGCAAAATTCACGTGTAAAAACACAGCCAATGGAGAGCTCCTGCCTGAGTTGTAAGTGATGACAGACATTTACAGATCTATGTACGCATTTACAGATCGGTTTACACATTTACAGATCTATGTACACTTACAGATCTGTGTTCACATTCACAGATCTTTGCATGCACTTGCAGATTTGTCTTCACTTGCAAATCTGAATACAGACACAGATTTTTTTTACACACACACACAGGTCTGAATACACACACACAGATCTGAATACGCACACACAGATCTGAATACACACACACAGATCATATTACACACACACAGATCTGAATACGCACACACAGATCTGAATACACACACACAGATCTGAATACACACACACAGATTGAGATACGCATTTGCAAATAATATTGCAACAGTAATAGCTCCATATGTCAGGGCCATACGGAACATGAATTAATCCTCTGATGGCTGAACTGCAGCTCATTTATTATTCACACACACACACACACACACACACACACACACACACACACACACACACACACACACACAAGCATGAAACGAAACTAAAGGAGGTTGAAACATCGTGGGAGAACACACTCTCTCTAGTGCAGGGCGAGCAGCATACTGCGTCCGTTTGTTCTCCGTCTCTAGATTTGCGTTCCCCAAAGACACCGGTTGTCATGTGCGAGTCCGCAGGCATTCTCCTGACTTGACCTGTTTGATTAGGTTGAATAAAGGCAAAAACATGTCAAACAATAAGGAATGGTGAGTGAATACATGTCACAACGAATGCCCTGTGTGTGTGTGTGTGTGTGTGTGTGTGTGTGTGTGTGTGTGTGTGTGTGTGTGTGTGTGTGTGTGTGTGTGTGTGTGTGTGTGTGTGTGTGTGTGTGTGTGTGTGTGTGTGTGTGTGTGTGTGTGTGAGACCCACTTTTACCAGCAGGGGGTGGACTAGTTCTGCAAACGGGGCAAACTTTCCAAAAGCAAAAGGAAATCCTCCACTGACCAGACTGTATCGCTGTCTGCTGCTCTCAGCTCTGCTGCTCGTGTGTGCACTGTGCGCGTACACATCGGGGAGAGATCCTACAGCAGCGTAGCGCCAATAAACAGCTCTTTGCTCTCCGTCTGTGTTTGCTAAAAATCATATCGGGGTTAAAAAGTATTCGGGGAAGCCCCGGAAACTTGGATAGATCAACACCGATTAATCCCAGTTACAGTCACAAATCACCACTAAATCACCACAACGTCTCTCGTTCTGCACCGGCTCTCCTTTAACTCCAGAAAGAAGAAAACACACATCAACGCATAGGCCACACAGTGCGCATTAATGCAGTGCACTCATGTGCCGTGGGGGAGGAGCCAGACGTTAGGGGAGGAGCAAGGCGTTAGGGGAGGAGAGGAGAGGACCTCATGTTGAGGAAACGAAACCTAAGGTTTATAGAAACCAAAGCAACCGACGTGGAAGCAGGTCTCTCGTTCAGGAGAAAAGAAAAACGCATTTTGGAAAAAATTGTCTGACAGACAGAAACAACAACGACGAGGTGAGTAAAGCAGCACAACTTTGAAAGAAGTTAAAACCACTTTTACCGTTATGGAATTAAAAAAATAATAGAATTGCTCAATACATAAACCTTGTCGTCTGTGTCTAGGAATGGCCTCTGCAAACACTACCTGGTCTGAGGAGAACTTTTCATGTTCCATCTGTCTGGATGTGTTCAGCAGTCCAGTCACCACACCATGTGGACACAACTTCTGCAGAACCTGTATTACTAAGTTCTGGGATGAACAAGTCAAGTACAAATGTCCTGTTTGCAATGAACTTTTCCACACAAAACCTGATTTACGTGTCAATATCCTTGTATCAGAGATGGCTGCTCAGTTTAGAACATCCGTACAAGTAAACGAGGAGCCTTGTGTTGAACCAGCAGAAGTTCCCTGTGACGTCTGTACTGGGACCCAGCTGAAGGCCGTGAAGTCCTGCCTAGTGTGTCTTATCTCTTACTGCCAAACCCACCTGGAGCCGCATCAGAGAGTCGCAGGCCTGAAAAAACATCGGCTGGTCGAGCCTATGGACCGTCTGGAAGACAGGATGTGTAAGAAACACGACCGACTTCTGGAGCTCTTCTGCCAGACTGAACAGGTGTGTGTGTGTCAGTTCTGCACAGAGGGTGACCACAGGTCCCATCCTGTTGTACCTCTGAAGGAGGGATATGAAGTAAAGATGGCCCAGCTGGGGAAGATAGAGGCTGAAGTTCAGCAGATGATCCTGGAGAGACAAAAAAATATTCAGGAGATTCAAGACACAGTTAAACGCAGCAAAGCAGACGCAGACAGAGAGATAGCCGATGGTGTGCAGGTCCTCACTGCTCTGATGCGCTGCATTGAAAAGTGCCAGGATTATCTCAACCGAATGGTTAAAGAGAGACTGAAATCCACAGAGAAACAAGCTGAAGGCCTCATCAAAGAGCTGGAGCAGGAAATAGAAGATCTGACCAATAGAAGCTCAGAGGTGAAGCTCTCACACACTAAAGACCACCTCCACTTCCTCCAGGCCTTCAGATCCCTGAAGGATCCTCCACCCACCAGGGACTGGACGACAGTGGAGATCCGTCCTCCGTCATGACCTTGAGGAGATCCCTGGATCAGCTGGAGGAGACACTGAACATGGAGATGAAGAAGCTGCGTGATGCTGAACTGAAGAGGGTCCAGCAGTATGAAGTAGATGTGACTCTGGATCCTGATACAGCTAATCCCAGTCTCATCCTGTCTGAGGATGGGAAACAAGTACATCATGGAGATGTAGTGAAGAAACTCCGAGACAACCCTAAGAGATTTACACATTATATATTTGTTCTCACGAGGCAGAGCTTCTCCTCAGGGAGATTTTACTTTGAGGTCCAGGTTAAAGACAAGACTGGATGGTGTTTAGGAGTGGCCAGAGAGTCCATCAACAGAAAACGTTATACCTTAAGGACCCCTGAGAAAGGTTACTGGATTCTTTACTTCAACAATGATGGACTGGTATTTAGTGATGACCCTGTTGTCCTTCTCCCTGTGAGAGCTGAGCTCCAGAAGGTGGGGGTGTTTGTTGATTATGATGAGGGTCTGGTCTTCTTCTATGATGTGGAAGCCAGGGTTCATATCTACTCTGCTACTGGCTGCACCTTTACTGAGCCTCTCTATCCATTCCTCGGTCCATGTCTCCATAATTATGGAGGCATAAACTCTGCCCCCCTGATCATATCACCTGTCAATCAAAAAGACTAGGACCTTTGTTTGATAATAAAATAATCAAACAACCAAAACAACTAAATCTCTACCATGTGAGATCTGAGAGATCTGCATTAATGTTGTACTGCTGTCATTTAACAAAGAGAATTCAGTAGGAAATGAACCCTGAATATTATAAATTATAACCCATTGTAAATAATTAGATAACATTATATTCTTCAGAATCGCTTTTTCATGTTTTTAAAGGTTTACTGCTGTACAATTGTTTATGATTGCAGTAGTTTCAGGGATTGATGTGCATCATATTAATCAAATCATTACTTTACTTCTGAATCATGAATGATGACACAATAAAATGTATGAATGTATGACTTTTCTGATTTCAATAAAAATGGAAATACAGCTGATGAGTCGATTTACTTTTAATGTTCACCATGCAACAACCCAACATGTGTAACACACTCACACAAAGGTCACAGTGACTACATGTAAAGATTCTCCTCATGTGTGTGAGTGACTATCACTTTGTTTTGTCAGCTCTGCTCTCCTCTCCATCCTCTCCTCTTAGTTTCTCCTCTCTCCTTCCTCTCTCTTCTCTTCCTCCTCTCTCCTATCTCTGCTCTCCTTTCTAGCTCATCCAGGATTGTGTTAAGTATTGTCTTGCATACACATTACATGTGTGTAAATACCCTTTTGACCTGTCTTTGCTATAGTCTACTACCTGCGCCCTGGCGCATACAAGCAGCATTACCATAATCAGTGTTATGAGCGACACCCAGTGGCCGGAGCGGGGATCACCACAGAGGGGCGGAACGTTCTTTGTGTCCCCTAATCCTACTCTTTTGAAGTACATCTAATTAGACTATTTATTTAATATTGTGAGACATGAATCTCCTCTTTTTGCATTTTATCGCATGATTAAGGTACAAACTACTTTCTTTCTTTCTTTCTTCATTTATTTTGATCAGCCGTTCAGGTAAGAGCCGTCTGCGGTCTCGTTCTCACACACGTATTATTAGAATTGCATCGTTGAATAACAAGAAGGTGTTAAATTAAAGCAACGTGTATAAGCGTCGGCTTGGTGACGGGTGTGTCGAGGACAGCCGCAGCAGACAGAGTGGGAGACGTCTTCCGCTGTCGCTCTCCAAGGTTCTGAACTCTGGCTGAGTGATGACGTCACACGCTTTAGACAAGCCACCGACCGCGTGGTTTAGGGAATCACCCCCGGTGTACGTACTCCATTTAAAAAGGAGTAAGAATGTGAAACACTTTGCAGGAAGAACTACCTGTACCGAATGAGATGAGATAAGAAAAATAAAGCATAGAATCGTTGACATATTTTTTAGCGCTGTACAAAATCTCAATGCCATAAAAAACAAGACTTGTTGTATGTGGCTATTCTGACTGGTTCCTAAACCTTCTCTCCCCTACAACTATAGAAGATCATGTTAGCCAAACTATAACTCACAATAGGACCATTAGCAGGCGTTTCTATCCAGAGCGTCCAGTGAGATGAAGGCCCAGGTCTGGGCTGCTCAGGGAGGACGTTGGGGATCCTCTGGACGAGGAGTCTAAACAAACCAACCCACCGGGTCCCCTGAGCCCCTCAACAGTCCTGGTTCACTGTGGGGCTGCAGGGCTGCCGGCTCCCCTGTGAACGCCCCTTCAGTTCAGCTTCAATAAGAGGAGGACAGGTGTGTCGCATCAGCACCTAATCAGCAGGGGACCGGGTCACCCTATCAGCCAATCAGAGGGGATGCCTGCAACAGCAGGTGACCGGGTCACCCCATCAGCCAATCAGAGGGGATGCCTGCAACAGCAGGGGACCGGGTCACCATATCAGCCAATCAGAGGTGACGCCTGCAACAGCAGGTGTGTCACCTAGAGAGGGAGTCATCGAATATAAATAATGCAACCTAATCTACAAATACTGTAGAAAATATGTGAAATTATTAATTAAGTTGTTTTTAATTTGTTCATGAATTCAGTTCCTTCCTGAACTACGGGCCGTTCTGTGGTTCTCTGAGGGAGCGGCACCAACTGCCAAGCTCTACCGGTCGAGCCACCAGGGACCAGAGATTCAAACCACGGAGAGGATTCCTGGAATCGTTGAGTCACCGTTTGTTAAAACCATTTATGAGAGAGAGCTTGGTTTCATGCCCACTTGTTGGTGTGGTGACTCCTGTTAGTGTGAGTGTGTGTGTGTGTGTGTGTGTCCTGTGTTTGTGATTGGATAACAGGGAAACTAAATACCTTATATGATGACATCATACAGCCATCCTAACCAAAAAGTGTTTTCTTGTTGTTTGTTGTTTGTTGTTTGATTAAAGGTGATTCAGTGTGTTACATAGTAGTGCTCAACTTTCTCAAGTTGAATGCATAACATTTAAAAAAAAAATGTATGTTAATATGCACTCAAATGGCCCTCTATTAAACACAAGCACGTGTTAACTGATACTGGCAGTTTCGGGTAATCAGGTTATGTCAATCAAATGTTCTGGCTCCACCCCAGAGACGGTGAAAAGCTGATCTGCAATCAAGCCCCGCCCCTCAATGGAAAACTACCGTCTACCAGACGTCAGCCAGAATGCATTTTTAACATTCTGGTAGTGGGTTGGGACCAGCTCCAACAGCATGTTTGATTTTCTTTTACAACTTGACTGCAAGTTACTTTATTACTGCAACTCTATTGTCCAAAATGTGATTCTTATTCTCTTCTCTTTTCTCCAAAGGCTACATTGGTTCAAAAAGGGATACAAATAATTCTGCTTGATTAAGTGGTGGGTGGATGGGTTTTGGACGGCTTTCTTTAGACACTGGAGCATTTCTCATGATTTTGAACTAATGGCTGCAGTGAAAGAGTAACAAAGAGAAGGTCCAGTTATTGTTGTTATGAATTTTATGTGGCTGTTCAGATAACACAGGTAGAAAGGTCTTTAATTAGCTAGTTCTGTAATAACTCTGTAGCTTGATTTAGCTGAACCGTCACCATAAGGTGAGTGTTTGGTGATTGGTCACCTGCTTGGCTACGGAGCCAGGAGGGAAAGCAGACTCCACCCATTCAATTGGTTTGAAGGAATAGAAGGAAATCCATGGATTTAAATGACGTAAGACTGCAATGGATTAATGGAACATCATTTTGCTCAATCACACCTTGATAACCCTAAAATAACAACTAGAACTAAACTAGGGATACTAGTCGTCCATCACTTCAGATTTTCACACTATTTGTCCTTGGCACGTAAAAGCTACCCATAATGCACCACCAGTTAAAATTAAACACTGTTAAATGCCACGGCACATTTTAAGTTTGTTTTACTGTCTCTTTACTGGCACTGACTATGATGTCTCTGAATAGTGAACTTGTTGGTCTGGTTTGTCTGCCCTACCCTGAGTCACATGATACAGCTTTTTTATGAGGTTAGAGTCTGAGAGATGAGCGTTATATAACTACCAGTTTCAACTCAATATTAAATCAAAAACCATAATAACACATATAACCTGGATATACAGGTAGAGCGATGTTTTTATGAAGACTGTACCAGAGAAAATACCAGAGATAGTTTTTGTATAGGTCTTAATCATAGTTACAGTGGCAAATCACCATTAAATCACAAGAATGTATCCGGTTTTGCACCATCTCTTGGTCTGTGTTTTGTATTAAAGGTTGAACATATTTGAACACACATCAATGCATTTGAAGTAGCCTACAACGTAAATGAATGTGCCCAAACGTTGAAACATCAGTGAACTGTGTCCCCCTGGGGGTGGAGCCAGGTGTTAGGGGAGGAGCCCGGTGTTAGGGGAGGAGCCAGGTGTTAGGGGAGGAGAGGAGAGGACGTCTTGATCAGGAAACAAAACGTAACATTCCCAGAAACCAAATCCATCCGACGTGGAAGCAGTTCTCTCTTTCAGGAGGAAAATAAAACACATTTTGAAACAAATAGTCTGACAGACAGAAACAACAACAAGGTGAGTAAAACAGGACAACTTTGATAGAAGTTAAAACCTCTCTTCCTGTTATGGAATTATGAAAATAATAGACTTTCTCAATACATAAACCTTGTGCTTTGTGTCTAGGAATGGCCTCTGCTAATACGTCCAGGTCTGGAACGTCTGTAGGAATAAAAAAGCGGCGATGTATTGAACCAGGAGAAGTTCCCTGTGAGGTCTGTACTCGGACCCAGCGGAAGGCCGTGAAGTACTGCCTAGGGTGTTCCACATCTTACTGTCAAAAGCACCTGAAGCCACATGAGAGAGTCACAGGCCTGAAGAAACATCGGCTGGTCGAGCCTATGGGTGACCACAGGTCCCAACCTGTTGACCACAGGTCCCAACCTGTTGTACCTCTAAAGGAGGAATATGAAGTGAAGATGGCCCAGCTGGGGAAGATAGAGGCTGAAGTTCAGCAGATGATCCAAGAGAGAAAAATAACGATTAAGGAGATTAAAAAGACGGTGCTCTCTCTGTCTGCATCTGCAGACAGAGAGATAGCTGATGGTTTGCAGATCATCACTGCTCTGATGCGCTGCATTGAAAAGTACCAGGATGATCTCAACCAAATGGTTAAAGAGAGACTGAAATCCACAGAGAAACAAGCTGAAGACCTCATCAAAGAGCTGGAGCAGGAAATAGAAGATCTGACCAATAGAAGCTCAGATGTGAAGCAGCTCTCACACACTAAAGACCACCTCCACTTCCTCCAGGCCTTCAGATCCCTGAAGGATCCTCCCCCCACCAGGGACTGGACAGCGGTGGAGGTCCATCATCCGTCATACATAGGGACCTTGAGGAGATCCCTGGATCAGCTGGAGGAGACACTGAACATGGAGATGAAGAAGCTGCGTGATGCTGAACTGAAGAGGGTCCAGCAGTATGAAGTAGATGTGACTCTGGATCCTGATACAGCTCATCCCTGGCTCAGGCTGTCTGAGGATGGGAAACAAGTACATGAGGTAGATGATGATAAGAGACTCCCGGACAACCCCAAGCGATTTACAAAGTATGCATGTGTTCTCTCGAGGCAGAGCTTCTCCTCAGGGAGATTTTACTTTGAGGTCCGGGTTAAAGACAATACAGACTGGTGTTTAGGAGTGGCCAGAGAGTCCATCGACAGAATAGATGAGACCTTATGGGCCCCTGAAAATGGTTTCTGGACTCTTACCTTCACTGAGGATGGGTTGGTATTTAATGATGACCCTGATGTCCGTCTCCCTCTGAGAGCTGAGCTCCAGAAGGTGGGGGTGTTTGTTGATTATGATGAGGGTCTGCTCTCCTTCTATGATGTTGAAGGCAGGGTTCATATCTACTCTGCTACTGGCTGCACCTTTACTGAGCCTCTCTATCCAATCCTCTGTCCAGGTCACTGGCCAGAGGATGATTATGAAGGTACCAACTCTGGCAGCCTGATCATCTCACCTCAGTCAATCAAACAGACTAGGCCCTTTGTTTGATAATAAAATAATCAAACAACCAAAACAACTAATGTGGTTTCCTGAATTTCTACCATGTGAGATCTGAGAGAACTGCAATAATGTTGTACTGCTGTCATTTAACAATGAGAAATTCAGTAGGAAGTGAGCCCTGACTATTATAAATTATAACCCATTGTAAATTATTAGATAACATTACGTTCTTCATTGTCTCTTTTTCATGTTTTTAAAGGTTTTCTGCTATACAATTGTTTATGGTTGCAGTTAACTAGTTTCAGGAAATGATGTGCATCATAATAATCAAATCATTACTTCACTAATGAATCATGAATCATGACACAATAAAATGTATGAATGTATGACAACACTTTTATGATTTAAATAAAAATGGTAAAACAGCTGATGAGTCAATTTTAATGTCCACCATACAACAACCGGACATGTGTAACACACTAACACAAAGGTCACAGTGACTACATGTAAAGATTCTCCTCGTGTGTACAGCGCCAATCACACCTCAATCACACCTTGATACACACATTCACACTATGACCATCAGCAGGCGTTTTTATCCAGAGCGTCCAGTGAGATGAAGGCCCAGGTCTGGGCTGCTCAGGGAGGACGTTGGGGATCCTCTGGACGAGGAGTCTAAACAAACCAACCCACCGGGTCCCCTGAGCCCCTCAACAGTCCTGGGCCCCGTTTCCCGAAAGCATCGTTAGCCTAACGACGTCGTTAACACCGTCGTACGATCATCGCAGAATTTTCGGACCGTTTCCCGAAAGCATCGTTACGTAACGACGTCGTTAAAACCCTCGTAGCTAACGACGCCTACAGGGGTACTCGTTAAGCACTAGGATGCATCGTTACTATAGCCTCAGTGGAGTCACCAGCTGGACATTCCGTGTATTGGATGTGTTTTATTAAAACACGTCATCCAATACCACTGATTATCCAGCTGGCGCTATTTCGCAATAGCCCAAAAACAGTGGTTCCCGCATATATATTAGCCTACTCGTAGACTACTGTTAGATTTAAACAGCAAAGACAGAGACATGTTAGAAGTCAACACAAATATAATTTATTGCAGCAATTTAAAATTCCAAAAATAAATGTGGATAAATAAACCGATGAAACGCCACGTCACAAGGCACCCTATCACAAGGCATATAATAAAATCAAATGATTCCGTTGCTTGTGTGGGAGGTCGCTTGCGAGCGGCACTTGCTGTCTCCCTCTGATTTTAATTCAACCATCGTGGTTAAAATGTCCTCATATTGATCAATGACAGAAGACATACTGTATATGAATCATGCTGAAACCAGCGGGTGTCGGATAATTTCTGCAGGCGTTTTTTGTTGCGATTGTTTGACATAAAGCACTGTAGGCGCGTCGGTGAGGCTGTGATGAAGTTCACTATTTATTGGACCGTGTCTAGACAGTTACGAACTCCCTGACCTTAGTGGAGTGCACAATCGCCAAGTTGAGAGCGTGGTTTTCTGTACGTAGACTGCTGCGGGAAACTGTGCTGCGATGCGTGCCATTCCCGCTTACATTGCCCGCACCATCATACCCCCTGCCCAACAATATGGGCAGGACTCGATCTAGACCAGCAACAGCAATAGCCATGTCAATGCCTCTGCGTTTGAATGATAATGAATGAATGGAACGTTGCATTTTTAATGTTGACTCCAAAGTTTCTGGAGAGTGCGCGGCGCGTCAATCACTGAATGAATGACTGAATGAAACGGAATGCAGGAATCAGAGAAAGTCTGCCCTCTTTGCGGCGCAAAGCATGTTTCAGAAATCAGCACATTTAAATAAATGCTATAGGCCTAGTTGTCACACAGACACATGATATTTTTTATTTTTTTAATATGGAATTATTTCAGGGGAGAAAATGCCGTGAAACAATGTACGCACGGTGCGTTCGGGATTAGGACTGATATAGCATATGTCGGCCTAGACCAAATCAATTGTGTTTTAATATTTGTAGTATTCATATTAGTCTATTCTTTTCGTGGGCTACTCTGCTGTTGGCCTTGATGGGGAGATATTTTTTTGCTGCCACAAAATATAGTTTAATCCAACAACATTCCTGCGTGTCCCCCTCCTACGGAGCCCATTTCAGCACCGTGTGAGTAGACAGCTACAATCCTACGACGTCGTAAGAGCAGAGCACGCGCGTTCATGTTAAGATGAGTTTCGGGAAACGCTCCCCTAAAATTAACGATGCTGCGTGAGATCCATCGTACGATGGATCGTACGAGCGTGGATCCATCGTTATCGGGAAACGGGGCCCTGGTTCACTGTGGGGCTGCAGGGCTGCCGGCTCCCCTGTGAACGCCCCTTCAGTTCAGCTTCAATAAGAGGAGGACAGGTGTGTCGCATCAGCGCCTAATCAGCAGGGGACCGGGTCACCCTATCAGCCAATCAGAGGGGATGCCTGCAACAGCAGGTGACCGGGTCACCCCATCAGCCAATCAGAGGGGATGCCTGCAACAGCAGGGGACCGGGTCACCATATCAGCCAATCAGAGGTGACGCCTGCAACAGCAGGTGTGTCACCTAGAGAGGGAGTCATCGAATATAAATAATGCAACCTAATCTACAAATACTGTAGAAAATATGTGAAATTATTAATTAAGTTGTTTTTAATTTGTTCATGAATTCAGTTCCTTCCTGAACTACGGGCCGTTCTGTGGTTCTCTGAGGGCGCGGCACCAACTGCCAAGCTCTACCGGTCGAGCCACCAGGGACCAGAGATTCAAACCACGGAGAGGATTCCTGGAATCGTTGAGTCACCGTTTGTTAAAACCATTTATGAGAGAGAGCTTGGTTTCATGCCCACTTGTTGGTGTGGTGACTCCTGTTAGTGTGAGTGTGTGTGTGTGTGTGTGTGTGTGTGTGTGTCCTGTGTTTGTGATTGGATAACAGGGAAACTAAATACCTTATATGATGACATCATACAGCCATCCTAACCAAAAAGTGTTTTCTTGTTGTTTGTTGTTTGTTGTTTGATTAAAGGTGATTCAGTGGGTTACATAGTAGTGCTCAACTTTCTCAAGTTAAATGCATAACATTTTTTTTTAAATGTATGTTAATATGCACTCAAATGGCCCTCTATTAAACACATGCACGTGTTAACTGATACTGGCAGTTTCGAGTAATCAGGTTATGTCAATCAAATGTTCTGGCTCCACCCCAGAGACGGTGAAAAGCTGATCTGCAATCAAGCCCCGCCCCTCAATGGAAAACTACCGTCTACCAGACGTTAGCCAGAATGCATTTTTAACATTCTGGTAGTGGGTTGGGACCAGCTCCAACAGCATGTTTGATTTTCTTTTACAACTTGACTGCAAGTTACTTTATTACTGCAACTCTATTGTCCAAAATGTGATTCTTATTCTCTTCTCTTTTCTCCAAAGGCTACATTGGTTCAAAAAGGGATACAAATAATTCTGCTTGATTAAGTGGTGGGTGGGTGGGTTTTGGACGGGTTTCTTTAGACACTGGAGCATTTCTCATGATTTTGAACTAATGGCTGCAGTGAAAGAGTAACAAAGAGAAGGTCCAGTTATTGTTGTTATGAATTTTATGTGGCTGTTCAGATAACACAGGTAGAAAGGTCTTTAACTAGCTAGTTCTGTAATAACTCTGTAGCTTGATTCAGCTGAACCGTCACCATAAGGTGAGTGTTTGGTGATTGGTCACCTGCTTGGCTACGGAGCCAGGAGGGAAAGCAGACTCCACCCATTCAATTGGTTTGAAGGAATAGAAGGAAATCCATGGATTTAAATGACGTAAGACTGCAATGGATTAATGGAACATCATTTTGCTCAATCACACCTTGATAACCCTAAAATAACAACTAGAACTAAACTAGGGATACTAGTTGTCCATCACTTCAGATTTTCACACTATTTGTCCTTGGCACGTAAAAGCTACCCATAATGCACCACCAGTTAAAATTAAACACTGTTAAATGCCACGGCACATTTTAAGTTTGTTTTACTGTCTCTTTACTGGCACTGACTGTGATGTCTCTGAATAGTGAACTTGTTGGTCTGGTTCGTCTGCCCTACCCTGAGTCACATGATACAGCTTTTTTATGAGGTTAGAGTCTGAGAGATGAGCGTTATATAACTACCAGTTTCAACTCAATATTAAATCAAAAACCATAATAACACATATAACCTGGATATACAGGTAGAGCGATGTTTTTATGAAGACTGTACCAGAGAAAATACCAGAGATAGTTTTTGTATAGGTCTTAATCATAGTTACAGTGGCAAATCACCATTAAATCACAAGAATGTATCCGGTTTTGCACCATCTCTTGGTCTGTGTTTTGTATTAAAGGTTGAACATATTTGAACACACAACAATGCATTTGAAGTAGCCTACAACGTAAATGAATGTGCCCAAACGTTGAAACATCAGTGAACTGTGTCCCCCTGGGGGTGGAGCCAGGTGTTAGGGGAGGAGCCCGGTGTTAGGGGAGGAGCCAGGTGTTAGGGGAGGAGCCAGGTGTTAGGGGAGGAGAGGAGAGGTCAGGAAACAAAACGTAACATTCCCAGAAACCAAATCCATCCGACGTGGAAGCAGTTCTCTCTTTCAGGAGGATAATAAAACACATTTTGAAACAAATAGTCTGACAGACAGAAACAACAACAAGGTGAGTAAAACAGGACAACTTTGATAGAAGTTAAAACCTCTCTTCCTGTTATGGAATTATGAAAATAATAGACTTTCTCAATACATAAACCTTGTGCTTTGTGTCTAGGAATGGCCTCTGCTAATACGTCCAGGTCTGGAACGTCTGTAGGAATAAAAAAGCGGCGATGTATTGAACCAGAAGAAGTTCCCTGTGACGTCTGTACTGGGACCCAGCTGAAGGCCGTGAAGTCCTGCCTAGGGTGTTTCACATCTTTCTGTCAAAAGCACCTGGAGCCACATGAGAAAGTCACAGGCCTGAAGAAACATCGGCTGGTCGAGCCTATGGACCATCTGGAAGACAAGATGTGTGAGAAACACGAACGACTTCTGGAGCTCTTCTGCCAGACTGAACAGGTGTCTGTATGTCAGTTCTGCACAGAGGGTGACCACAGGTCCCATCCTGTTGTACCTCTGAAGGAGGAATATGAAGTGAAGACGGCCCAGCTGAGGAAGATAGAGGCTGAAGTTCAGCAGATGATCCAAGAGAGAAAAATAACGATTAAGGAGATTAAAAACACAGTTAAACGCAGCAAAGCAGATGCAGTCAGAGAGATAGCCGATGGTGTGCAGATCCTCACTGCTCTGATGCGCTGCATTGAAAAGTGCCAGGATGATCTCAACCAAATGGTTAAAGAGAGACTGAAATCCACAGAGAAACAAGCTGAAGACCTCATCAAAGAGCTGGAGCAGGAAATAGAAGATCTGACCAATAGAAGCTCAGAGGTGAAGCAGCTCTCACACACTAAAGACCACCTCCACTTCCTCCAGGCCTTCAGATCCCTGAAGGATCCTCCCCCCACCAGGGACTGGACAGCGGTGGAGGTCCGTCCTCCGTCATACATAGGGACCTTGAGGAGATCCCTGGATCAGCTGGAGGAGACACTGAACATGGAGATGAAGAAGCTGCGTGATGCTGAACTGAAGAGGGTCCAGCAGTATGAAGTAGATGTGACTCTGGATCCTGATACAGCTCATCCCAGTCTCATCCTGTCTGAGGATGGGAAACAAGTACATTATGGAGATGTAGTGAAGAAACTCCCAGACAACCCTAAGAGATTTACACAGAAAATATATGTTCTCACGAGGCAGAGCTTCTCCTCAGGGAGATTTTACTTTGAGGTCCAGGTTAAAGACAAGACTGCATGGTCTTTAGGAGTGGCCAGAGAGTCCATCAACATAATAGGTAACATCATAGTGACCCCTGAGACGGGTTACTGGAAGATTTTTTATAGCAAGGGTGGGTTGATATTCAGAGATAAACGTCCTGTCCATCTCCCTCTGAGAGCTGAGCTCCAGGAGGTGGGGGTGTTTGTTGATTATGATGAGGGTCTGCTCTCCTTCTATGATGTGGAAGCCAGGGTTCACATCTACTCTGCTACTGGCTGCACCTTTACTGAGCCTCTCTATCCAATCTTCAGCCCAGGTCCCTGTTATTATGAAGGTAACAACTCTGCCCCCCTGATCATCTCACCTGTCAATCAAACAGACTAGGACCTTTGTTTGTTAATAAAATAATCAAACAACCAAAACAACAATGTTGTTTCCTGAATTATAATCTCTACCATTTGAGATCTGAGAGAACTGCTTTAATGTTGCACTGCTGTAATTTAAAAAGGAAAATTTCATTAAGAAAATAACTCTATTCTATCTATATAAAAATATAACCCATTGTAAATGATTACATTACAGTATATACGTACTTCATTGTCCTTTTTCTCATGTTTTTTTAATGGTTTTCTGCTATACAATTGTTTATGGTTGCAGTTATGTTGAACTATTTTCAGGGATTAATTTGCATCATAATAATCAAATCATTATTTTACTTCTGAATCATGATTGAAAACAATAAAATGTATGAATGTATGACAACTTTTCTGATTTAAATAAAAATAGAAAAACAGCTGATGAGTCGATTTACTTTTAATGTCCACCATGCAACAACCCAACATGTGTAACACACTAACACAAAGGTCACAGTGACTACATGTAAAGATTCTCCTCATGTGTGTGAGTGACCATGACTTTGTTTTGTCAGCTCTGCTCTCCTCTCCATCCTCTCCTCTTAGTTTCTCCTCTCTCCTTCCTCTCTCTTCTCTTCCTCCTCTCTCCTATCTCTGCTCTCCTTTCTAGCTCATCCAGGATTGTGTTAAGTACTGTCTTGCATACACATTACACGTGTTTACAAATTACCTAGGCAATATTACAATTTATTTGGGCAAATATTCTAATTTAGCCTTTTTTAAGACAGCGCACAATTATTTTGCTCCACTAAATGCTGTTTTCTTCCAGGTACTTCTCACTACACAAAACGTAACTCCATTCAAACATATACAGCGATCAAAACAACGTAACACTCGGGGGGGCTTGCAGCGGTGGAACTAAAGCTTTGTAGCGTGGCCGGGGGGGGGGGGGGGGGGTGGCAGGTAACTTCAGTGGCTCCATAGACCGTGATAGAAAAGTGAGTGTGGACCCCTAACCTGTCATCTAAAGGCCCTGACTGTATCGCTGTCTGCTGCTCTCAGCTCTGCTGCTCGTGTGTGCACTGTGCGCGTACACATCTGGGAGAGTTCCTACAGCAGCGTAGCGCCAATGAACAACTCTTTGCACTCTGTTTCTGTTGACAATCGGATCGGGGTTGGATTGAAAGTATTCGGGAAGCCCCGGGAACCCGGATAGATCTACAACACCGATGATCCCAGTTACAGTCGCAAATAACCACTAAATCACCATCTCTCTTAACTCCAGAAAGAAGAGAACACACAAAAACGCATTTGAAGAGGCCACACTGTGCGCAATAATGCAGTGCGCTCATGTGCCGTGAGGATGGAGCCAGACGTTAGGGGAGGAGCCAGGCGTTAGGGGAGGAGAGGAGAGGACGTCATGTTGAGGAAACGAAACCTAAAGCACTCGACGTGAAAGCAGTTCTTCCTTTCAGGAGAAAAATAACACGCATTAAAAAGTCTGACAGACAGAAACCAGAACAAGGTGAGTAAAGCAGCACAACTTTGTGAGAAGTTAAAACCCATTTTGCCGTTATGGAAAAACAAAAATAATGGGATTGCTCAATACATAAACCTTGTCGTCTGTGTCTAGGAATGGCCTCTGCTAACACTACCTTTTCTGAGGAGAACTTTTCATGTTCCATCTGTCTGGATGTCTTCAGCAGCCCAGTCACCACACCATGTGGACACAACTTCTGCAGAACCTGTATTACTAAATTCTGGGACGAACAAGTCAAGTACAAATGCCCCGTTTGCAACGAGCTTTTCCACACAAAACCTGATTTACGTGTGAATATCCTTGTATCAGAGATGGCTGCTCAGTTTAGAACATCCGTACGAGTAAAAGAGCAGCCTTGTGTTGAACCAGCAGAAGTTCCCTGTGACGTCTGTACTGGGACCCAGCTGAAGGCTGTGAAGTCCTGCCTAGTGTGTCTTATCTCTTACTGCCAAACCCACTTTGAGCCACATCAGAGAGTCGCAGGCCTGAAGAAACATAGACTGGTCGAGCCTATGGACCGTCTGGAAGACCGGATGTGTAAGAAACACGACCGACTTCTGGAGCTCTTCTGCCAGACAGAACAGGTGTCTGTATGTCAGTTCTGCACAGAGACAGACCACAAGTCCCATCCTGTTGTACCTCTAAAGGAGGAATATGAAGTTAAGACGGCCCACCTGGGCAAGATAGAGGCTAAAGTTCAGCAGATGATCCAGGAGAGACAAAAAAATATTCAGGAGATTAAAGACACAGTTAAACGCAGCAAAGCAGACGCAGACAGAGAGATAGCCGATGGTGTGCAGGTCCTCACTGCTCTGATGCACTGCATTGAAAAGTGCCAGGATGATCTCAACCAAATGGTTAAAGAGAGAATGAATTTCACAGAGAAACAAGCTGAAGGCCTCATCAAAGAGCTGGAGCAGGAAATAGAATATCTGACCAATAGAAGCTCAGAGGTGAAGCAGCTCTCACACACTAAAGACCACCTCCACTTCCTCCAGGCCTTCAGATCCCTGAAGGATCCTCCACCCACCAGGGACTGGACGACGGTGGAGATCCGTCCTCCGTCGTACGTAGGGACCTTGAGGAGATCCCTGCATCAGCTGGAGGAGACACTGAACATGGAGATGGAGAAGCTGCGTGATGCTGAACTGAAGAGGGTCCAGCAGTATGAAGTAGATGTGACTCTGGATCCTGATACAGCTCATCCCACGCTCATCCTGTCTGAGGATGGGAAACAAGTACATGATGGAGATGAAGAGAAGGAACTCCCAGACAACCCTAAGAGATTTACACAGCATGTATATGTTCTCACGAGGCAGAGCTTCTCCTCAGGGAGATTTTACTTTGAGGTCCAGGTTAAAGATAAGACTGGATGGTGTTTAGGAGTGGTCAGAGAGTCCATCAGCAGAATTGGTGAGATTATAGAGACCCCTGAGACGGGTTACTGGACTCTTAACTACGACGAGGATGGGTTTGTATTTAGTGATGACCCTGCTGTGCGTCTCCCTCTGAGAGCTGAGCTCCAGAAGGTGGGGGTGTTTGTTGATTATGATGAGAGTCTTGTCTCCTTCTATGATGTGGAAGCCAGGGTTCATATCTACTCTGCTACTGGCTGCACCTTTACTGAGCCTCTCTATCCATTCCTCTGTCCATTTCTCCATGATTATGAAGGTATAAATTCTGCCCCCCTGATCATCTCACCTGTCAATCAAACAGACTAGGCCCTTTGTTTAATAATAAAATAATCAAACGACCAAAACAAATGTTGTTTCCTGAATTAGAATCTCTACCATGTGAGATCTGAGCGAACTGCATTAATGTTGTACTGCTGTCATTTAACAAGGAAACATTCAGTAGGAAGTGAACCCTGACTATTATAAATTATAACCCATTGTAAAGCATTAGATAACATTATGTTCTTCATTGTCTCTTTTTCATGTTTTAAAGGTTTTCTGCTATACAATTGTTTATGGTTGCAGTTATGTATAACTAGTTTCAGGGAATGATGTGCATCATAATCATCTAAACATTACTTTTAGTTCATACTTCGGAATCATGAATGACAAAACAATCAAATGTAAAAACAAATTCTTTATTGTCTGTTTTCTCCAGTTTTTTTTAAAGGTTTACTGCTGTACAATTGTTAATGGTTACAGTTACGTAGAGCATGGTTTGAGGATTAATCTGTATATCATAATCATCTAAACATTACTATTAGTTCATACTTCGGAATCATGAATGACAAAACAATCAAATGTATAAACATTATGGTTTCAATAAAAGTGGAAAAACAGCTGTTGAGTCGGTTTACTTTGTCCATCATGCAACAACCCAACATGTGTTCCACACTAACACAAAGGTGACAGTGACTACATGTAAAGATTCTCCCCATGTGTGTGAGTACCGTGACTCTGTCTTGTCATCTCTCCTCTCCTCTCCATCTTCTCTCTCCTTCCTCTCTCTTCTCTTCCTCCTCTCTCCTATCTCTGCTTTCTAGCTCATCCAGGATTGTGTTAAGTATTGTCTTGCATACACATTACACGTGTTTACAAATTACCTAGGCAATATTACGATTTATTTGGGCAAATATTTGAAGTGCTTTAGCTCTAATTTAGCCTTTTTTAAGACGGCGCACAATTATTTTGCTCCACTGATCCATGGTTCAGCTCTACCCTCAAAGGACAGCGACTATAGACTACTTTACTCATCGCACTAAATGCTGTTTTCTTCCAGGTACTGCTCACTGCACAAAACATAACTCCATTCAAACATATATGGCGATCAAAACAACGTAACACTCTGGGGGGGCTTGCAGCGGTGGAACTAGAGCTTCATAGGGTGGCGAGGGGGGGCCCAGGTAACTTCAGTGGCTCCATAGACCGTGATAGAAAAGTGAGTGTGGACCCCTAACCTGTCATCTAAAGGCCCTGACACACCATTCCGACTGCCGATCGGCGGCAGAAGAGGCAGTCGGACCGATTTAGTCGTGGCCGATTCAACGTGTGCAATCGGCTGAAAAGAACACAGACGGCTTGAAAAAGATCACCGACGGCTTTGACGACGACCGACTGCACAGCACACACCGAACAGACTCAGGTCACCGAACTCGCCAGACTGTCCGACGGCCGATAATCTGGTTGGTGTGTCAGGGCCATACGGAACATGAATTAATACTCTGATGGCTGATTAGAGGTAGAAGTGATAATTCACTGACACTAGAGTTCTTTAATGTGGCAGCTAGTGTGGTCCACTAGGGTCACTTCACTAGAATAATTTAACGTACTCTGAATAGCCAGTGTCTCTGCCCCGGAACTGCAGCTAATTTATTACTCACACAGAGACACACACACACACACACACACACACACACACACACACACAAAGAATTCTCAAAACAAAAGTATTTTCTTCAAGTAGAATTATTTACAATTTCAACACAAATTATATTAAACAAAAAAAAAATCATGGACAAAAATGGACACACACACACACACACACACACACACACAAACATGAAACAAAACTGATTGAAACATTGTGAGAGGACACGCTCTCTCTAGTGCAGAGCGAGCAGCACACTGCGTCCGTCTTTCCTCCGTCTCTAGATTTGTGTTCCCCAAAGACCACGGTTGTCACGTGAGTCCGCAGACTGGCAGAGCGGCGCACGTCACTGGTTAAATGGGCACTGCTCAATGGTTTAGTGATCGCTTCAGGTTGAAAGCAGCGTGTAGTGGGGCCCTAGCTTTAGACGGGGCCCCACACTGAGGTAACCAGACAGAAAGAGACGGATTCAAACTCTAAACCCTGTTTCACTCTGTTTCACTCTGTGTTGCTTTCATTCATTTGTTTGTTTGTTGGTTTGTTTGTTTGGGCGTCCCCACGGTGATCACCGTGACAACGCTGAGCATCAGGCGCCGGGAACTCGCCGCCCAGGGTGGCGTCCGCCGCCGCCCATGGGCCGGTTCGTCAGTGCGGCGCCACGCCGGCCTTCGTCTTCTCCGCGCTCATCGAGCTCGCCGCCGTCGACCGCCCGACCAAGCGGAGCTGGGCCCGGGGCGGCAGGGACGCACCGGAGGCCCCGCAGCACCCAGAGGTGCAAATGCTCCCATCATCCGTCACCATGACGACCTGCTATTGAGTCGTTGAGCAGACGCTTTTAGAGAAAAATAACTTTGTTGATTCAGTTAAAAACTGAAATAAAGAAGGTTTACACTAACATGTGATTATGTATTCATTAGAGTATCTGTGGATAGCTGTCGTTATTCTAGGGTTTAGGGATTATTTCTTCCTCTCTTATCTCCTCCTTCTTCCTTCTCCCTCTATCACCACTTCCTCCTCCCTCCCCTTACCCATCCTTTCTTTATTCTTCACCCCTCCTTCCTCCTCCAACTCCCCCCTTTCTCCTCCCCTTCCTCATCCTACCCCTCCCGTCCCTCAACACCTCCACTCACACCCTTCATCCTCTTCTTCCTCTCCTCCTCCTCCCCTTCATACCTCTTCCTCTCTCCCCCTCTCCTCTCTCTTCCACCTTCTCCTCTTTCATTTTCTCGTGTGTGTGTGTGTGTGTGTGTGTGTGTGTGTGTGTGTGTGTGTGTGTGTGTGTGTGTGTGTGTGTGTGTGTGTGTGTGTGTGTGTGTGTGTGTGTGACCCTTCTTTTACCAGCAGGGGGTGCACTAGTTCTTCAAACGGGGCTAACTTTCCCCTGACCAGACTGTATCGCTGTCTGCTGCTCTCAGCTCTGCTGCTTGTGTGTGCACTGTGGGCGTGCACATCGGGGAGAGTTCCTACAGCAGCGTAGCGCCAATAAACAGCTCTCTCTGTCTGTTTGTTGAAAACCGGATCGGGGTTGGATAAAAAGTATTCGGGGAAGCCCCGGAAACCCGGATAGATCAACACCGATGAATCCCAGTTACAGTCGCAAATCACCACTAAATCACCATAAAGTCTCTTGTTCTGCATCGGCTCTCCTTTAACTCCAGAAAGAAGAGAACACACATCAACGGTTACGCATTTGAAGAGGCCACACAGTGCGCAATAATGCAGTGCACTCGTGCCGTGGGGGAGGAGCCAGGTGTAAAGGGAAGGAGCCAGGTGTTAAGGGGAAGAGCCATGTGTTAAGGGAGGAGAGGAGAGGACGTCATGTTGAGGAAACGAAACCTAAGGTTCATAGAAACCAAAGCAACCGTCGTGGAAGCAGTTCTCTCGTTCAGGAGAACAGGAAATCGCATTTTGGGAGAAAAAAAAAATTGTCTGACAGACAGAAACAACAACGACAAGGTGAGTAAAGCAGAACAACTTTGAGAGAAGTTAAAACAGTTTTTGCCGTTATGGAATAACAAATATAATGGGATTGCTCAGTACATAAATCTTGTCGTCTGTGTCTAGGAATGGCCTCTGCTAAAACTTCCTGGTCTGAGAACTTTTCATGTCCCATCTGTCTGGATGTGTTCAGCAGCCCAGTTTCCACACCATGTGGACACAACTTCTGCAGAACCTGTATTAATAAGTTCTGGGATGGACAAGTCCAGTACAAATGTCCAGTTTGCAACAAGATTTTCCACACTAGACCTGATCTACAGGTCAATACCCTCTTATCAGGGATGGCTGCTCAGTTTAGAACATTAAAAAAGCAGCGATGTGTTGGACCAGGAGAGGTTCCCTGTGACTTCTGTACTGGGACCCAGCTGAAGGCCGTGAAGTCCTGCCTAGTGTGTTTCACCTCTTACTGCCAAACCCACCTGGAGCCACATCAGAGAGTCTCTCGCCTGAAGAAACATCGGCTGGTCGAGCCTATGGACCGTCTGGAAGACAGGATGTGTAAGAAACACACTCGAATTCTGGAGCTCTTCTGCAAGACTGAACAGGTGTGTGTGTGTCAGTTCTGCACAGAGACAGACCACAAGTCCCATCCTGTTGTACCTCTAAAGGAGCAATATGAAGTTAAGACGGCCCAGCTGGGGAAGATAGAGGCTGAAGTTCAGCAGATGATCCAGGAGAGAAAAAGAAAGATTAAGGAGATCAAAGACACAGTAGGAATGAGCAAGAAAGACGCAGACAGAGAGATAGCTGACAGTGTGCAGGTCCTCACCGCTCTGAAGCGCCGCATTGGAAAGTGCAAGGATGATTTCCATCGAGCCGTTAAAGAGAAACTCAACTCCACAGAGAGACAAGCTGAAGACCTCATCAAAGAGCTGGAGCAGGAAATAATAGACCTGACCAATAGAAGCTCAGAGGTGAAGCAGCTCTCACACACTAAAGACCACCTCCACTTCCTCCAGGCCTTCAGATCCCTGAAGGATCCTCCACCCACCAGGGACTGGACGACAGTGGAGGTCTGTCCTCCATCATACGTAGGGACCTTGAGGAGATCCCTGGATCAGCTGGAGGAGACACTGAACATGGAGATGAAGAAGCTGCGTGATGCTCAACTGAAGAGTGTCCAGCAGTATGAAGTAGATGTGACTCTGGATCCTGATACAGCTCATTCCAGTCTCATCCTGTCTGAGGATGGAAAACAAGTACATCATGGAGATGTAGTGAAGAAACTCCCAGACAACCCTAAGAGATTTACACAGAAAATATATGTTCTCACGAGGCAGAGCTTCTCCTCAGGGAGATTTTACTTTGAGGTCCAGGTTAAAGACAAGACTGCATGGTCTTTAGGAGTGACCAGAGAGTCCATCAACATAATAGGTAACATCATAGCGACCCCTGAGACGGGTTACTGGAATATTCTTTATAACAAGGATGCGTTGGTATTCAAAGATAAACCTCCTGTCCATCTCCCTCTGAGAGCTGAGCTCCAGAAGGTGGGGGTGTTTGTTGATTATGATGAGGGTCTGGTCTCCTTCTATGATGTGGAAGCCAAGGTTCATATCTACTCTGCTACTGGCTGCACCTTTACTGAGCCTCTCTATCCAATCCTCAGCCCAGGTCCCCGTTATTATGAAGTTAACAACTCTGCCCCCCTGATCATCTCACCTGTCAATCAAACAGACTAGGGCCTTTGTTTGATAATAAAATAATCAAACTACCAAAACAACTAATGTTGTTTCCTGAATTAGAATCTCTACCATGTGAGATCTGAGAGAACTGCTTTGATGTTGTACTGCTGTCATTTAACAAGGATACATTCAATAAGATAATAACCCTTACTTTTATTAATTGTAACCCATGATTACATGACATACACTTTATTGATCAATGTCTGATTTACAGATTGTTTTTATATGTTTACCAATATCAAAATAATATCAAAGCAGCAAGTAGAAAATGTTGAAAATGTCTTGTTTAAAAAATACGTTTTTATTTGTTTATATTTCTGAATTATGAATGATAACAATCAAATGTCTGTATGATTTTTATTTCAATAAATATGTACAAAAAGTAGAATGGGGTCTTTTTCTGTGGAATAGAATGCAATGAATACAATCTTTACTCAGTAGAATATCTACAATCTCCTACTCTCCCTTGCTCTCTCTCTCCCTCCTTCCCTCATTCTCCCTCACTCTCATTGTCTCCTCTGTCCTCACCTCACTCTCCCTCTTTCTCCCCCCCCCCCCCCTCTCTCTCTTTTCCCTCCCCTCTTATTTCCTTGTGTCTCATACATTGCAGTAGGAAGTGGTCTTCAGTCTCCCTCTCCTGGGGACAGAATGGACCCAGCCTGGCTTCTCTGGGTAGCCAGGTCCGGCTGTGACGGCCTTGCTCTATGGCCAGGCTGTGTCCACTGAGCCTGGACGTTGGCGCTGTCATTCCTTGTGTCTCATGTTCTCCTTCTCCCTTGTGTCTCCTGTGTTCCCTGCTCTGTCTTCCTCTCTTGCTGTGTGTGTGTGTGTGTGTGTGTGTGTGTGTGTGTGTGTGTGTGTGTGTGTGTGTGTGTGTGTGTGTGTGTGTGTGTGTGTGTGTGTGTGTGTGTGTGTGTGTGTGTGTGTGTGTGTGTGTGTGTGTGTGTGTGTGTGTGTGTGTGTGTGTGTGTGTGACCCACTTTTACCAGCAGGGGGTGCACTAGTACTTCAAACGGGGCAAACTTTCCAAAAGCAAAAGGAAATCCTCTAGTGACCAGACTGTATCGCTGTCTGCGCACTGTGTGTGCACTGTGCGCGTGCACATCGGGGAGAGATCCTACAGTAGCGTAGCGCCAATAAACAGATCTTTGCTCTCTGTCTGTGTTTGTTAAAAATCGGATCGGGGTTGGATAAAAAGTATTCGGGGAAGCCCCGGAAACCCGGATAGATCAACACCGATGAATCCCAGGCCAAGTCCACACGTACCAAAACGATCTTTTTTCCCCCGTTTTCCCTGGCATCGTATCAAGAACATTTGCGTCCACACGGATCCATCTCAATACGACTCAACAGCACGCTACTTCATGTTCCAGGCGTATAGGTGGCGCTGTTTTAGTTTTAGAAATTCACCGGAAACGGTCAGTCAAGTAATAAAGCGTTAACGCAACCCTTTTGATCGTCTCAATTGGCGCACGCATGGCTGTTGTTTGTTTGTAAAATGTGGCTTATGTGGTTGTCCATCAGTCTTTTTTGCTCAGCGTGGTGGCACAGGAGCATAATATTTTGCGTAGTGGTGGGCCGTTATCGGCGTTAACGTGCTGCGTTAACGCGAGACTCTTATCGGGCGATAAAAAAAATATCGCCGTTAATCTATTCTCAAAGTTGAACTAACCAGAAGCTGAGTGTTTAATAAAATATACTGTCCATAATCGCGCCATATGCTGGAGACAATGTAGCAATGATAATAGAAACAACTTGGGTGAGCTATGACACGTTTTGGGTTGATCGTAACATCAGAGCGTCGAAATAGTTGGTGTTGTTGTTGTTGTTGTAATAATCCAAATCTTCCTCCGAGCTGCCCGCCTTGGTACGGCGGTAGGCGGACGCGTACCAGCCGTCTGCCGTCAACGCCGCCGCCCTCTAGATTAATTCCAAGATTAATCTAGATTAATCTAGATTAAAAAAATTAATCTATGCCCACCACTAATTTTGCGATAGTAACCCTAATAGGCACAATATCTTCTCCAGCAGGAACATTGTTGTTGTTATGAGACGTCGTCACAGGTTACAAGAGGTGGCTCGAGGGGTGTGGCGATGACATCATCGAAACGCAAGTATGCGTATTGGCCGTCCAGACGAACACTCAAGGGCTGCGTTTGTGAATTTATTCACACTGGGACCAGGTTTCAGAAAAGTCCGTTTGCATGCGATGCGTTTACAGGATTCGTTTGGACGATCGGCCAAAACGATGCAAAACATCTGCGTTTAAACCAAAAAGCGTCTCCGTGTGGATGGCCCCCCAGTTACAGTCGCAGATCACCACCAAATCACCAATCACCATCAAGTCTATTGTTCTGCACCGGCTCTCTTAACTCCAGAAAGAAGAGAATACACATCAACGCATTTGAAGAGGCCACAGCGTGCGCATTGAAGCCCAAAAAGAACGCTCCCATTATTTCCGAGTTCCGACGTACTAGCCCACACCGGCGGCGCCTTGACGCGCGCCGCCCCGCTAAGCTTCACGCCATGTGACGCCACTGTTCTATTCCCTAGCGTCGCCGCGCGTGAAAAAGCGCTTTTTAAAGCTATTTTCTACATCCAGGCTTGATACAAGGTCCTGTACATATGGAGATTGTTGATACAGTATATGAATAATTCCACAAGGCAAAATGAATGAGCAATGACAGTGAATAAAGGGACTAAACCGTAAGCAAAGTGCCCGGCAGGACATAAGTAACTATGAATTAATGTGACGATTATTGTAAGCACAAACAGAGGATCATGGGCATCAGGCCCATATATGTAGTCATAAAACATATAATATATAACGTTATGGTAGCCTATACCGACTATGTTTGTTTATCTGCTGCTTTCAAAACATAACCACAACGGTGCCGCAGCGCGACGCTTCCTATTGGAGCTAGGGGCGGCGCCTTGACGCGCGTAAACTGCGCTGCGCTTCGCCGGTGGTGTGTTTGCCGGCTTCATGGAGCGCACTCATGTGCCGTGGGGGAGGAGCCAGGTGTCAGGGAAGGAGAGTAGAGGACGTCATGCTGAGGAAACGAAACCTAAGGTTCATATAAACTTTAAGCAAAGCAACCGAACCGACGTGGAAGCAGTTCTCTCTTTCAGGAGAAAAGAAAAACGCATTTTGGAAAAAATTGTCTGCCAGACAGAAACAACAACGACAAGGTGAGTAAAGCAGCACAATAATGCAACAATAATGGGATTGCTCAATACATAAACCTTGTCGTCTGTGTCTAGGAATGGCCTCTGCTAACACTACCTGGTCTGAGGAGAACTTTTCATGTTCCATCTGTCTGGATGTGTTCAACAGCCCAGTCACCACACCATGTGGACACAACTTCTGCAGAACCTGTATTACTAAGTTCTGGGATGAACAAGTCCAGTACAAATGTCCCGTTTGCAGCAAGATTTTCGACATAAGACCTGATTTACAGGTCAATACCCTCTTATCAGAGCTGGCTGCTCAGTTTAGAACGACCGTACAGGTAAAAGAGCAGCCTTGTGTTGAACCAGCAGAAGTTCCCTGTGACGTCTGTACTGGGACCCAGTTGAAGGCCGTGAAGTCCTGCCTAGTGTGTTTTGTCTCTTACTGCCAAACCCACCTGGAGCCACATCAGAGAGTCGCAGTCCTGAAGAGACATAGGCTGGTCGAGCCTATGGACCGCCTGGAAGACAGGATGTGTAAGAAACATGACCGACTCCTGGAGCTCTTTTGCCAGACTGAACAGGTGTGTGTGTGTCAGTCCTGCACAGAGGGTGACCACAGGTCCCATCCTGTTGTACCTCTAAAGGAGGAATATGAAGTGAAGACGGCCCAGCTGAGGAAGATAGAGGCTGATGTTCCGCAGATGATCCAGGAGAGAAAAATAAAGATTAAGGAGATCAAAGACACAGTAGAATTGAGCAAGAAAGTCGCAGACAGAGAGATAGCTGATGGTGTGCAGCTCCTCACTGCTCTGATGCGCTGCATTGAAAAGTGGCAGGATGACTTCAACCAAATGGTTAAAGAGAGACTGAAAACCACAGAGAAACAAGCTGAAGACCTCATCAAAGAGCTGGAGCAGGAAATTGAAGATCTGACCAAAAGAAGCTTAGAGGTGAAGCCACTCTCACACACTAAAGACCACCTCCACTTCCTCCAGGCCTTCAGATCCCTGAAGGATCCTCCACCCACCAGGGACTGGACGGCGGTGGAGGTCCGTCTTCCGTCATACGTAGGGACCTTGAGGAGATCCCTGGATCAGCTGGAGGAGACACTGAACATGGAGATGAAGAAGCTGCATGAGGCTGAACTGAAGAGGGTCCAGCAGTATGAAGTAGATGTGACTCTGGATCCTGATACAGCTCATCCCGTGCTCATCCTGTCTGAGGATGGGAAACAAGTACATGATGGAGGTGCAGTGAAGAGACTCCCAGACAACATTAAGAGATTTACACAGCATGTATATGTTCTCACGAGGCAGAGCTTCTCTTCAGGGAGATTTTACTTTGAGGTCCAGGTTAAAGAACATACTGCATGGCGTCTAGGAGTGGCCAGAGAGTCCATCAACAGAAAAGGTTGGATCGTAGTGACCCCTAAGATGGGTTACTGGACTCTTTACTTCGACAAGGATGGGTTGGTGTTCAGAGATGACCCTGCTGTCCGTCTCCCTCTGAGAGCTGAGCTCCAGAAGGTGGGGGTGTTTGTTGATTATGATGAGGGTCTGGTCTCCTTCTATGATGTTGAAGCCAGGGTTCATATCTACTCTGCTACCGGCTGCACCTTTACTGAGCCTCTCTATCCATTCCTCTGCCCAAGTCTCTTTAATTATAAAGTTTTAATCCCTGCCCCCCTGATCATCTCACCTGTCAATCAACCAGACTCTGTCTTTTAATGAAACAAACAAACCACCAAAACAACTGATGTTTCCTGAATAAGAATCTCTACCATGTGAGATCTGAGAGATCTGTATTAATGTTGTACTGCTGACATTTAACAAGGAGAAATTCAATAGGAAATTAACCCTGAATATTATCAATTATAACCCATTGTAAATTATTAGATAACATTATATTCTTCATTATCTGTTTTCTCCAGTTGTTTAAAGGTTTATTGCTATACAAGTGTTAATGGTTGCAGTTACGTATAACTTGTTTTGAGGATGAATGTGTACATCATAATCATCTAAACATTACGATGAGTTTATATCAGAATCATGAATGATAACTCAATGAAATGTAAAAATACTTTTCTGATGTTAATAAAAATGGAGAAAAAGCTGATGAGTCAATGACTTTTAATGTCCACCATACAACAACCCAACATGTGTTCCACACTTACAGAAAGGTCACAGTGACTACATGTAAAGATTCTCTGTACCCTGACTTTGTCTTGTCAGCTCTTCTCTCCTCTCCATCCTCTCATCTTAGTTTCTCCTCTCTCCTTCCTCTCTTCTCTTCCTTATCTCTCCTATCTCTGCTCTCCTTTCAAGCTCATCCAGGATTATGTTATGTTATATTAAGTATTGTCTTGCATACACATTACATGTGTGTAAATACCCGTTTGACTTGTCTTTGCTATAGTCTACTACCTGTGCCCTGGCGCATACAAGCAGCAGTCCCATAATCAGTGTTATGAGCGACACCCAGTGGCGGGGGCGGGTATCACCACAGAGGGGCGGAACCTTCTTTGTGGGCCCCTAATCCTACCATTTTGTAGCAGACCTACACTTAATTTGACTATTTATTTCGTATTGTGAGACCTGATTCTCTTCTATTTTTTTTTTTTTTGCCATTTGTCACATGATTAAGGAACAAACTACTTTCTTTCTTTCTTTCTTCATTTCTTTTGATCACCCATTCAGGTAAGAGTCGTCTGCGGTCTCGGTCTCAAACACAGTATTATTTGAATTGCATCGTTGAATAACATGAAGGTGTTAAATTAATGCAACAAGCGTTGGCTCGGCGGTGGGTGTGTGGAGGACAGCCGCAGCAGACAGAGTGGGAGACGTCTTCCGCTGTCGCTCTCCAAGGTGCTGAACTCTGGCTGAGTGATGACGTCACACGCTCCCCTGTGAACAGCCCTTCAGTTCAGCTTCAATAAGAGGAGGACAGGTGTGTCGCATCAGCGCCCAATCAGCAGGGGACCGGGTCACCCTATCACCCTATCAGAGGTGATGCCTGCAACAGCAGGTGTTTCACCTAGAGAGGGAGTCAGCGAATAGAAATAATGCAAACTAATCTATAAATGCTGTAGAAAAGATGTCAAATGATTAATTAAGTCATTTTTTATTTTGATTTTTGAATTCATGAATTCAGTTCCTTCCTGAACTACGAGCCGTTCTGTGGTTCTCTGAGGGCGCGGCACCAACTGCCAAGCTCTACCGGTCGAGCCACCAGGGACCAGAGATTCAAACCACGGAGAGGAATCCTGGAAATATATCTATAGAGAGAGAGAGAGAGAGAGAGAGAGAGAGAGAGAGAGAGAGAGAGAGAGAGAGAGACTTGTTGGTTGGTGTGTGTGTGTGTGTGTGTGTGTGTGTGTGTGTGTGTGTGTGTGTGTGTGTGTGTGTGTGTGTGTGTGTGTGTGTGTGTGTGTGTGTGTGTGTGTGTGAGACAACCCTCCAGTCTAGGTGATAGAGGGCCTAACATAAAGCCACTCAAACATAGGAGGCTTGGGTTCAAAGCTTAACAAAGGGATTTATTGAGACATCAGGGTGAGCATGGGCCAAAATAACAAACATAAGTCTTAGCTTAAACAAAAACAGTCTAATTAAAACCAAAAAGACAAAGGGTAAGCCTAGCTTCCTCACTTTAACAAAAAAACAGGAGAAAAATGGGACACCAAACAAAAGGCCACTCACCCCTACCAGCACCTAGGCAAAAATCTGTCAGTCAATCAAAAATGGCCAACCAATGGCCACCAAGGCAACAAACAGCACAAAACCAACAGGCAGTGGCATTGTGAGTAATACACTAGTTAAACACCAATACAAGACACAAGCATAAGTGTCACTAAGACAAGGGACGTAAGACACACAAGCATCCAGCTTGCTGGTGTGTTTGGCCTTCTGGCATTCGGCTTCAAACAGGTGGCACTTACGAGCCTTTAACTGATGGCTTGGCCCTCGTTGCCATGGCTCCTCCAATCAGTGCAGTGGAGTCCCAAACGGCCATTTTGTGTTCCTAAAAACATAGGACAAAAAAAAAAACAGAAAGGGAAAATCCAGAACCCCACAAATACCTTGGAACGTAACACAGGGAAATAAAACACCTTAGATGATGACATCATACAGCCGTCCTAACCAATTTTTTTTTTTTGTGATTCATCCTGGATCAAATCTCAACTTAAATGCATAGCATTTTAAAAACGTATGTAAATATGCCCTCAAATGGCCCTCTATTAAAGACATGCTACTGCACGCGTTAGCTGATACTGGCAGTTCTGGCAGTTATCAGGTTACATGAATCAAATGTTTTGGCTCCACATCAGAGACGGTGAAAACCTGATCTGCAATCAAGCCCCGCCCCTCAATGGAAAACTGTCTACCAGCCGTCAGCCAGAATGCATGTTTTACATTCTGATAGTGGGTTAGGGTTAATGTTAGGGATAGGTCCCACTCCAACAGCGTGTTTGGTTTTCCTTTACAACTTGACTGCTAGTTACTTTATTACAGCAACCCTATTGTCCAAAATATGATTCTTATTCTGCCCTTTTTGCTCTGCAGGCTTAATTTGTTCAGGGTGGAATAAAAATGATTCTGCTTGATTAAGTGGTGGGAGGATGGGTTTTGGATGGGTCTCTTTTGACACTTGAGCATTTCTCATCATTTTGAACGAAACTAATGACTGCAGTGAAAGATTAACAAAGAGAAGGTCCAGTTATTGTTGTTCTGATTTTCATCTGTCTGTTCAGACAACACAGGTAGAAAGGTCTTTCATTGTCTAGTTCTGTAATAACTCTGTAGCTTGATTCAGCTGATCCGTACCATGAGGTGAGTGTACTGTGATTGGTCACCTGCTTTGCTACGGAGCCAGGAGGGAAAGCAGACTCAACCCATTCAGTTGGCTTGAAGGAATAGAAGGAAATCCATGGACTGAAATTATCCTTTTTATTATTACCCCTACTATTATTATTATTATTATTATTAAACCACAATACCAGTTTTCCATCACTTTAGATTCACACACTGTTTGTCCCTGGCACTTAAAGGTTACCCAAAATGCACCACCAGTGATAATGCGACATTGTTAACTGTCACGGCACATTTGAGGTTTGTTTCGCTGTCTCTGTGCTGGCATTGACTGTGATGTCTCTGAATAGTGAACTTGTTGGTTTGGCTCGTCTGCCCTACCCTGAGTCACATGATGCAAATGTTTTATGTGGTTAGAGATGAGCCTTATATAACTACCAGAGTTAAATCAATATTACATATATTGTAATATTGTAATATTACAATATTACAATATTACACAAACCATACCAGCACATATAACCTGGACATACAGGGAGAGGGTTGTTTTTATGAAGACAGAAAGAAAAACACCAGCCTCAGGAAAAGTCAATTCATGTCAACTTATTTTCTCTTAATCGCAGTTACAGTGGAAAATCACCATTAAATCACCACAATGTCTCTGGTTTTGCACCATCTCTTGGTCTGTGTTTTGTCCTATATTGTGCTTTCAAACATCTTTGAAATCACATCAATGTTTTTGAAGAACAGTGCATGAATGTCTGGGAACTGTGTGTCCGTTGGGGCAGGGCCAGGTGTTAGGGGAGGAGCCCGGTTTTAGGGGAGGAGAGCAGAGGACGTCTGGTTCAAGAAACTAAACGTAACATTCATAGAAACCAAAGCCAACTGACGTGGAAGCAGTTCTCTCATTCAGGAGGAAAATAAAACGCATTTTGAAACAAATAGTCAGAGAGACAGAAACCACAACAAGGTGAGTAAAACAGCACAACCTTGAGAGAAGTTAAAACTGCTCTTCTGGTTATGGAATAACAAAAATAATGGATGATTGCTCAACACATACACGTTGTCGTCTGTGTCTAGGAATGGCCTCTGCTAACACTTCCTGGTCTGAGGAGAACTTTTCATGTTCCATCTGTCTGGATGTGTTCAGCAGTCCAGTTACCACACCATGTGGACACAACTTCTGCAGAAACTGTATTACAAAGTTCTGGGATGAACAAGTCTCGTACAAATGTCCTGTTTGCAACAAGATTTTTCAAACTAGACCCTTTCTACGAGTCAACACCCTCTTATCAGAGCTGGCAGCTCAGTTTAGAATGTCTGTACGAGTAAAAGAGAAGCCTGGTTTTAACCCAGCAGAAGTTCCCTGTGACATCTGTACTGGGACCCAGCTGAAGGCTGTGAAGTCCTGCCTAGAGTGTTTTACCTCTTACTGCCAAACCCACCTGGAGCCACATCAGAGAGTCGCAGTCCTGAAGAGACATCAGCTGGTCGAGCCTATGGACCGTCTGGAAGACAGGATGTGTAATAAACACAATCAACTTCTGAAGCTCTTTTGCATGATTGAACAAGTGTGTGTGTGTCAGTTCTGCACAGAGACAGACCACAAGTTCCACCCTGTTGTACCTCTAAAGGAGGAATATGAAGTGAAGACGGCCCAGCTGGGGAAGATAGAGGCTGAAGTTCAGCAGATGATCCATGAGAGAAAACTAAAGATTAAGGAGATCAAAGACACGGTAGACATTAGCAAGAAAGATGCAGACAGAGAGATAGCTGATGGTGTACAGATCCTCACTGCTCTGATGCACCACATAGAAAAGTGCCGGGATGAATTCTATCAAACGGTTAGAGAGAAACATAAATCCACAGAGAAACAAGCTGAAGGCCTCATCAAAGAGCTGGAGCAGGAAATAGAAGATCTGACCAATAGAAGCTCAGAGGTGAAGCAGCTCTCACACACTAAAGACCATCTCCACTTCCTCCAGACCTTCAGATCCCTGAAGGATCCTCCACCCACCAGGGACTGGACGACGGTGGAGGTCCGTCTTCCGTCATACATAGGGACCTTGAGGAGATCCCTGGATCAGCTGGAGCAGACACTGAACAAGGAGATGAAGAAGCTGCGTGATGCTGAACTGAAGAGGGTCCAGCAGTATGAAGTAGATGTGACTCTGGATCCTGATACAGCTCATCCCCTGCTCATCCTGTCTGAGGATGGGAAACAAGTACATGATGGAGGTGTAAGGAAGAAACTCCCAGACAACCCTAAGAGATTTACAGCGTGTGTATGTGTTCTCACGAGGCAGAGCTTCTCCTCAGGGAGATTTTACTTTGAGGTCCAGATTAAAGACAAGACTGCATGGTATTTGGGAGTGGCCAGAGAATCCATCAACAGAAAAGGTGGGACCACGCGGACCCCTGAGACGGGTTACTGGATTCTCTACTACTACAAGGATGGGTTTGTATTTAAAGATAACCCTTCTGTCCATCTCCCTCTGAGAGCTGAGCTCCAGAAGGTGGGGGTGTTTGTTGATTGTGATGAGGGTCTGGTCTCCTTCTATGATGTGGAAGCCAGGGTTCATATCTGCTCTGCTACTGGCTGCACCTTTAGTGAGCCTCTCTATCCATTTCTCTGCCCAGGCCGCCATGATTATGAAAGTAACAACTCCGCCCCCCTGATCATCTCACCTGTCAATCAAACAGACTAGGACCTTTGTTTGATAATAAAATAATCAAACTACCAAAACAACTAATATTGTTTCTTGAATAAGAATTTCTTCCATATGAGATCTGAGAGAACTGCATTACTGTCTTACTGCTGTCATTTAACAAGGAGAAATTCAGTAGGAAGTGAACCCTGACTATTATAAATGATAACCCATTGTAAATCATTAGATAACATTTTCTTCATCGTCTGTTTTCTCCATTTTTTTAAAGGTTTACTGCTATACAATTGTTTATGGTTGCAGTTATGTATAACTAGTTTCAGGGATTGATGTGCTTCATAATAATCAAATCATTACTTTACTTCTGAATCATGAATGACGACACAATAAAATGTATGAATGTATGACTTTTATGATTTAAATAAAAATGGAAAAACAGCTGATTAGTCAATTTACTTTTAATGTCCACCATACAACAACCCAACATGTGTAACACACTAACACAAAGGACACAGTGACTACATGTAAAGATTCTCCTCATGTGTACCGTGACTTTATCTTGTCATCTTTCCTCTCCATCCTCTCCCCTTCCTCTCTCTTCTCTTCCTCCTATCTCCTCTCTCCTTTATAGCTCATCCAGGATTGTGTTAACTATTGTCTTGCTGCTGCATACACATTACATGTGTGTGAATACCCGTTTGACGTGTCTTTGCTATAGTCTACTACCTGTCCCTGGCGCATACAAGCAGCAGTCCTATAATCAGTATTCTGAGCGACTCCCAGTGGCGGGAGCGGGTATCACCACAGAGGGGCGGGACGTTCTTTGTGTCCCCTAATCCTACTCTTTTGTAGTACATCTAATTAGACTATTCATTTAATAATGTGTAATAATAAACAAAGTAAACAATAAACAAAGTAATAATGTGAAACACTCTGCAGGAAGAACTACCTGTACCGAATGAGATGAGATAAGATGAAGAAAGCATATAATTGTTGACAGATGTTTTGTGCCATACAAAATCTCAATGGCATTAAAAACAAGACTCGTATGTGGCTATTCTGTCTGGTTCTTAACTGACTATCGCAATACTCTTCATTCCTTACCGCATCACGTCTGTCTGCGCTCTGACGTCATCTATTGCCCTCCTCCCGTAACGTCGCTCTCTCACGTCGTATCGCGAGAGTTGAGCGAGAGTTTCGGTTTCGACGGTGATGAATCGGGGTTGTTCATGAGCGGATCGGGTGGCGTGTAGGCCGTTCTGCCATTTTTGTAGTCCACACACTGACTAACGGAACACACTCGTGAAGATGTGTCGTTACATGTCGTTCAGGGTCTGGTCTCTCACGATGTCCAAATCGTAGTAGATATATTTTTCATAGTTTTGATTATTTTGATGTTGTATTCTTCCTGCCCCCAGCATAACATGTTGTAACTAGAATAAGCCAAGTTTAGATCGTCTCAACCCCCGCCAACCAATTCCTACACACACACACACACACACACACACACACACACACACACACACACACACACACACACAAGGGTAGTTGCTGTGTTTTTCTTTCTATTATGGGAAACATGGGTCTTTATTCTTTGTGTGTGTGTGTGTGTGTGTGTGTGTGTGTGTGTGTGTGTGTGTGTGTGTGTGTGTGTGTGTGTGTGTGTGTGTGTGTGTGTGTGTGTGTGTGTGTGTGTGTGTGTGTGTGTGTAAGTTGAAATGTCAGTGAACTGTGTGTCCGTGGGGACGGAGCCAGGTTGTTAGCGGAGGAGAGGAGATGACGTCATGTTGAGGAAACGAAACTTAAGGTTCATAAAACCCAAAGCCAGCCGACGTGGCAGCAGTTCTCTCTTTCAGGAGAAAACTAAAACACACATTTCGGAACAAATTGTCTGACAGACAGAAACAAAGACAAGGTGAGTAAAACTGCACAACTTCGATAGAAGTTCAAACCTATTGAATTAGAAATATAGTGAAATTGCTCAATACATAAACCTTGTCGTCTGTGTCTAGGAATGGCCTCTGCTAACACTACCTGGTCTGAGGAGAACTTTTCATGTTCCATCTGTCTGGATGTGTTCACCAGTCCAGTTTCCACACCATGTGGACACAACTTCTGCAGGACCTGTATTACAAAGTACTGGGATGAACAACTCCAGTACAAATGTCCTGTTTGCAACGAGCTTTTCCACACTAGACCTGATCTACGGGTCAATACCCTCTTATCAGAGCTGGCAGCTCAGTTT
Organism: Micromesistius poutassou; assembly: GCF_964030765.1. Lineage (NCBI taxonomy): Eukaryota > Metazoa > Chordata > Actinopteri > Gadiformes > Gadidae > Micromesistius > Micromesistius poutassou. The sequence goes on from NC_140294.1 coordinate 1,959,252, forward strand.
AGAACGTCCGTACGAGTAGAAGAGCAGCCTTGTGTTGAACCAGCAGAAGTTCCTTGTGACGTCTGTACTGGGACCCAGCTGAAGGCTGTGAAGTCCTGCCTAGTGTGTCTTATCTCTTACTGCCAAACCCACCTGGAGCCACATCAGAGAGTCGCAGGCCTGAAGAGACATCAGCTGGTTGAGCCTATGGACCGTCTGGAAGACAGGATTTGTATGAAACACAATCAGCTTCTGGAGCTCTTCTGCCAGACTGAACAGGTGTCTGTATGTCAGTTCTGCACAGAGACAGACCACAAGTCCCATCCTGTTGTACCTCTAAAGGAGGAATATGAAGTGAAGACGGCCCAGCTGGGGAAGATAGAGGCTGAAGTTCCACAGATGATCTGGGAGAGAAAACTAAAGATTAAGGAGATCAAAGACACAGTAGACATGAGCAAGAACGATGCAGACAGAGAGATAGCTGATGGTGGGCAAGTCTTCACTGCTCTGATATGCTGTGTTGAAAAGTGCCGGGATGATTTCAACCAAACTGTTCAAGAGAAACTGAAATCCACAGAGAAACAAGCTGAAGACCTCATCAAAGAGCTGGAGCAGGAAATAGAAGATCTGACCAATAGAAGTTCAGAGGTGAAGCAGCTCTCACACACTAAAGACCACCTCCACTTCCTCCAGACCTTCATATCTCTGAAGGATCCTCCACCCACCAGGGACTGGACGACGGTGGAGGTCTGTCCTCTGTCATACGTAGGGACCTTGAGGAGATCCCTGGATCAGTTGGAGGAGACACTGAACATGGAGATGAAGAAGCTGCCTGATGCTGAACTGAAGAGGGTTCAGCAGTATGAAGTAGATGTGACTCTGGATCCTGATACAGCTCATGCCACGCCCATCTGGTCTGAGGATGGGAAACAAGTAAATGATGGAGATGTGGTGAAGAAACATGTTCTGCCTGACCTGAAACTAGGTGTAAAGAAGTGTAAGTGTGAAATCCAATATTTATTATTGTTGTTTTATAAATTATTAACAATGATTATAAGTAGTATTTTATAGTTGCACACAATTGAATAATAATCATGGTACCATCATTATTAATTATAGTTAGTAATAAGGATTGTTACTTATATAATGGTGTGTTTTCTATTTTCACTATTTTATGTTAATCATTATTGTTATTATGCCTTTTATGTTATGCTTTAATGTTTGCGAATAATGTTTGGTAATAATTATTACGAATGTGTCTGTATGTGTCTGTGTCTGATTGTAAAAGTTACAATTATTCATTAGTATCATTATTATATTAGACATAATCATTTAACTAAACAGGTTATTTATTTTTTATATAAAAAAATATATACAATTCTAATGGATATAAAATAACTATTATAACTATCAGTGGAATTCTGTTGATAATAATACTGATATACATTGCTTCGAAATTATGTAAATGACTACCTCATCAGGGCATTTCTGTCTGGTTAAAGGGCCTAATCATGTCTTGTTTTCCCGTTAGATTCCTGTGAACTCACACTGGCCCGGAACACAGCGCACAGACAACTCTCTCTGTCTGAGGACCACAGAGAGGTGACACGGCTTGGAAGGACACATAGATATCCTGATCACCCAGAGAGATTTAGCTACTATAGACAGGTGTTGTGTAGAGAGGGTCTGACTGGCCGCCGTTACTGGGAGGTAGAGTGGGAAGGATGGGTGGATATAGGAGTGACATACAGAGGAATCTCAAGGAGAGGAAGGGGGGACGACAGTGAGCTTGGAAGGTATAGGCATTCTTGGTGTCTTAGTTGTGCTGATGTTGATGATGAAGGTACTTGCGCTGCCTGGTACAACAATAGTGAAACAGAATTGCCTCCCCTCCCCTATCACTTTAACAGAATAGGAGTGTATCTGCACCAATCTGCTGGCATTCTGTCCTTCTACAGTGTGTCCCCAGATGTAGGAGGGTCCTCAGGCAAACGGACACACATCCACACCTTCCATTCCACATTCACTCAGGACCTCTACCCTGGGTTTCTGTTACATAATATTGATTCCAAAGTGTCGTTGTGTCGGTTGTAGTCTCTCTCCCTCCCTCCTTTAGTGCATGGCAGGGTTGTGGTCTCTACAGAGTGAGGGACTTTAAAGGTAGAGTTATGGTTGGACGTCGACGCAACGCGAGGGGGTTTACGGCCCCATTACGTCCTTGCGGACCCTCCTTGCGTCCAAGGCCCTGACGTGCGCCTCCAAAAGAGTGTAACCTTGCGTAGACGCGATGCTGCAGCAAGGGCTGTGATTGGTCCGCTAACGTAAACCCGACGCAGAAAACAAACACAGGTTCACGACTCCGTCGAAGCGACTGCGTAGTCATTGTGTTGCGTCAACGTCCAACCATAACTCTACCTTTACACTGTCGTATCATTTGTGTGGTGATAATCTATAATCATGTCAGGTTTTTTTTTTTACTGTGGCTCTAGGAAGGGTTAAGTGGTCTTTGTGGCCAGCCAGCCGTCACTGGGGGGGCAGCATTTCTAATCGGTCACAATGACAGAGTTGACCAAAATCACACTGAAGCACGCAGATGTTTCAGTGTTGGGTTGAATGCGTGTGTGTTGTCTGTGGCTGAGGCCGTGGGCCGTGGTAGATAGAGTACAGTCCGTCCAAAACATGGAAGGAGTGAAAATCTTAGAGAATTTTGGAAACAAAGAAAAGAAGTAAAAAGCCAGACAGGGGTTAAAGGAAAAGGGGTCTTCTCTGACCAAGAGATGAACAGGTTGAGGAACATCAGAGAACTGAATGATGATGATGAAGGTGGAAATAAAATCTGCATTCCAGAGAATTCTTATGGACGTGAATAACAACATAAGAAGCAGACAGAAAATCGGTTTGAAAAATAATGTGTATTCCTAAAAAATATATATAAATATATCCACAAAAATCTATAGTTTTATATTTCTATGTGTGTAGCTATAGCATAGCAGCATTGTAACCTGATAGCAGGGCTGCTCTCTGCCTATTCATGGAGATTACACGCTTTTATTTCTTGTTCAAGATCCTGTAAATAATGTAATATAAATAAGAGTCTCTCTATCTCTCTTGCTCTCTCTTTAAAGTGGTTTCCTCTGTTGCCTGCTCCTTAATCACAATGGGCTTTGTTTGACCTTCACTGTTTTTTAAATAAATAAAATTAATGTGAATCAAAAAGTGTGGTTGACTTCAGTTCCCCAATTGTTGCTAGTCCCATCTTTGTCCACTGGGTGGTACTTTAGAGTAGGATTTAACTTTTGCTCAGGTGAGTGATCGCCCCAGATAGTGCTTTCCCTGAAACTAGACTGCATTGTTTGGACACTATTAAATCTCTATATTGTCCTCTCGTTTAAGGTGAGGACCCAAGTGGGGCCACCAGCAGCCAAATAATTATAAGAGGCAAGCAAGTGTTCTGGTCCCCCTCGGATATACGTGTGTGTGTGTGTGTGTGTTGCAATGGTGCTTGAAACAGTGCAAACTTCAACATGATTTAAAACAAAGACGCAGGGGTATATTTCCCATTCACTCTGTTGACTGGTTTATTATACAAACTGTAAAACCACACAGACAGACAGACAGACAGGGTTTCCATTCAGACTATCGCTGTCTGCTGCTCGTGTGTGCACTGTGCGCGTGCACATCGGGGAGAGTTCCTACAGCAGCGTAGCGCCAATAGACCTCTGAAGAATAAGTCCCGC